>NW_023270615.1:6381987-6474065 GCF_011800145.1 Mirounga leonina | reverse complement strand
AAAGAAAGAAAGAAAGAAAGAAAGAAAGAAAGAAAGAAAGAAAGAAAAGAAAGAAAGAAAGAAAGAAAAGAAAAAGAAAATGCCAGAAGTAAAAGACATTGTTTTGCAATCTGGATTTGATTGATTCATATGCCTCAAAGTTTGATGTGGTCATCCTGAGGTTACATTGTGCTTTTTGTTCTGTTTTGTTCTGTTCTAGTTCCCACAAAAGCTTCTTGGCTATCATAGCAAGAAACCGCCTTATCAAGTCTATTTGTACTTAAAATAGTTTCTCCCATTTTTTCAGAGGGTAAAGAAATTTCGAGAATAGCCTCATTTCTTCTTAACACCATATTCTCACTCTCCCCTTTTAATTCCTGGCTACTGCTTTTAACTTACTGCTGGATGCTTGAATGAGATTGAAAATGCCCATCCTGGAGGGTGCCGCAGTTCTAGAGCCAGGAAGTTTATATGAATTAAATTCTACCCATAATGTTTTCCCAATTGACACTTTTTTATATCCCTCTCCCATTAGCATTCTCTGCTAAAATACTAAAACACATACATACACATTTCGTCACGCAAATTCTTAAACTGAGCTTATTGTAAACACAGTCTCATCTCGGTTTGAAGCTACTTAAAATAAATCAGTATGAATTGGTTTGTTGAATTAATCTACTGTAACTCTACTGAGTGAGACCAGGTGCAGATGACCATAATTGTCTCACACAGGAACACGCAAAGACACTTAAATAATTACATTATACAAAGGGTGTACATTTCACTATGGGAATACAAAGTAAATCATTCGAGGCCGACTGTGAAAAGCGTGGGCGGTTAGAGAGACAATTGCCCTAATTCAGTGACTGTGGGCATAAAAATGTTCTTACTTGAATATTTCTAAAATATCTGTAGTGGTATCTTCTGCACGATTATGCTGAAACAATTTGAAAAAAACATTTGATAAATCTTCGCAGAACTCCCAGGCTCAAAGCTGCATTGTCTCAAAGTCAAGGAGAAAATCAGTCTGCTTTTCAGCTGACATTTTTAAAAGGGAGAGTTCAGAGTAATTCAGCTCTACAGCGATCGCCTCGCGCCTACCCTCACCCCTGGTGGTTTCTCACAGCTACTCACCAATGGGTATTGTGCGGCCTTGGATCTTGTCAGCCCACCCTGCACAGTAGCGTAATGTTGTGATGCAGCCTCCCAAATCCATCAGATATGAACTAGAGAATAGTTTTCCACCATTCATTGATTCCATTGTCTGAAAAGGAAATCAAACCTCAAACGTAAACTTCCATAAACATTTTCAATTAAAAAATCAAGAGTTAATATTTTGAATAATCATGTGCTAGAGAATTTGGGAAATAGAAAAAAATCCTGTAAGCCATTTTGTATAACCTCTTCTTTCTACAAAGGAGGTAAAAAAAAAAAAAAAAAGTAAAAATGACTTGCTTAGACTTGCTTAAGGTCACATAACAAGATACAGATAAAAAGGGCGATAAGATTCTTGTTTCTATACCCTAGCATTCCTTCTGTCTCATTCTGAATGTCCTCTGGCTGGACAGATTTCTAAGAATCAGTCCCCATTTGAAGGACACACAGTTGGTGAGAGTGAGTGGCACTTAGTTTCCTAAGTCAGATCAGAGCCCCAGCAAAATTTCACTTATTGTACAAATACAACTGTGGGACAATTTAGTGTCATGACTATGAATGGTGCCTCAGTGGTTATTTTTGATTTTGCAATCCATCCGGATGCAACCAATGTATGCAAACTTCAGTGATCCCTGGATCTTTCATTCATGAGTTTTCTTCAGCACAACATTTTCTGGTCTGGTGAGCTAACCATCTATCGGATGACCTAGTTTCTTTTCTTCTTTCCTTCAGCAGGAACTTTAAGAGCTCTTTGGGACTTGTGTCCTGCCGGGGCAGGAATATACAGGTGAAAAACTTAAAATTGTTCTTCATTTGTTATACAGTCTTCTGTCTCTGCATTATGCTGCATGCCATCTCAAAACTTAATCGAACATGATTTTTGTGTGCCTGCTCCTTATTCCCCCTTTGGATCTTATGGTGCCAGAGACAGCGAGCACTCTATAATCCACAGAGCAGTTACATAAGAGAAGCCAAGTTTTAGCAAATTCTGCTTTCTTCCTACATGACATTTTGGTTAACGTAATTTTATTGTGCATAACTTCTTAACTCCATATTTTTGCATTCTTTGAATCATGCCGAACCTTTGAATAATAAATAGTTCTTTGATTAACTGTAATTGTTAAAGTTGATTTAAAAATATGTATATGGACTTCTTTGTTACTGCCAGCATAAGATTCTAAAGGTAATAAGAATTTGCTCTGAAACTTGATCTTGGTATTGGTTTGTTTTCAATTGGCTTTACTGTAATGCCTAATTGAAAAGAAAACAAGGAAACACTCCACCCATTTTACTTGCTGACTCATCTAACTGCCAAAATGTTTTTTAAAAAGCAGGATACATAATAAATACAGTTTTTACAAATACACAAATGATTTGATTTTTTTTTCTTTATTCTTCAACTTTTTCACCTGTAAAAAGAACATCATTTAATCCAGACCACTGTGAACACGTATATTTCAGGAGGGAAAAAGCGGCCATGTGGTAAGTTTCTTGGTGGGCTAGATTAAAGGGAAATAAGTTTATTTTAGAGAAATACTCTGGGAACCTTTGACAAAGTCTATGACATTTTCCACAAAAAGAGTTCAGTGCTCAGGTAAGTTGAAGAAACCCAGTATATTATTCCAGGATCTTCACTGCATGTGACCTTGTTAAAGGCTCTAAGGAATTCTGGAATAGAGAAAAGAAATTTGTTTAAGTTGCTTTAACTTGCAGTTTGCCAAGGTTTAGACTGTAGAATCTAATACAGGAGTAGAATAACATCATCCAGAACTAGCGTGCAGATTCTTCTTTGAGAATAAGCTCAATGGTATGTACGATTTCTATACAGGAGCTGGTAGAAATCTTTCCTTTTTTTTTTTTTTTTTTTTTTTGTAGAGAGCATGTAGTCATCACTAAAACCAAAGCAACTTGCCAAACAACGAATGCTTTCTAGAGATCTCTCTACCTGCAAAGTTTGGTTGATACTCACTGCCAAGAGAAGACGATCTCTTTCAATTAAGTCAGCCAACCTGTAGATTAGTCGCCCCCTCTCTGAAGCATTCATAGTACGCCACGGAGAGCCGAGCTGAAAAGCCTTTCTTGCGGCCTTCACTGCTTTGTCAATATCTTCCTGCAAGTCAAAGGGAATTCATTTCAGGAGCTTAAACGTATTAGCAAATCCAATGGCAGCAACCCTATAAAACAGACTAATGGGCCTCATATGCAGATGCTGTGTCTTTGTTAGCCCAAAGTCTGGCACATTGTACAAACTCAACTCTCACATATGGGAGTTCTATACCTGCTGCCTAATCTTTAGAATGATGAATTCCACACACATAGCTCAGGCTTGGGTTCCCTGAATAGAAATATTATAATATTTTAAAATTGCTACCATTGGAGTGCTTACCATACACATATCAAGTCATGTTCAAATTACTTTACACACATTAACTCATTTAATTCTTCATAATCTTATGACACAAATACGTTTCCCATTTTACAGATGAAGAAACTGAAGCAAAGAGAGGGAGGAAATTTGCCTAAGGGCCATAGCTGACTGTGGCAGAATGGTTTTAAATGGAGCGCCTCTGACCCTAGAGTCTTTGCTCTTCACCACTACATATAGCTTTGGTGACTGGCCAAGAGTTCCAGAGAAAGCACAAGATCAGCTAAACTGGTGAGTATCTTCTTGAATGGCTGGTGGCTCCACAGCCTGTGGATGCTCGTCGAGAACCTACTGCAGGGTGAATAAGAGCTGGGTTTTGCTGTTGGAAGGTAAACACTGTAAGCGTGTGTTCATTCCTCTTGTGCAGAGAGAAGAAGGCATAGAGTAGTGGAACTGGTATATAGAAGGATCTGTCTGGATATTACAACCTCTCATTTCCCAGCTGGGTACAAAGAGATCCTTTCAGTTCCTAACTAGGTTACAGAAGTCAGTTTCTTATTATTAAGGTGCTACTTAAAATTATATTAATTCAAATAATCAAGCAAACTCAAATAATCAAGTAATTCCACACTTAGTCTAGCCTTCTTGCCTTTAGTCATGTTGCTCTTACTCACACTCTTTCCTCTGAGTCAAGTAGACTCCTCCTGTTCTTTCCCAGCCAACCTCAGTTGCATACTTTCCCCGGGCCTCTTCATTCCACAGATTCCTGTTCAGATCTCTTTGGAGCTAATATAGACTATATCTACTACAAAACCCACCACACCTCTTCCATTACCACTTTATATGTTTTTGTTTTTGTTTTCCCTCAAATCAGTTGCAAACACCTTTTTTTTTTTTTTTTTTTTTGAGATGGAGAGAGCATGAGTGTGAGAGAGGGGTGGGCGGGGCTGGCTGAGGGAGAGCGAGAGAATCTTAAGCAGGGTCCATGCCCAGCACAGAGCCCCATGAGAGGCTTGATCTCACAACCCTGAGACTGTCAATGAACTGAGCTGACATCAAGAGTCGGACGCTTCACCCACTGAGCCACCCAGGCTCCCCGGTTGCAAACAACGTAAAGGCATAGATTGTTCCAATGTTCTTTGGTATATAAGACTGGCCACTACACAGAGCTACATAAATTCCACAAATCATGGCCAGATCTTAGGCCAGTTGGTTGGAAATTTTTGCAGAAGACATAATTTCCTTTGAGATTTCGAGGAGAAAATTGCATAAAATTTTCTTAAAGTTGCCCACAATTTAGCTGAACCCCATTCAAGAATGACACCTCCCCCAGTAGGAATCATGAACCTCAAGGAAATATCCCCCACCTTGGAGTATATTTCATTAAAAAGTCCCAAACTTAGAAGTCTACAAATTAAAATACAAACAAATAAACTATTTTTACAGCATTTATCACCACACGAAGATGATCTGGGGCCAGTGAGATATTTTAGAAGTGTAATCTGCTTTGATTAAGTGATAACATTCACAGAGCACAAGCAAACATTCTTTCACTATAATACATCATGCACTTGTTTATCTCACTGCCTAACTTTTGAGAGAATGATGACTATATACAATAAAATATATGCATTAATACTCACCCTTCCTGAGAAATACGTATATAGTCTTATTGGGGGTACACAGTTAATCACATTGATTGTTTATATTTGCATATTGTTTTATGCCATAAGTTCTAACTTTTTCCAAGTTATATTCAGACAGCAATGTTTGGAAAAAAACCCCACAAGAATCTGAAATTGCCAGTGTGATCTATGGATACCACAGCTTATAAAATATATGCTGTTCTGTGTTTAAACAGATCTGTGTGACACAGCTTTCATTTGGATCCTTCTGCTCAGTGTTCTGCCAACGGCCTTAGCCAAATACAGTTTATCAGAGGCATCCTGGCCTCTCAAAGGAATATGAAAAAAAAAAGGCTTCAATATATCTAACTCTGCCATATGGAAAACACATTCTTGAAATAAAGACTTTCCTGTGGTTGTGTCCTTTGTGCCATAATCCTCCTTTTCTCATAATCTTCTATTTTTTATCTTGCAGGCACAGAAGTAGAGTAAGGATAGTTAATACATAGATTTGGAACAAAACAACCCAGGTTTGAATTCTGGTTCCTCATCTATTAGCTCTATGAGTTTTGAGACATCCATCTACCCATCCATCCATGAACCCAACCATCCATCCATCCACCCAACCATCCATCCATCCACCCAACCATCCATCCATCCAAAAATTTACTAAACACTATACTGTAAATCTTGGTATCAGGCTGCTAATGATCAAATCGTGAAGACAGGAGATTGTCCTTTTAAAAATTAAATAAGGTAACACTAGAAATACATGTTCTATGTGACAGACATGACTTTGAGCGTTCATTAAGTGATAGCAAGGGCTATCATAGTTGCGGCAAAACAGGCAAAACCACCTTAAAATAACTCTCAGCAGTTCTAGTATATTTTAATCTTTCCTTTCAATTTTCTCTACTGTGTATTATTTTAGGCTGTTATTATCTCATTGTTGCTTGCCTTCCCAAGCCATTCTCTTCTCTCCTCCACTGTCTTGCTGATTGCCACCAGGCTAATCTTCCTCAAACAATTTTATGTGATCACTTTCCCTTTCAAATACTTGCAACTCCCTTTGTCTATGGTCCTAAGGCCAGACTCTTCTTTCTGATTTTTAAGACCCAACATTTTGGGGCCCCACCTCACCTATCTAAACTTGTCTTTACATTTTTTTTTCTACTCCGTCTGGCCCAACTGCTTCTCACCTTTGCTCCTGTAATTCTCCTTGCCTAGAATGTTCTACCAGCACATCCTGCTATTTTCAAAATTCTACATATTCTTTAAGACCAAATATCACAACCTACCTAAACCCTTACCAGCCTAATCCAGCTTGATGTTAGCTACTAGTGAAGAGCTTGCTAAGTTCCAGGCACTAAGTGAAGCCTTCTGTAACCCCACAGTTACTAAGACAATTAAGCACCATGGACTTTGTTTTACAGGACATGAAATCCAGCATGAAATCTATCAACCAAAATTTGATCCCACATCTGGCTCCCAAATCCGGTTTTAAAGCTCTGCAAGACATCCTGGTAGTGACCTTTGCAATGAATATTTATTGCTATCTGTGTTAAAAGCTATAATATTCCTTACTATTCTGGGCCTACAATAGGCAGTTAATAAATATTTAATAATTTAATTACCTATCTTTTAAACTCATCATGTTGCATTGATTTTATAGAAGAGTGCTCCTGATATAGATAATTTGCTTATATTGACATTCACATCTTAAATCATATTTTAATTGATTCCATTACATAATAAAGCTTTTACATTAACCATATTAGGCTTAAGCGTTTTTTGTTGTTGTTTAAATTCTACAAACAGTATTTCTTGGATTTTTACTCCAGGACTAGCATCTCCAGGGACATAATTTTTTAATCCACCAGCAAACAATGTGGCATATTAACTCAGATTTGCCACCGTCAATAACACTTTTGCCTTAGAGGGTTTTAAATGTTCCTTTTTTTGAAGTTCGGATGATGAAACACCAGAGGCCTCTTGAACATAGTTAAGGAAGGACAAACTTTTCTATCACTCCCAGGCTGCACATTTCCATATTAGATCCATTCCAATTTGGAGAAAATAGTTATCAGACCAGTTTTACTTTTACACCTGTCATAAGCACTTACTTTAATGGACATTTATTTTTATCCCCCCCAATTATTTGTTAGGTCATGCTTAGTATTAAAAGCAGTTTTCAGGATTAGTCAATATAGCCTAAAAGAGCCATTGAAGTGAAAAGAAAACAGTTCCCACCCACATCTGTGCTTTGCTTTGTAACCTCCATTCATTCTCATTCCTCCTTTCTTTTTTTTAACACCATTGAAAGGCGGTATATAGCCAATTGTTAGCTCCATTCTACTCATAAATTAAATCCCTAAAACCTTTTGGCTCATTATCTAAAGAGTCAGTTCCAGAACATTAGGTTTACGGTGACTATGTAATTTACTCAATTTGTACCTTTCACTAAGCAATGTTAGAAGTTCATGCACATTTGTCCGCAAAATTGTGAGAAGAGCAATCATTGAAAACCAAACGTCAGTAGATTACTCCAAAAGAGAACAGGATGACAATAACACTGACTGTGAAGCAAACAGTGGCTTACCCTGGACAGTTTATATCATAAACAACCGACCTCAAGTGATCAAGCATCTAGCAACTTGATTAGCATTGTGACCTGATTCGAAGCTTTGCTGGATGTTAATGAGTATTCCTGAGCTACTTTTTTTTTTTTTTTAAAGATTTTATTTATTTATTTGAGAGAGAGAGAATGAGAGACAGAGAGCATGAGAGGGAGGAGGGTCAGAGGGAGAAGCAGACTCCCCGCCGAGCAGGGAGCCCGATGCGGGACTCGATCCCGGGACTCCAGGATCATGACCTGAGCCGAAGGCAGTCACTTAACCAACTGAGCCACCCAGGCACCCTCCTGAGCTACTTTTGCACAGACACAATGCCGCTCCACTCTGAGTAATTGTCAATAAGCACACAGCAAAAAAAAAAAAAAAAAAAAAAAAAAAGACAACTATTTCTAAAGCTTCAGGTATGATCATCAGCTCCCCCTCACTACACTTTAGGAAGAAGGTAAATCCCGCCAACGTTGCCAAGAAAAGTCCTCAGATGTCCTGACAAGGTTTCACCTGGAACTCCAGGCACAGATTTGTTTTACTGATGAAACTAAAGCTGCAAGCCAGTGGCAAAGAGAGATGCCCAAGACACCAGAGCCAAAGTAACAAGAATACGTGTTCTTTTGTTAATTGCCAACTGCAACCAGCTCTGCAGTCTTACTCCTGAGTAGCATTTATACCTCTGGAGAGAAGGAGTAGGCAGCTGTCAGGGGCTCAGACATAGCTCACCTTGCCCTTTATTGCTTCCCTCACCTACCCTGGGTTTTGCCCGAGCCACTCTAGCAACTAGAAGGACATTTGATGTAATGCGGGGCTGGAATGTAGTGTTGGGTAGATCTCCAGTAGTCTCTGATAAAAAAGTCATTTCTCTGTTGACTAGGAAGAACACAGGTTTCTCTTCTTTCTAAGAATGGCCCAAAGGACACAGTCTTCTGGGTCTCATAAAACACGTTGCCAGGGATCATCAGTATTTCTCTGCTCAAGTTTGGTCTTGTAACATTTCATAGGGGGTGCGGCGAGATTATCACAGTGCAGGTTCCAACTCCAACTTTCTTACTTATCAAAGTCCATGCCCCCTATCAAATGCTAAGACAATTTAATGGTTTAATACCTCATTCAGGAGTTCTCCAAGTATATTCTACCACCCCCATCCCAACCAGTAACATCAGCATCCCCTGAGAATTTGTCAGAAATGCAAATGCTCAGGCCCCACCCTAGAATTATTGAAACAAACTCTAGGGGTGACCCAGCTACCTGTGTTTCAACAAGCCTTCCAGGCAATCAGGTGCATGCAAAACTGTGAGAAACACTGCCTTAGTCAGTAGTTAATTTAGTACCAGATTCCTAGGATGAGGTATGTGTGTGTATGTGTGTGGGGGGGTATATGGAAACTCAGAGCTTGATGGAAGATTTTTACATATGATTTATGTAATTTCATTTATCCATTACCTGTAGCATGTGAAACACTGAAAAGTATAAAGGTAAAATGTAGTGTCGATCTCTACAAGAAGCAGGCTGTCTCAGACAAATTAAACGATACCCATATAACACAGGGCTTATAATATAGATAAAGATGATATTCTGCACTGGCACAGAAGAGAGCTAGTCTACCTGGGAAATTTGGGGGGCTTTAAAGAAGTATAAGACCTTATAAGACCCTATAAGCTTTGTTATATGCCTGGCACTGTTAAAACACTTTACATCTTTTTTTTTTTTTTAAGATTTTATTTATCTGTTTGAGAGAGAGAGAGCATGAGCAGGGGGAACAACAGAAAGAGAGGGAGAAGCAGACTCCCTGAGCAGGGAGCCCAGCATGGGGCTCAATCTCAGGGTCCTGGGATCAAGACCTGAGCTGAGGGCAGATGCTTAACCGACTGAGCCACCCAGGCGCCCCGACATCTTTTCTTATTTAACCTCCCCCAAGTTTTTCCTATCTCACCATTACACCACAAGGAACCCAAGCTTAAATAGGGTCAATAAAATGTGGAATATCTGTGCTCTGTCTACAGCCCCAAGGACCATACCTTGACCCTGGCAGTCACAGTGGCTGTGAGCGGCATGCACTATTTGGACCGTGATTCTGGGCATGGTGAGGGTGAAACTCCTCCATTGATGGAGTGGCCTGAGAAAAGGCCAAAAACAAGAGGGTTTTTTTCTGTTTTTGTTTTTTTCCCAGAGGCTAATGAGAATCCCATGAAGAATTTATGCACAGATGAACTCTGGTATGTACAGAAAGTGAAGTCTGAAAGTAGGTGACATGTGTTCTCCACTCCATTCTGCATCTACTTCTCAAGCTGTCGACCACTTGGGTTAAACTCCGCATGCTTGCCCCTTGAGGCACGGATCTTATGTCTTCTGGGAATACTGCCACCTGAATCCGGGGACTTCTCTAAACCCAAAAGAGCCCCTGGGGTCTATGGCTATCTTAGAATAAATCTGCAAGGCTTAATGCCTTCAACTAGGGATCTCATCACGTGGGGAGAAGGTTATGAAAGAATGGGAACTGGGCAGGAACATGGAACTGAACACTGGGTCACAAAAGGTATTATCCTTGGGGAGCTATCCGGACTTCATCTTTCAATGGTCTTTTTACATAGCAAAATAATTTACCTTTTAATACCTTGTAGGACAGAGATTTCAAGCTTGATAACATTTGGACAACTGAAGACTGAGAAACACATTCACATTTTAAGGTACATGCTCAGATGAAATATCAGAAGGCTTTCATTCTCCTCACGCCCCAGGCTGTTTCATATTGTCCTATCTCACTTTTATAATAATCACAAGGTAAGGCAGCCCTCCCTCCCAGTCATAGACTCTGGGGTCAGAAGGACAGCATTTGACTACTGATTTCGTTATTATTATTCTTTTTATTTTAAAAATTTCGTTATTTATTAGCAATGTCCCCTAATGTAAATTAGTCAACCTGTCCATTCTGCTATTTCGTTATCATTTGTGAACAGCTACAAATAGTAGCTTTCCCATCGAGATGCTTGAGGATTGAATTAACATTTAGAATTAAAAAAATAATAATGATATAAGTTGGTTTTTGTTGCTGGTGGTATGATTAGCTAGAAAGCAACAATACATTTAATTCATGGTTCAATTTCTGTGATTTTAAAATTCAATTTTTCAAGGTACCAATTCAATGATTTTTAAGGAAATAATTTGGCAAAATATTGTTTCAAACGTTCTATCTTATTTCCTTTAGTTTCATTTTGCAACTTAAAAAAAGAACAATTTTATACAAATAAAGGATTTGTCTGCCTTATAAATCAATGACTAATCATATGTAGTCTGTTTATATAATAAACCCAAGTATTATTTAAACTGAAGAACAAGCAAAGAGAAATAGCATGAAAAAAAAAAATCAGCACAACATCCAGGACCATGGGCTCATCATCATCACATGGCTACTGAGAACCCTGATGTACCAAGAAAAATTTCCCTGATGGCCCCAGAAAGGGTAATTTCATGACCTGTTTACTTCCAAGTTGTGGTGAGATTGGGAGCGCAGCATGGTGGGAAACAAAGAAAGCTAGCATAAGTGCTGGGAAACCCACCTTATCTCCTTCTTCTACTTCACAGAGTTTCTCCTCAGTTGCAGGATTAAAGACAGGAAACTTCTTGCCACTCACTGAATCATGCCACTCATTGTTTATGAAAATCTGTAGAGAGAGAGAGAAAGGAGGTAACAACCCTTTGAATATGCAGAAATTTGAGAAATCCTTTTATAAACTTAGAGCATTATAAAATGCTTAAGTGAGGCCAATGTCAAAACCTTCACATACCTTCCCTCCAAGGTATTTTTGGCTGTTCAAGATGTTTTACACACGCATACACACATGCATGCGTGAGCACACACATATTAAAATAAAGTAATACTGTGAAATTACGCTGAGGTACGAGGTCATGTCAACCCTGGAAAATACAGACTGGAGAAAACCTTCTAGAAAAAGTGCTTTTGTCTGAGTTTGAGGCAAGAGCAGAGGCTTTGGTAGCTTTAATCTTTATTAATCCTAATTTTTCACTTCAGATTCTGAGTATCCTCCTGTTGGGCTGCTAGTGATTTGGTATCGTAAGTGACTGTTTTCTGATCCTTTACTTTACTCTATTAAAGGTAGCTTGGAGGACAGTTTTAAAAGAAGTTTGCTTAGAAAGAAAATTGGCTAGTGACATGTTTTCACTGACTTTTTCCAGGCATAAGGGTTTTATTCTTTTAAAGAGATTATCTAATCATGGATTTGTCCTCAGATGAAATCAGGCACTAGATTTCTTAGTGATATCTAAGAGACATGCATCTAAAGAGACAGAAGGGTCTAGAAACATGGAATGTTGTTCTGTGTATAAAAGAATGGCAATACATAAAAGTGTGTTAATATGTCATTTGAAAAGTCTTGAGTTTCAACTTTTGCTGCCCTGAATTTCTGCTTCATTATGGAGCCTACTAGGGCTTCGATAAGTCATTCAGCTTTTCCGAGAGTAAAAATGTTTTACAAAGCCTAATTAAGAAGCAGTGCTTTTGCGATAAAGTTATGTTTTGTTTCCGGCAAAAGCCAGAATTTCTTCTCCCTCCTCTCATTTCATTATTTCTTGCTTATTCTCCTTTTTCTTTATTTTTGAAATATAAATATTATCATAAGTATGCTATTGAACTTTATGTATTACAACTGTCTGTTAGATTTGTTATTACAACGTGAATTAGTCTATTTAAATGTGAATCACAGGGAATTGATACACCCAGTTTTAAATGAAGGATGACATCTGCACTGGATTTTTTACATATCTCTTAATCCAGACACCTCCCCTTACTTGATATTTAAAGATAAGTTATTAATAGTGCAGCCCTGAGGGAAAAAGTATTGAACAGCCCCCCTCACCTCTCCCCCAAGGTTTAAATCTGTTGCTATACTAAACACAAATCAGTTAGCTATTAAAAATTCCCCAGTGGTGGCTATCAAGATTATACATTTTTAGTTTAATTACTTAATATTATGTATGTTTGAAGTAACAGCAGTCTTTAAGTTAATCTGTGAGTTTATACTAACGTAGCTATTCTATCGAGTAGTGTCCATAACATAGCTTAATATTTAGTCACACTCATAAAATGTGTATTACCATGTATCCCTAAATGCTTAAGTAGAATTAAGTCTATATTCTGTGATTTACAACACTATTTAGACAGGCAGCCTGTTC
Organism: Mirounga leonina; assembly: GCF_011800145.1. NCBI lineage: Eukaryota > Metazoa > Chordata > Mammalia > Carnivora > Phocidae > Mirounga > Mirounga leonina. The sequence continues at coordinate 6,461,127 of NW_023270615.1, read as the reverse complement.
TCCAAAATATTTCCCTGCTCTCCTAAACTTCTATCACAAAACTTGTCACTTTTTTAAGAAGTCATTTTTAAATGTCTGCCTTCTCTCCTAGGCTGTAAGCTTGGTAAAATAAGGTCAAGGACGATGTTTGTCCAGGTTTCTGGTTTATCCTTAGCATCCAATATAGTCCCAGTCCTCAAGTGATTTTCAGCTCTGCCAAGAATTCTTGAATAAATAACTTAAAATTGAATCAAAGAACCGACAATCCAGTAGCTACACATGGATAAGATCTATAATGTTCTGCACATGGGCACACTATGATATTTGTGATTTGCTGAAAAAAAAAAAAACAAAGGGAAGGATAAGCCTTCATATTTGCCTATTCACGCCAATACAGTTATTCGTGAGTCAAAACAGCATCAACCCAGTGTTTACGGAAGTTCACCAAATTATAGTGCTAGCCTGGAATTGTCAGGAAAAAGATGTGAGCATGAGTAAATAAAGGGGAGGGGGTGCATAGCAGCTCAGATGAGGAGACTAGATGTCCAAGGACACGTACATGGGGGTGTGGGAAAGGATAACGGGATACAAATGAAAACCATACAATTCCTATTGTCCTTCAAGAAAAACGTATTGGCATCTGAGTTCAACTTGAAGAAAGATAAATTCAAATTAAAATACTGACTCGCCCAACATCTCTTAGGGTGAATCAGCATTCCATCTCTCATGAAAACATTTTGTAGAATCCTATAATTAGGCTTGAGGCAAGTGTTTTCCTTTATACACCTCTAGCCGTTCCTTTTTTGTACTTTTCTTCCCAAAGGTTGGCTGGGAAACATCTTAATCAACATGTTCCAAATGCAGCTCACTGTCACCCCTCACTTTATGCTGCTCTTTACCCCAGACTACAGTTCTATAATTTGCACATTCTCTCTTCTCCCTTTCTCTCTCTCACATACACACTTTCCCTCTCCTGTTAATGACACATACAATCCCTAGCCATCCTTTGGTATCATGCTGTTCTATACTATCACAAAAAAAAAATAACCAACCAAAAAACAAAAAACTCCCTGTTCTCCCCAACCCCCTAGCTCTGCTTAATTGAAATTTAACCCCTTCCACCCCCATTATCATAATCTTCCTAAGCCAACCCAATTCACATTTTGGCCACTCCTCAGAACACTTAGTTGGTTTTCCTAAGCATACGTGGCCCTATTATGCTTTTCCAACCTTTTATTTTATCTCCTCAGTTCACCCTCTACTTTGGCCTCATTCTATACCATGCCCTTCTGCTCCACACCTTTATTCATATTGTTCCTCTACATGTTCCTCTAATTTTCTTCTACTCATACTTCTAGTCTTGCTTCAAGTGTCACCTCCTCCTGAAGATTCCACTAGTTGGTCCAATTGGATTTAACCTCTTTTTTTTCCCTCTTTTCTGACACAGCCTTTCATATCCTGCTATTAAATTACTTATTATGTTCTGCCAAATAGTGAGAAAAAACCTGAGACATCTGGAAGATACTGTGGGGAAGTGTGAGAGAGTGAGCCCTTGCCCTCAAGGGGCTTGTCATCAAAGAAGAGAGAATATTCACACCAAGATCAGCCAATAAAGAATTGAAGGTGGGCGCCTGGGTGGCTCAGTTGGTTGGGCGACTGCCTTCGGCTCAGGTCATGATCCTGGAGTCCCGGGATCGAGTCCCGCATCGGGCTCCCTGCTTAGCAGGGAGCCTGCTTCTCCCTCTGACCTTCCCCCCTCTCATGCTCTTTCTCTATCTCATTGTCTCTCAAATGAATAAATAAAATCTTTAAAAAAAAAAAAAGAATTGAAGGTGTATGTAGGGTAAAGACCAAAGCAGTGCTTTAGTCAGTACGTTGTGGAGTGGAACCCACAAAAAGGTAGGCAATGGGCCAGAAGAATGCATCCTTGAAGGACAGGATTGGATTGATGGAAAGAGCAAATGAGCAAAGATGGGAACACTCTTGGGATACATATAACACAGGAAAGAGATGAGCCCCAAGCAGAGAGTTTGTGGAAACAAGTCATAGATAAGTTTCGACGATGGAAAGGAAGCCAGTTCGTGGTGAATTTTGATCCACAGAGTGAGATGGTTGGACTCTATTCTGGATGTAATAAGAGATCGAATGGATGTTTGAGGAATGTTGATGTGAATGCACCCAAAATGGATTTGAAGTAGAGAGACCAGAATCCCGGGAGATTAGCCGGGAGAAATTTTCACATTCCAGGCATGCGTTCGTTCATGAGGCTTGAGAGTAGATAGAGCGAGAGAGCAGTAAAGTCTGCAAATTATGAAATGTATGCTTTCCCCCCTAAACAGAAGCCTTTCAGCAGAAAAACACAGAACCCAGCATAGTGAGATGACCAAGATGGTATTAAGGGCCAAGTATGGCACCTTCCTTTTCTTCCCCTTTTATTTTGTTTTAATTTTGTGGGCTTTACATTTGATATTTGCCTTTCAGCTAACTGTGTGACCAAACGTTTGTGAATAATCATCCTTCCTGTTATATAAAATGGTTATATCGTGAAGTATAGGCTAATGGATGTTTGGTATAATCATTATGAAACCTATTTTAGGCCTGTTGAAATGATCTGTCATGGTGACAACCTCATTTTCCATTTGCTGTTTGCCTTTAGCAAGTTTAGCGGGAAAGGGATCATCCCATAAAAGTAGAAAAAAAAAATCTTGGGTCCCATTTAACTACTATATGAACTACATTCCACTGATGAGTTTCAGACTCAGGATACTTTTGAATAATATATGTACACTAGATCTCAGCTTAAAGTTCATAATATTGATTGGGAATTATAGATTCCTATGCATGCTCTTAGATATCACATGCTTCTTATTGGGGAAAACAATCAATGGGAGTGTTGAGGAAACTTAAAAATTGATTTTTATTCTTTAAATTTTATATATGCCAGCCTTTAAGGGAGGCATCACGACCTTTGATTAAAAAAAAAAAAAAGTGGCTGCTTCCTGAATGCAGTTTAATGTCTAAGAATAAGTCATAATTTGGGGGGAAAAAAAAACCTTTCCAGAGTAAAAATGATTATATCTTTATGTGATTGGTATAAAGCCACAATTCTAAATAAATAAGCCCTTTCCTCAAAATATTTCTGGCTTGGCTCAAGCTGAATTTAACTAATAGGCAAAATGAAACCTATTAGCTTTGCCTGTTGGTATAAGATTTTGGAACCTGTTGGCTTAAAGGGGAGAGAGCCCCCGACTCCCTCCAGTAAATATTCAGGGTGCCCTAAATTCATATCATCTCTTCAGGGCTGCGACAGGGTCAGTGGCTCTAGATCCTAGAAGGGAATCCAGTGCTTTCTTGGTGGCAGAGAGATTTTTAACAGATCACATTTTCAGTGCATGGAGGATTTCTCTTAAGATATGCCAAGGGTGAGGAAGGTGATGGAATTCCCCATATTATGTCTCCTGTGTAAATTTTCAAACTTGAGAGCTTGGGTCACAGCATGGGGAGGGGTGGGTGTTGTTGTAAATGGACAAGAAAGGCTGCGTGCTAGAAATATGTAAACCTTTTCTCAGCATTAGGCACTTAAAAAAGTACCAGAGACTTTGGGGGGTGGGGGGTGGGGGTTAAGTAACAAAATGGGGGATGAATAATGAGAGGATGAACTAAAGTCAGGGAGAGGTGTTAAACATTTAAAAGAATCATAGCTAGATCTCTGGCAACTACGTTCATCCCAAGCCCTGAGGCAGTAAAGCAAAATGTTGAGACTGAAAGTAAAAAAAAAAAAAAAAAAAAAAATCTAAAAGGAAATTAAGGAGGAAATAACAGATGGGAAGAAAATATTTAACTCGAGTCAAAGGAATGAAAACAAAACAAGAGTGACCAAAACAAAAGTGGGAGAAATAAAATTCTCCTTTCATTTCTGTTTTATATTATAGTCTGACTTCAGTAACATGAATGTATACTCTTATTTTCTTGTTTGAAAAACCTCCCAGCTTTTTCAACTAGGGAAAAGAAAAGATGCTAATGCATGTCTGTTTTGAGTCACATCTTCCCTATATCCCACAGATGACAAAAACACGTGTCAAGGATTTCTGTACACCATGCATACCCTCTATCAAAGAGGTAAGATGTAGATGCACCAGAAAGTTCTATACATTTTTTATATTTCACCATATCAAGATTCAACAATACAATTGCTTGCATATAAGCCTCTTTCCTTCTAAAGAAAGTACCAAATAGAGAGCATAATTCAGTTATTTGTTGTTTGTATTCTTTCAATTTCTTATTAAGTATCAGGAAAACAGTGGAAATAGTCACATGATGGGATCTGGATCCGGGGGTGGGGTGGGGTGGGTGGGTAGTTATTCAGGCAAAGTTTTGCAATCTGTGATATTTGTCCAGATTCCTAGGAAACAACTTTCCATTAACAATTTCAACATTACAACAAAGTCATCAGGTAGAGATATGATGATATATAATCAGAAAATCAAATATGAAAAACACTTTACATCCCTTGCAAACAATGGTTGTGGGAGGTTTTGATACACACATGTACTCAAGACATAACCATGTTCTGGAATCCGGGGTCACACAAATATCTACTTCTCGGGGTTCCTGGGTGGCTCAGTTGGTTAAGTGACTGCCTTCAGCTCAGGTCATGATCCTGGAGTCCCGGGATCGAGTCCCGCATCGGGCTCCCTGCTCAGCAGGGAGTCTGCTTCTCCCTCCAACCCTCCCCCCTCTCATGCTCTCTCTCTCTCTATCTCATTCTCTCTCTCAAATAAATAAATAAAATCTTTTAAAAAAACAAAAACAAATATCGACTTCTCTGATTTGTCTATTAGTAGTGGTTTTAATCATGAAACAACTATTGCTCCTGTTCTTTTGAACATGGTTCTATGTTGCTACTGAAATTTGGTAAATGTATAAGATACTTGGCCACAATTATACTAGTGTCATGAAAACCCAAACCGCCGCCACCACCACCACCCCAAGCCAGATAATTGCTACTCTGAGACCAGTGTATCGCCATTCTATCAATGTCTGTATTCCCATGAGGTTTCTTTTATGCGGATCTGTATTATATCATTCCAAGCACTACCCATGCCATTTCAGAGGCGTTACCTTAACTTTGGGTTCCTCTTCAAAGGAGCTGTTTCTTATAATCCTTAAGAGTTTTCTCACCCAGCCCTCTCATTCTGGCAAGCAGTTAATGACAAATTCAGTAAGTGAAGTCCAGTTTAAAGAAATCACGTGAACACTTGCAGTAGTGAGACTCCTTATGAAATTGGGCTAATACGATCTTTAGAGCATGTGTTATTTATTTTAGGATTGCTACTGATTAGGTTCCTTGAAGCAGGAAGCTGCCATAGAACAAAACAATTTGCCAAGACACCAGTCCTTGGAGAGGAGCTAAAACATTGCATTTGCAGTGAAGGGTTACCTCTCAGGAGCAAAATCAATGGTTGGTCCCACCATGGGTTTGTGACCACCATCTGGTTCCTGTTGGACTCAGGCACTCTCTGAAGGGGAAGGTAAGTGAATCTGACCTGGCTGGTTATGAATGGGTTTCTGAGAGAAAGAGGAAGTCTGGTCCCTAAGTAACTAGATGGTGGTCATTGCAGGTAAAAATATGAGGTTGACCCTAAACTACTGGCCATTGCTGCTGGTCAACAGACCACTCTTGGAGTGGCATCAGCAAAATCTGGAAGCCTGTTAGACATGCAGAATCTCATACCTCACCTCAGGCCAAAAGAATCAAAATTTGCATTTCAACAAGAAGCCTCCCTGATTCACGTGCGTATTCAAATTCAAAAAGTGCTACTCTAGAGTATCTCTCTCTTGTTGGACCACCTGTCTGGGGATCTAGTGCCCAAATCATACCTCTTCTCACATCATCCAAATTTCCACTCTCAATCGGAGTAAGGGATGAACGGTACAAATGAAGCAATAGGTCTGAAATCACTTGTTACTGACAATCCAGTGGGATTCGAGTACTACCACGGTTTTTAGTATGCGCCTCCTAAGGGCTGTGTGACCTGGAGCAAATCAACTAACATCTCTGAACTCAGGTTCCTCAGCTTTAAAATGGGACACTACTAACATGTTCTAACTCTTCCAGTGGCTCATTATGAGCCTCAGATGAGATCAATAGATGAAAGCAGTTTTAAACTGTGGCAAGCGTTGCAAGTAGTCATTCCACATACATTGGGAGTAGAATAATTGGAGAACTGTGGGAGTTATCTTGGGCAGGAGAGGGTTAAAGAGAGCCTGCACCAAGCGCCTAATAAGCACTGGGCGGTTTCCACAAATTACTTCACTTAATTCTCAGGCTACTTTCCAAGGTAGTTATTATTATTCCCAATTTACAGACAGGGGAACTGAAACTCAAGGAGATTAGAAGCTTGGCCAAGGTCACAGCATTAAATAAGTAGAAGAGCTGGAACTCAAAGCCCGGTTTATCTTGTTAAGCCACTGTACCTCCCAATCAGCCAGCTATTTGTCCATCTGCTTCCAAGCCAAAAGCAGACAAAATATGTCTTCAGTCAGAAGGGAGTTAAAAACATTTCCCAAATGAAAGCCCTGCTTTAAGCACCCCTCGGCGTGGTTTCCCTCCTACAAAATTCACCACGCAGTCTGGCCACAGCCTCTATCTCCAGCCTCACCTGGTCTGTTCTTGGCCTCCCTCACTTTACGACAGCAACTTCATGACAGTCATGGCAGCCCTTTTGATGGTTCTGTGAACTGTGAACGCAGCTGGCTCTTGCCTGCAAACATCTTTGCAGGTGCCATTACTTCCGGATCTTTATCTCCCCCCCACCCCACCCCGCCACCCGCCTCGGCTCTCCATGGTCATTTTGTGCTCTGCATCCCTCAAGTGCCCCTTAAATGTCCCTTTCTTAAAGACACCTTCCCTAAAAGCTCATGGAAAGAGAGCTCTTCCCCTCATTTCTTAGCTTTCACTTGCCCTCTCTTTAGCCTTTACCATAATTTATGATTCAGGTATTCACATACTTGCTTGTTTTCTTCACCCTCCAGGAACATAAGCTCCCTAAACCCTATTAGCCTTCTTCTACCATATGACCAAGCACAGAGTGGTTATTCAGTGACTTGTTAACTACATGGAAGGAAAAACGGGAGATGGGAGTGCAGAGAATGGGGTAGTGGGAAATGCATGTGGCCTGAATTTGTTTGCTGTAAGAATCTAAAATCGCTAGGCGATAATGGTGCTTAGCATATAGTATGCAATGATTCATCACTCTTCCCTATCAAAAAGGTATCTTTAACCTCAATGTGTTAAACAACCATACCAGAAATCTAGGAATCTCTTACTCCATCCAAAAGTTACTCCGTAGGAGCTGAAAAAACATAGTTCCCATAGAAATGGCACACCTCTTTCCAAATCCTCTACATTGCTCCTCTCCCAGCCCAAGCCCCACCTTTTCAATCAAACCAGAATGTCTGTTTGCTTCCAGTCTTCCTTATTGTTCTCCTCTTTTTCTAAGTTGGCAGCCAACTTCTTCCTGTTGGCCTGGGAACAGCTGAGCGGCAGCTGGAAAGCCTCATGGTCATGTCCCCTCCAGGAATCAGGAATGGACAAAGGAGAGTCAGAATAAAGGACAGAATAAGATTCCAGCAAGTCCACGTCCCCATGTAACAATGTTGATCTTAGACAAGCCACTTGGTGTGAGAGCTCAGACTGCCCCCATTTGAAGTCTAGTTTTGTCACTTTCTAGCTGTATGATTTAAGGCAAGTTACCTAGCCACTCTAGTCCTCAGTCTCCTCATCTACAAAACAGGAAGAGGAACCTCCTCATAGGGTTATCTTGAGAAGTAAATAGAGTCATTGCAAAGAACTTAAGCAGTCATTGGTATAGAGTAACCACAATGAATTTTAGCTGTAATTATTTCCTGTGTGTAGGTGACTGTGTCTGTCAGTTTATGAAATGTCATTAGCAGATGAAAATCTTTTCTAGTAGGAACATCTTAATGTTCAATGAGTTAAGTTTAGGAGTTAAGTTAAACTTTTTGGGGTTTTAATCCTGTCTGAGAAAGCTTGTCTTCTTGAATTTTCTATTTGTCTTTTTTTTTTTAATTTATTAAGATTAAAAAAAAATAGTGTTGTGAAGGGAGAATGGAAAATGAAGTTACCGAATCGTTTAAGAGAACATTTTTGATCCCTGAAATCCTGGATAAACTCTTGGAACTTTGCACCAATGAGATCCTTGTCAGGTGGGGCACGACCGTGCAAGATAGAATGGCAGGAAAGCTAGGAGAAAAGAATGAGATGAGAGGAACACTCACGAGAGAAAATAGGTCTCGGAAAGACTGAGTAAAAGAGGATTCTGGAAAATTGGAAAGAATTCAGAAAAAGAAACAGGACTGGGGTAGCCAGTGTTAATCAATCACTTCCCATGTGTCAGGCACTATTTCAAATGCTTTATATGCATTAACTCATTTAATGCTTTCATCCACCTTAGGAAATTGGGACCTTTATTGTTCCCATTTTACACATAAGGAAACCGAGGCAGAGAAAGGTAATGTAGTTTGCCCAATGATCACAAAAGTTTTGAAGTAGCTCTTCATTTAAAGGCTCAATAAAATGGATGATCTGGCAGATGTGGGATTCATTTAGAACTGGAAAGGGAGAAAATGAGGTTAGAAACGGGATCCAAGTTTATGTGGATTTATAATGATGTTATTGAGCTTTTAAATCCTAAAAACATCTGCATCATTTTAGAAACTATTTCTTAACCCTGATCTCTGTTTTATCCACCCCAACAACAACAAAACCTAATCAGACTGTACTAGAGAGTAAGTCATAAAAGATAGGCAACAATGACTTCCTTTGGGTGAAAAGCAGTCTCAAATTTGAGAGCATGTAGTTCTACCAAGGCTGTAATAATTTTCTGTTACTCAACCCTGCTTGTCTCTTCCCTCCTCCTTGCCCCAAGGACCAATATATTTCTAGAGATAATAACGAAGGACATTAGCATGGTAAGAGAAAAATATAATAGAGTTTAGGGGCTGGCCATAGAAGGTAATCCCACAGACACTATAAAATCCTTGCTCATTTAGTTTGCAACCAGGAAACTTTGTGAATAACTGTCGTTTTTCTAACCCCTCTTGCAAGTGCAAATCCAATACAATTCTTCAGTGGGGCACAGTAAAAAGCAAATGCAAAGGCATTTGAAAAAGCTCACCCATTTAGATTTAATTACATACATAACTGCTGTCCTCCCAAGTGTGAAAATGCTGTAACCAATAAATCAGACAATAAAATGCTATCTGAGCAGAACAGATTTATAGAGAAGATGTGTGAGCAGTCAAAATTCACTCACTTGCATTGGGTGTTTCTACCCAGAAAGTTCTTAAACGCAAAAGCAAATGGCTGCTCTTTGAATCATGCCTTCTTTTGAACACTTAGGTCCATCATTTTCCTTAGAGGGGTGTTCTCATCTAATGGCTTTGAAGTGAACACAGATTCCAATCTTAAAAACATCTCTCTGTGTTAAAGGATCACTAGATCTGTGTTTGCATGCTAGATTTTAAGGACCATCTCATTTGCCCATTACTGTTTCTTACATGCTCAATTTATAGCTACCAAATGAAGTATAATTTAGTAGAAAGAATATTTCACTTTAGAGCTTCCTCAAGATACACGTATGGAGAAGACTGCAAACTTCTGCAAAGCCAAATTTTTAAAAATGTGACATTCAGACTACCACAATATCTTCCCAAGTATTTTCATAGAAAAAAAGACTCTGTAGTAAGAGTAATGAGATAATTTTCAGTCATTGCCAATGATTTTGATGTTTATAAAATGCATTCTAAAATGTGCCTGCTTTAGATTGAAATTTCTTGTGAATGACCAATTTGGAGTAAGAAAGTTGGGAAGACTGGAGTCTTGTCATCTTTTCAGGCACACCTTTGCCAAGGGCAAATTATTGGAGGGTATGGACTCACCACATTTCTCATGTTCTCATTTGGAGTAAAATTAAATGAAAAAAAAATGTTTTCCTTTTTAATAAAGCCTCATAAAAATAATACCTTACTATATCTTATAGCTGTTGATCAACCATGTTAAAGGCACAATCTGATCTCTGCATCTGCTCCAATGGCAACAAACTTGGCTGAAGAGAGAAATAAGAATGCTTGCTTTGCCCCAAATATGCTAAATAATGCAAGTCCATTTGGAGTTTTTGAAACAGTAGAAATTGTCAGAGGTAGGTCCTTCGATTTTGACACTCACTAAACATATAGAAAAACCATGTTACTTCAGCATGCGGTTTCTCCTTTAAAGAAAAAAAAAATCATTTCCTATTTGTTTGGCTCTTTCCAGTAAGTTTTTCTAGTAAGCATTTGCCTCTCTTATCATACGAGCTGAGCAATGCTGAAGTTAATAGAACTGCTTAGTAAAGTCCACTGAACCCTGGGGCAAGAACCTTTCACACAGAAGAGAATTCCTTTCACTTAGACATATTTTCAGAAATAAACTTATGAAACGTTGCCTGATACGACTTAGAAATCATTATCTGATCAAGACACTAAGCCCGAACCTGCATTTTGCAAGCCTTTTATTTTTGTATTTGCCAAGGGCTCTTTGCACAAGTTTACTCACATTGACCTTTTATGCTTTCAACACATGTAGTTTTTATAAACCTGAGGCAAAGCAGCAAAGATAAATTGTACTAACCTTCGTATATTTATATGTCAAATTGGTGAGTGGGACAGGTAAGTCTGGCATGCCTGAGGACGACATTTCTGGTTCGGCTTCTGGAACACAGGTGAAAGGCTCAGCGATTTGGTTCTGATAGAGCACTTGGCTTTATTTGTTCCTTTTTATCTGCATGGGCTAAGGTCTATTTGCATACCGGACTATGATTGGATGAACAAACTCGGAGCGAAAAGAAAACGACACTACTTATTTGTAACACCTAGGGCAGGAAGCCCTTGACTTTAAACTTAAATCCTTAAGAAACCAGCGCTCCAGCGTTGAAACTGCAGCTGGAGACAGGGCACTATTTGCAGACGAATTAATTTACAAAGCCGAAACCTGCTATAAGGATATGCAGGGCGGCTGGTCTGGCCACTAAGGCCAGTAATGATTTTTTGGCTTTTCAGGCTTTTTATGCTACTGGGAAACTTTCCGTCCTCTGACAGACTTGGACTCAGAGAATTTGAGGATTGAAAAAAAGAGTCTCTAAGGGCACTTGTTCTCAGTGGACGCTGGTGAGGAGAGGTCCCTGGCCAGGTGTCTTCAGGACAATGCTGTCAGCAAATGAGCCCACTCCCAGAAAAGCAGAGTGGGAAGAGAGTCCCTCTGGAAAGACCCGAGCCCAAGTCTGCTTTACAAGATCCGACCAGTCGAGTGTATTTTCAGTGGGTAAGCAGACTTACTGTGATTTCACAAGCGCTACACGATCATTATGTTACACAGGGGAATAGAAACGTCAGCGGGATTTTTACGGATCTCAGAGTCCACTGTCACACAGAGAGCTACCACGACAGCAAGATGGCAATATCGCCTGTTAAAACCATCTAAAATGAAACTAACCTCCGGTTTTGGAAGTTGGCTATATTTATCAATGGCTGATACAGGCAATAGTGCAAAAAAGAAGATTTAAACAGGACCCTGAGTAATTCGATTTCTTAAGAATGAGCGTTTCAAGCTGGGAACATTAAAAAAGAATGTTTAACTGTACTCCTCCCACGTTAAACACAAAACTCTATTGTATGGAAGTTCAAGCAAAAGTTACAATAGGAACACGATAGAAAACTGTGGATACTCTTAAATCTGATCACTGAGTGAAGAACCATGATGTTCTTCTCCCCCCCTTGCAGGGAAAATTGCCAGCTCCCTGCGATATGGGATTTAGGTAGGGAAATGAAGGTCTACTGAATAGTTGTTCCAAATCAGGCACAGGAGCCTTACTTTCTCTTTCCCTTCTTACTTGGTTCCCCATTTCACAGATACAGAGACAGCAAGTAGCTTGCTTAAGATCACAGATCTAACAAGGGCAAAACCAGAATTTCATTTCCCAGGTGGGTTCCCCAGGTGAATAGTCACCGTGACGGACACTTAACAGTTATTAGCCCTCTCATTCATCTAAAAGTAGGGTCGGCAAACTTTTTCTGTTAAAGAAACAGAAAACAGTTGCGGCTTTTTAGGCCAGGTGGTTTCTGTGGTCACTTACTCGACTCTACATGGAAGAAACTATAGACAGTGGATACCTTAATGTGTACAGGTGTTTTCCGATAAAATTTTATTTTCAGAAACAGGAGGCAGGCCAGATCTGGCTCATGGGCCAGCCCCCAATTTCCAAGACAACCATCTCCAAGGACCGTGCCTCCCCTGCACCTGCTCGAAGGCCGGATAGAAACTTCTGTGTTCTTTCACCATTCCGCTCTCTTTCTCCGCCCCTCCCTCTTTCTCTTGCTCTCAATTCCTTTCTTTTTTGGAGAATCTAATTGTTTTGTCTCCTAAAAATGTGTTTTGAGTTAAATGCACAATTACACATCAGCTCTTATATAACTTGCAGAGCGGAGCTCCGGGCTCGCCTGGACAGCTGGGCTTGGCGGCCGTCTGCCTCTTCCAGCTTCGCAGTTGTCCGTGGATCCAACCCCCGGTTCGCCTGATGTCCGGACAGTGAAAGCGCAAAGCCTCGTGACACCCTTGGTGTGTCGCCTCGCTACTTGCATGCTCATCCTTGACTCTACTGCGCTGAATAATGAATTACCTAGGAATGTTTCCCTTTACACCAGACACCTTACTGAAGGCAGGTAAAAGGAATGGCTTGGGAAACGGGTTACCATCTGCCCATTTAATTTCAACAAATATTTACCAAGTAGCTTGTTAAGGGTAAAGCACGGTGATTAGACGATCAGGAATTCTCCAACCTTAATCTTCCCTGAAGGGCAGGGTTTTTTTGTTTTTGTTTTTTTCCCTGCCCAGAAACCTTGGGGCCTTAGATCTCTAATTTTTTTTTTTTTTTTTTTTTTTAAGGACAGGGGCAAAAGAGATCCACATCAAGACTGAGCCCAGGGTTGGGTATTTTTATAGTATTTTTACATATATAGGACGTGAATTTGGGGGTAATAGACAAAAGATGTTCGATCTTCCTGTCCTCCTCACGGACAAGCTGAATTACACATGCACACACACAAATGGGGTAGAGGGGTGGGAGAGAAAGAGAAGCATAGTTGATTCTTCTCTTGAATCTAACTTCTTCCAGCCCTTTCTGGAAAGCTTTCATGATACCAAGGAACACACAGACCAAGACTTCCACCATTGCTGCAACTACTGTCTCATTTTATAAGGAATCTCTCTCCAGAGCTCCATGCAAGGCTCAGTCGCTGAAAAGATAATGGAGCCTAACCTTCTCCCACCCACATGAGTAACTGAAATAGAAACCACTCCAATTTGTTAAACAAGCGAAATTATACGGTGAAGTAAAAATAGCTTCTTTTTACATTTCCTGATCTCAAAATCCAGGATCAGTTTGTTGGAGCTAAATTTCTTTTGCTCAGTGACGTCTCTTCCCTGTCTCTTCAGTGTTGCCTTAAGCATGGCTGGGTGAGTCTGCCGGTTGGTTAAACCAGAGATGGATGTTTCCCTTTGCTTTTGATCACCGCAATTTCTGCAGACACCGCATTGTCCGTAGGCCTATTTGGGCTTTAATAATTTGGAAAAAGCGGGTCTTGCCTGGGGTGACGGGACCTGTCCTTTGTTGGCAAGCTGGTGTGAACAATGGAGGTGGCAGGCAGCATTTGAGCACCTGATCCTATGTGTTTGTGGGCTGAATTCTGTTCATCTGCCATTCTTCTCCAATTAGCATTATCTCCTCACTCCTGATTTCTCCTGCTCTTCACACACCCTATCATTGTTCTCTCTTTGTTTTGTGTTACTAACGGTACGGCAGATGCCCCTCTTCTCTGATATCCATTAGTAAAGTCACTAAAACAAACAGTAGACTAAGGCCTCCCTACGATCGTGATTTTAATTGAAATAGGTCTTTGTTAAACTTTACGGGCCGAAGACATTTTTTAGCGCTGGGTCAGCTGCCAGAGTTTGAAATAACCTTACACAGCATTCACAGTGTGCGTGTTTCCTCAAAGTGGAGGGAGAAATTCAGGACACTAATGGCATTTTTGAGGCAATCTGAATGTAGACGACTTTGAGACTTTTATGACATTTCCCATATTGTTTTACGGTTGTCTTATGCACAGATCATACAGTAATGAGTTTAAGCACTGGACAGGGTTGGGTGTTTGCCTAGCGCTCAATTTTATGCATAGTTTTCATAGATACAACCCTCCTTTTCCTCCTGATAAATGTACAATTTAAATAACATTTAATCCAATCATGTAGTTGAAATACTAGGTTCATGTGGATGATCAGGTTTCAGAGCAGAGCTTCGGTGATCGGTAAGCAGAGGAGGCTGTGTCCTAAACCGAGTGAACACATGAGTGGTCAGTGCTGTATTTTTGCTTTTTACTCTTTAAACATTTCTGAAAAATATTTTCAAGTCAAATAAGTCATATTGAAAAAAACTGCAAAAAACGGAAGTGTACATCTCAATAAATAACCATAAAAGGAACAAAACAAAATCACCACCACTCGGGTCAGGGAATAGAACAATATCAGCACCCCAAAGACCACTTTGTACCTCCTCCCCAGCCTTATCCCTGTTTTCCTCACCCTAAATTAGGATATCACCGATAGCCTGACTTCTAATACCATACATTCTTTTTTTTTTCTTTCCTGATTTTTGAACTTGATGCATGCAAATCATACGGTCAAAATAATTTTAAAGGAAATCCAGAGGAGCAAGTGAATCTGACAGGTGAGTTAAATTGTGGTTGCAGGTAAAGAAAGTTTCTCAGAGAGTGCTCCCACCCAAATATACCCCCAATAAACAAAATTAAGAATGGTGAAATATACCGCAATAGGTTGGCATTTCTATGAGAACAAGGGCATTTTTTTCATGCCAGTCACAGTACCTGTTAAAGTCCAGAGAAATGGCCCTTTTCCTACAGTTTTGTCGATGCTCAATAGCACTTACGCATTATATCAAAATATTAAAAATGTTCAAACCCTTGACCTAGTTATTCTACTTCTAGAAATTCATTTTAAGGAAACAACCAAAAAATATATGTAAGTTATGAACAGGTATCTTTAATATATTATTTATAAAATAGAAAAATACCAAATGGTTAGGTAGTTTGTGGTTTAGCAAAATACACATATAATAAATAAACAAATAATTAAGGAAGGACCTAGTACACTTTTGAAATACATTGTAATCTAATTTTCAAAAAGTAGGTTATAAAAGCTGTGTGCTGTGTAGGAGTGCTAAGAAATTATTCTCCACCCTCAGTATTTGGTCAAAATCTGCAGTTTACCTTTGACCTTGGCCTCAGTGTTTGGAAAGCTAAATAACTGAATTTCAATTCCAGTGTCATTCCTGGCATCCTGAAATTATGCAGAATCATGTGATTCCCTTGGTTATGGTTTATATCATTTTCCCAATCTGAATAATGGCTCCCAAATGTATCCTTGGAATCTGTGAATTTGACCTTACATGACAAAGGAAAGTTTGCAGATGTGATTAAGGATCTTGAGATGAGAAATTATCCTGGATTATCAGGGTGGGCACTAAATGCCATCACAAGTGTCCCTCGAAGCAGAGAGCAAAGGAGACTTGACCACACAAGCAGAAGGAAATGTGATCACTGAAGCCAGCAGCTCTGATGAAGGAGGAAGGGGCCAGAAGCCAAGGAACACAAGCAACACGTCTCCAGAAGCTGCAAAACGCAAGGAGGCTTTTCCCCTAGAGCCTCTGGGAGGAACAGGCCCTTTGATATCCACCAGTGAAACTGATTTCAGACCTCTGAACTTTACAATTGGAGAGAATAAATATGTGCTGCTTTAAACCACCCAGTTTGTTACAGCAACGTCGGCAACCAAATACACAAATTGATGAAAGCACAAGTACCAAAAAGGTACCAGCTGTCATTGATCACGACTCTGCACGTTGTTCTGGTTTATTGTTAATATCGAAAGATTCGTGTTCAAATAAAGCAAAGCGTCCCATCTGTACCATGGAATCGAGACTTCTCAAGTGCTCGACCTCTTGAAAATCTTCCACTTTCAGCTGCAGTATAAGTGGATATGTATTCAATCACACACAAAAGTAAAATGCGATTGATAACAATGTTTGTGAAAACTGTTAATTTTTTAAATAATCATTTTATTGGGGCAATAGCAAAACTTTGTTTGCATTTGCTTGCTTGGATCTGTTCCCACATTTTATTTTATTTTTTATTTTTTTTATTTTTTAAAGATTTTATTTATTTGACAGAGAGAGATACAGCAAGAGAGGGAACACAAGCAGGGGGAGTGGGAGAGGGAGAAGCAGGCTTCCCGCGGAGCGGGGAGCCCGACGCGGGGCTCGATCCCAGGACCCTGGGATTATGACCTGAGCCGAAGGCAGACGCTTAACGACTGAGCCACCCAGGCGCCCCTGTTCCCACATTTTAAAGCTGCACGTACGTACCCAGGTCTATAACCACAATCCAAACTCATTTTCCAGGCCCTGGCTGTACATACCAGCTGCCTGTTGACTACCTGAGTTACGTGCCACAATGTCATTTAACTGGGTTTCCAAACTCAAGGGCCTGCATATTTGTTTCACGTGGACTCATACAGTGTATAACAACAACAACAAAAAATTGCCTTTTTTCTTGTTTGGAAGAAATACTTTCTATTTTTATTGGTTAACCTAAAATTCTTAACACACTCATAACCATGTGTAAATTTAATCACCAGCTCACACAAAATTTAAAGACTCTGAACCGTTTATCTCTTGATTCTCTCTATTCCTGTTCTACATGCTACATGTCTGTTATAAATTTTTGTTCCACCATCCCAAAGGAATCATAATTATATAATTATTACCCTATTCAATCAATTCCTATTTTACTTTACCCATTTATTTGAAAATTTCTTTGGCCAGAGCTTCAGGGGCGCCTGCGTGGCTCAGTCGGTTAAGCGTCCGACGCTTGATTTTGGCTCAGGTCATGATCTCAGGGTGGTGAGATCGAGCCCCACATGGGGCTCCATGCTCAGCACGGAGTCGGCTTGAGACTTTTCTCCCTCTCCCTCTGTCCCCCCACCTCCGTGCTCTCTCTCTCTCTCTAAAATAAATAAATAAATCTTTAAAAAACATTAAAAAATAAAAATTTCTTTGGCCATTCATTATTCATTCTTTTACCTCAACCCTTTCTTCTGTGATAATTTTCTTCTTCGAGAGTCTGTTGAAGGCTCCCATTGTTGTCTTATCAAGACACTGTCAATGTTATTAGTATTTCAAAGAATTTCTGGCTCTGTTGATCTTCATTGTATGTTTGTTTATTTGTTTGATTAATTTCTGCTCATAACCTCACTGTTTCTTCCATTCTCTTTTCTCAAGGATACTTAGATCTTTTGGTTTTCAGCCTTCTTCCCTTTAAAACTCTAAATTTCCCTCTCTGCATGTCTTTAGCAACATCTAGAAGTTTTCATTTTTGCTCAATTAAAGATACTTCCAAATTTCCATTGTGATTTCTTCCCTGACACATGATTTATTTTGAAGTTCATTTCTTAGTTTCTCTATTGGCTGGCAATAAACAACTCCCGAATCATGGCAACTTATGTTAGTACGGCTGTATTTTTATGTGCTTATAAACTTAGTTAGCATCGCTCTGTCTTCCTAGGGAATTGAACATTTTTTTTTATCATTATAAGCTCTCCCTGTTCCTCTCTTTGCTTTTTGCCTTGGAGTTTCCTTGGATAAAGTATCCCTACAACAGCTTTTCCTTTGGTTGGGGTTTGCATAATACATCTTCCCTCATCTTACTTACAATCTGCAACTGTGTTGCATATGGCTCTTTAATTTATTTATTATTTATTTTTTTAAAGATTTTATTTATTTATTTGAGTGAGAGAGAACAAGAGAGAGCAAGCACGAGTGGTGGGGGCAGAGGAAGAAGCAAACCCCCCACTGAGCAGGGAGCCCTACACAGGCTCGATCCCGGGACCCTGGGATCATGACCTGAGCCGAGAGCAGATGCTTAACCAACTGAGCCACCCAGGCTCCACTGTTGCATATTGTTCTTTAAATGGCCCATAGTTGGGTTTTATGTACTTAAGCAGTCTTACAAACATTCTCTTTTAATTGGATCATTTTCTTTGTTGACATGGAACATAATGTACTGATGAATTTATGTTTAAAAATTCTACCATCTTACTAAAAACAAACAAAAATTCAACCATCTTACTAAATACTTTGGTCTTATCTACTCTGTTCGTCTCTCCTTTCTGACCTTTTTTTAAACTGATTTTTTTTATTATGTTATGTTAATCACCATACATTACATCATTAGTTTTTGAGGTAGTGTTCCATGATTCATTGTTTTCGTATAACACCCAGTGCTCCATGCAGAACGTGCCCTCTTTGATACCCATCACCAGGCTAACCCATCCCCCAGCCCCCTCCCCTCTAGAACCCTCAGTTTGTTTTTCAGAGTCCATAGTCTCTCATGGTTCATCTCCTCCTCCGATTTCCCCCCCTTCATTTTTCCCTTCCTACTATCTTCTTCTTTTTTTTTTAACATATAATGTATTATTAGTTTCCGAGGTACAGGTCTGTGATTCAACAGTCTTACACAATTCACAGCACTCAAATTATTAATTTAAGTTTAAATTAAACTAAACTAAATTTTAACTTTATTTTTTAAATTTTTTAAAAATATTTTTATTTATCTGAGAGAGAGAGAGAGAGAGAAAACACAAGCAAGGGGAGGGGCAGAGGGAGAGGGAGAAGCAGGCTCCCCACTGAGCAGGGAACCTGATGCAGGGTTCCATCTCAGGGCCCTGGGATCATGACCTGAGCCGAAGGCAGATGCTTAACCTCTTAACCTACTGAGTCACCCAGGCACCCCTAAATTTTAACTTTACATTTAGTGTGCATTCATTTTAATTCATTTAAAAATTAATTCTTTACTCTCTCTATCAGGTTCGGAATTATATATTTTCTTTACTGTTATTTTAATGGTTATTTGAGAAATAATAGGTTTTTATTTTGTCACTTAACCAAAGTATAATTAATTGATTGGTGCTTTTACTCTTTTTCTTGGCTAATCCAAATACTTGAGACACTTTAAATTTATTTACATCCCTCCCAATATCCATGCCATTGTCAGTAGATGTTTATTTAAATTTTTGCGTGCATGTTGATATTACTGGATATTCTGTTTTCCATACTGGATCCATTTCATCTCTTTGCCTCAAGACCTAGCTCTCTTGCTCTCTGGCTTCTGATTTAGTTCAACCAATAGGAAAGGTGGGATACAGAGAACGCCGATGGGAGAATGAAGTGCAGGAGGAGAGAAAAGCCAGGATGCTTATGCTTCCCCTTCCTGCTTTGCTTCTTTTATGCCTGAGCGACACTGAGTCTTCCTCCTACGACTACAGGCGCTGCTGAGTGTCCCTCACCATGGAGCCTCGGCTTCTACAGCTCCATTATTTCCCGGGCTCCGATAACACCATTTCCCCCTCTTGCATCTTCAGGCTTTCAGGAGTGGTAACTGCTTCTCACATGTGTATCAGCTCTGGGGTCCACAGTACCCCTCGTGGATTGCTCACACTTCCGTAAAGAGTTCCTTTCTTAAATCATCTTTATAAGTCCAGCCAGGTGTGCCTATTGTTTTTTGCTGTGACCCTGAAATGATTCCTTTAGAACTTCAGATGCATCTTTTTTGGGGGGGGGGGTATATAAATAGTTACATATAATGACAATAAGCATTAGCAAGCCATTACGTAAAACAAAATACTTGGAAAATAACCTACATGTATACTTGTGGTCCTTTATCTGATTGCTTTGCCCTCTTTCCCACCCAAATGAGGGACTTATGAAACTCATGTTCATTATTCTCTTGATTGGCTTCCTTTGTGTCTCTGTGTATTCCAAGAATGACATGTATGTGCGTGTGTATATAAAATTATTTCTAACTTTATAAAAATGAACTTACCTTTTTCTGAAATGCTACATTGATAGGAGTCTCCACACATTATTGCATGTCACTGTGGTTTCTTTATTTTGACTATTGTGTATTATACCTTTCTGACCATAGCTTATTCATCCAGGCTTTTGATAATGGGTTTTGGGGGAATTGCCATTGTGAATAGTGCTTCTATAAACATTCCTGTATATTTCTCTTGATTGTATATCTGAAATCAAATTTGCTAGTTCTTAAGGAATATGAATGTCAAACTTTGGGATACAATGCCAAAGTGGTCCTATCAATTTATACTTCTACCTTCAGTGGAAAGGACCTTGTGGCTCCATATTCTCCAGCACATGCTAGTGTTTTCTCATTTAGATTGATTTTTATAATGGGTTTTGTTTGTTCACAAACTCATTTTTAGTTTAAAGAAGGTTCTTCTGATTCCTACTTGACTCAGGGCTTTTGTTTTATTATGAATGTGTTGAATGCTGTACAATTATTTTCTTTAAAATCACCTTAGCTCTTTACATATATCTTTTTCTTTTTAACTCTGTATGTTGTCAGGTACATTTATGGGTTTTCCTAATATTAACAAATCCTTGCATGCAGGAGATAAAGCTAAATTGGATTTCCATTTGATGACTTACTTTGGGAATGAAAATAATAGTATATCTAGAAATGTACAATAATAACATTACCATGTATTAAAATCTGTGAGGCCCAGCAAACAGAAAAAAAGAAAAAAAAGAAAAAAGATACCTCAAAGGAAATTTTTGTTCCTGAAAATTCTGTCAGAGAAAATTTTTCAAATGGAATGAATTGTTCACTTTAAGTAGCTAAGAAATCCACAGCCGTGTGTATCTAAAGGAAGTAGAAAGAGGAGGTAGTGAGAACAAAGACAGTCATGAATTAAATGGGAAAAGAGAGAAAACAGAGAAAGTCAACGAAGCCAAAGGTTGACTTTTTGAACAAAATAAGAAGTTGGAATCCTCTGTAAGACTGAGCAAGAAAAGAGAAACAAAGGTACAAAAATATTTTGATTAAAATGGGACATGCTTGCTGATAATTAGATTTTTTTAAAAAAAGAAAACACTACCAACAGCCACATATGAATTTATCCAATTATGCCCACACTATTTGTTGAAAAGACTATTCCTTGTCTATGGAATTACCTTTGTAGCACTGTATAAAATCAACTGTCTGCCTATATGTAGGTTTATTCCTGGACTCTCTATTCTGGTCCATTAATCTCTTTGTCTGTCTTTAGACCAGCACCACACTGTTGTACTAACTGTTGCTTTATAATGAGTCTGAAAATCAGACAGTGTTGTCCCTCAAACATTGTTCTTTTTCAAAGTTGTCTTGGCTAGATCCTGTTTGTTTCCACGTAAATTTTAGAATCAGGTTGTCAATTTCCACAAAAAGCCTTCTGGGATTTCAATTCAGATTGCCCTGAATCTTCTCCCTTCTCCTGGGGCTCCAGCCATGTTTATAGATCATGTCACTGTATCCTGTAGTGCGCTGTCTTCTCCAGTTTTCATTGTTTTGTCTGCCTGGGCTTCATTAAGGAAAATTTCTTCTATCCTAATGAATTTACTAATTCTTCCTTTATCTGCGTCCAATTCTTATTAAATAATCCACCCAGTCGGCTTTTGATAATGGCCATTTTTAGTTCAAGATTTATTCCTTTATTATCCTCTTGTCAGCTTCCAGGTCTTATGAAGCTTTCATTTTTGTCTTTTAAATATAGATCTTTTTAAAGTCTATGTCTGATAATCCCCAAATCCCAAGTCTCTGCACTGAGAAATACATTTTGTCCTTTGTTCTTTGTGGCTTTTGCTTATGTTGTCTTCCCCTCTTCTAGCTATTTGGCACTGAGCATTAGATTGAAAAATGTGCTTATAGAAATGATCAGAGACCTACGATGACATTATATGTATTTGCTACTGTTAGATTCCTAGTTCCTCCAGGCTTCCCCAAACACCTCTGGGCCCTCGTATTCTAGGATCAAAGTAGACGGGTTTCAACAAGGCTACTCTTCCATTCTCCACATGCTCTGGGCTAAGTATCACCAGATAGTCAAATGGGCAGCACCCCTTCTCAGATATTCAGGTATCTGCAATGAGGAAATGCCCCCAACGTAAATGTTGCCCAAACAATGGGCTTCCTTCCCAGGACTTCCATCTTGCCTTAGAATATGGTCTGAGAGCATTTCACTATCTGGTTAGCAATTTTTTTGTCTGTAAGAAATTTGTTTAAATAAATATTTTGTCCAGATATTCTCATTGTTCTTCAATGGAAGGTCCAGCCCAAATTATTTGTTCTGCCATGATCAGAATCAGTTATTGAGAAAACTTTCTCAGTTTTTTTCAATGAAATGTTCTTGACCGAAAATTTAGGTTGAATGATAATTCTACATCGGCAGCTTTTTTTTTTTTTTTTCCTGTCAGTCATTTATATCTACCCTCCTCTCTGCTTTTTTCATGGTATTTTCATTTTTAATATGATATGTCTAAATGTATATTTTATTTTTGTCCTTTCTGGGATTTATTTTGGTACCAAAATCTGAGTTTTATAACCTTCGTTAGTTTTGGAGATGTCTCAGCCTTTATTTCTATTAAGCAGACATTGGATCTTCTGACTTTACCTCTGTATTCTTGACTATCTGTTTCCCGTTTCCCACATTTTAATTTCTCCATGCTGCACACTAAATAATTTCCTCGAATCTATACTCTAGCATACTTAATCTCTATTCAGCTATTTTTAATCTGCTGTTTTAGAGTATCCATGAAGACTTAATTTCAGTGACTATGTTCTTGTTCTTTCTAGAGCGTTATTTGATTCCTTTTAAAATCATCGTGTTCTCTTTGGTGTTGTATTGTGTTTCTTTAAATAAGATGAATAATCTTAAATCATCATTTAACCAAAGAATTCAACAGAATCACAGACATGTTATATCTTCACAGAGAAACGGTAAAAAACCGAAAGACTAAAGTACTTTTGGACTAATAGTGAAACCTCAGAATAATTTGTCAATTCAAGTAGTATTACTTGGGCAAAACACATAAAAGTTCATTGAAGTTACATTTCACAAAACACAGCAACAATCTCCAAAGTCTCTATGTCATCAAAAGCTTATTTGTATAAATAACACTTCCAAGAATGTGTTACAAAATAGAGCAGGATTATTCATTTTTTTAAAAAGATTTTTTTTTAAAAGATTTTATTTATTTATTTGACAGAGACAGAGACAGCAAGAGCAGGAACACAAGCAGGGGGAGTGGGAGAGGGAGAAGCAGGCTTCCCGCTGAGCAGGGAGCCTGATGTGGGACTCGATCCCAGGACTCTGGGATCATGACCTGAGCCGAAGGCAGCCGCTTAACGACTGAGCCACCCAGGCGCCCAGGATTATTCATTTTTATACAAATCGCCATACTGGAAAGGAGATTCATACTGAGATGTTTTTGTGAGTGTTCTTAATTCACCACTTTATCAGAACTAAATTGAAGGCATGAAATTATATCTGCTCCTCAGTACTGTAAGGGGAAGAAGAGACATTTTATTGTTATCTTTCTGATATTTCTTTCATTAGCATTTGGGAGAGCCTGCAGCTTCATGTCTAAGTGATAGAACACAGGCAAAGAGTAGAAGCCTGTGTTTATGAAATCGCAAAGAAGAATGAATTTTTTTCTTTTTTTTTTTATACCACAGCCTAGGCTAAGGAGCCCTGGCCCGGTTTTTGCCTCGCCGTCCATTGATTCAGAGGGCATATTTTTCTATTACCTTCCATAGTGAGTGTAAGTCGTTCCAGAAAATGGAGTCTCAGTCTTTAGCTCCTCTTCACACAACCTTAACTGCTCTCCTTAGTTGGCTATCAAACACTTTGGCTATCAAGGCAACAAATTCTCAAGGGCAAGAACAGTTTGTTTACCTCTTGATTTTTAGTTTCCTCTGTTCTTTTGGCTTCTGGAGATTTCTCTCGTTTTCTTTTTGGGCCAAGTATGCTTTTGATAGCTATTTATTATATTTTTTATCTTGCATTTTTAGTTGTGTTTTTTAAGGAGAATTTCCACATGATACAGTCTATTATAATGAGTGACATGGAAATTGTTTTTCTAAAATTTCCAAATTTTTTTTCGCTAAAAAAAAAAAGTAAAACTGGTTGTCTCATTAAACTACTAGGTTTATGTCTTGTTTATTTTTAGTTTGTACATATTCTGGGGAAGCTTTTTCTTTATAAATGGCAATCAATAACAGAAAATGTTCTTATTCTCTTATAGTTTTTTTTTTCTTAATTATTATGTATATGCATAAGGGTGTATCTGTATAGAAACATCTCCCTTAATTTGGGGCTATTCCACAAATTTCAGCTTTTTTCCTTTTACAGAAACTCCTGGTCAATTTATGCTAAAGTTACAAAGTCATTCCAGTTTGTTATTGCCTCAACACTAAGTTAAGTTTGTATTTAGAGTTCTAGATTGAGTCTAAACTCAAAGTCCACTAGTATTCAGATATTTTTGGATTTGTCTGGAGAACTGCTCATATTAATTCATGAGGAGTATTTTTTTTAAAGGAGGAGCTAAGATCTTCCTGGGAATAATTCTCTAAGTGAAGGTAGCATCAGACAAGTAAACCTGGGTCTGTATAATGCTTTCGTTGTCAGAGATGAAGGTCGAATCTGATCACAACTTGCTATTTGCTCCTGAGATCTGCTCCTGACTCAGCAGCCCCTTTCTCAAATATGGTCTCACATCATCATGATAAGGATGGAATAGGCTGAAATTAATTAATGAAAGTCATTGATTAATACAAAGGCAACCTTCCACATACATGAAGAAATCCCAGGGGTCCTCAATTTGTCTCTGTTACCCACATGATCAAGAGAAAGGTAAAAGGGAAGAGACAGATATGTTCTTCAGACATTGGCTTAGGGGCATTCAGGAACCCAGAAAATACATTATCACTGGCATTCTTTTTTTTTTTTTTTTAAAGATTTTATTTATTTGACAGAGAGAGAGAGACAGCGAGAGCAGGAACACAAGCAGGGGGAGTGGGGGAGGGAGAAGCAGGCTTCCCGGCGAGCAGGGAGCCTGATGCAGGGCTCGATCCCAGGACCCTGGGATCATGACCTGAGCCGAAGGCAGACGCTTCATGACTGAGCCACCCAGGCGCCCTTATCACTGGCATTCTTGAAGATGCCACCATATCAGCCCGGGCAGCAAAGATGTAGGGCCCAGAACAATGCCCAGGAGATAGGATAACCAGGGGGCTAGGATAGTGTTTAGGCAGCAGAGACTTGGAATTGACAGCTTAGTGACCACCCAGAGAGAGATTGTGCCTTTGGCTCTAGGATCAGCTTTCTTCAGCTGTCAGTGGCAGCAACGTGGTGCTCTCAGATGATTTTATGGACAGCAAAAGGCTGGGAAGAGCCCTCACTAAAAAGAATGGACCACAGAAGGGGAAGCAGATGCGAAATAATGCCGATTGGTGGTGGCCAGGTCCCGGGAGAAACTGATTAATGGGTAAGGAATGTTACTTTGGAGTGATAGAAATATTCTGGGACTAGACAGGGGCTGTGGCTGGGCCATATTGTGAATGGATTAAACGCCACTGAACTGTTCACTTTCAAATGGTTAATTTTATGTTGTGAAAATGTCACCTCAATAAATTATTTTAAAAATAGAAAGGGGGAAGAAGATAGAAGCTTATTCTTGACCACAGGTGACGACCCAAGAATGACTCCAAATAATGGATGATTCTGTAACAGGGCTCTGGACCTTACAACAACATGGATATGAAAACCCTGAGAAACAGAGTTTTTATTACTTTCAAACCGATCCAGGAATGGTTGCCCTGGGGAAATATGAGTTTCATGCCATTTAAAATATTTTGCTCCCATGTCCTATTGTTTCAGCCTCAATTCTTAGATATTGTGACAACATAAATAATGATTAGCATGCCTTGGATAAACACTTCAAGAATATTCTAAAAGGGTAACTTTTGTATATTTTTCTTGTTGTTTCTGATCATTCTCTGAAGGATCAAGGATGATTTCTCTCACATTTCTCCCTCCATCAAAGAATAAAACAAAGGTAGATATTAATCCAAAATCTTTTGCAAGTCATGCTGATTAGTTATGGAAAGTGTTTGTACGATGTCCCGAGAATCAGGAATTTATTTCTCTCGGAAGTCAGGCTAGTATAGCTTTAAAGCACGGAACAGCAATTGAGAATGTGGAGTTTAAACATTTTAAAAACAAATGGTGTGTGAACATAGGAAATGGCTTCCCTCAGGTGATAGTATCACGATTTGTCCTGGACCCAGATTTCAAAGCCTCCCTCTAAAACCCTGGGAGATGGTTCTCCCAGGATACAACTTTCCTGGACAAAAAAAGCAATGGCACATTTCTTTCCCTTATGTTCCTATATAAAGAACAACTTTCTTAAATAAGTGGATCATGAACTTCATAAACACATATAATCTCCTAACATTATCTGTAGGCAATCCAAACTGTTCCTCTAAGAAAATGAACTTTAACAGTACAAAGTCCTAATTGTGCATTAACTAGTTGATTTTCCATGAGAATTTCCCCCTCCGCCCCCCGCCAAATACCAGTTTAGGTTTCCAATTCAATTCCCAAAATGCAAAATTTCAAGAAATACACAGCTAATGCCAAAAAATTGTTTCTTTGGATTTTAAGAAGCCCCTGTGTCCAGACATTCCACTCTGTTCCATAGAATCGTGAGTTATTCATTCCTTACCCAAGTATACCATTCCAGGGTGTTGAAATTGACCTTGTATAACTAATCTTATTCCAGATACCATTTGAGTAGGGACTGACCCTATAGAAAAAAATTTTACATTCTTCCCTATCTGGGTAATCACCGATGTGTGCAGGGACAAGTTCTTTTACCCCAGTCAACATATAGGAAGAGGCTGGTGGACTTCTTCCTAAAAAGTTTAAAACAGGAAATTCATAAAGTTGAGTAAATAAAATCACTCTTTGTAAATGTAGAGCCAAAGACAGAAAAGACATAGTGCTTCAGAGTCCTTTTTAGGCATTTGGCTTAGAGAGGCATCTCGCTTAGTAAATCCATACTAAATCCTGTTGCATTCTGGATTCATACCAATGAAGTATCCAGTAGCTGATGATTCCATTCCATTGGCCTGAAATTGTACACTCTAAAAATTGTAGCTTCTGGAATACTGTTCATTATTCAAAATCAAAGTTTCAAAGAATTACATTAACCAAAACAAAAACAGCAAGGATGATACTGACAGTTATTTATTATTATCATGAACCCGATTCTGCTCTCAGTTTTTTTAAATCTAGATGAAAAGTACAACTGTTTTCCCCGTTGTACAGATGAGAAAACTGAGGTTTGGTGAGGCTGATTATATCCTCGGTTTTATGTCTTCCTAATCCTTCCTAACCTACCATTCCAAATCAATTTAGTCCTTACCTCCTTTGACTTGCCACATCTATAGAAATGTGTTAAATCTATCCTGCTATGTCTCTTAAACTAGCACCTATATATACCCTTGCTCATTCTTCCAGAGGCTTATAAATTGAGGGAATGGCCTATCTCACTCAGCTTTGTACCAAATGCAGTACAGAGGGAAGGGCCTTGCATATAATAGAATCTTGCATAATTATTTTTAGGTTTTGTAAATTACTGTTATTATTTTTTAAGATTTTACTTATTTATTGGAGAGAGAAAAGAGAGAGAGAGTGAGCAGGGGGAGGAGCAGAGGGGGAGGGAGAGAAACTGAAGGACACTCCATGCTCGGTGCAGAGCCTGACGTGGGTCTCGATCTCATGACCACAATATCATGACCTGAACCAAAACCAGGAGTTGGACACTTAACCTACTGAGCTACCCAGGTGCCCTAGATTTTGTAAATTATTGACATTGATGTTAGAGAAGTACCTAGATTTGGGTATAGACCACCCAGTATCTATCTTCTGAATAGCTAATGGTTTATTGTTCTATATTTCCTGAGTGATGGTTCAACTCGAGTTGCCATAGATAAAAATACTCACACTATAGTTAAGAACCAGGATCCCCAACCAGCAGACCTGGTCCAAAGAATTTTCAGAAAGTCATTAGCACCATAGTTTTCCATCTACAAAACTGTGATCAATCTGGTTAATAAAACAAGAGACTTGGGGCGCCTGTGTGGCCCAGTCAGTTAAGCCTCCAACTCTTGCTTTCGGCTCAGGTTGTGATCTCAGGGTCATGAGATCAAGCCCTGCGTCGGGCTCCATGCTCCACGTAGAGTCTGCTTGGGATTCTCTCTCCCTCTCCCTCTGTCTCTCCCTCCTGTGCTCTTGGTCTCTCTCCCTCTCTCTGTCTCAAATAAATAAACAAATCTTTAAAACAAAACAAAACAGGAGACTGGGTGTTCTTTTTGGTTACCATATAAGGGTACTTCCCACAAAACTTTATGTTTATTTGCCTTGAGAGGCAAGACCGTGACCATGTCACCTGGCCAGTATTCTTCCCTGTAGCAGCTTTGCATTGCCAGTGTTTGTTATCTTAGGTTGAGGCTAATTTATTCTGTGACCACATTGTCATTCTGCCAACTTTGTTCTCATAATCCAAAAACTAAACATATAGAAGCTTCAGTAACTGGAAAAATATCTCTTCCTCTCCTCCCGTGGTGGCAGGGAGAGATCTCTGCATATTTCTTAGAATTCAGTCTGTTTAAAAGTAGAAAACCATGGAAAATTTTCATAGACTTTTCTTTCAAGCAAATAACATTAATAAATTACCTTATGATCTTTACATTTAAAATCATATTCTTTACTGTCTGTTTACCATGGTTTGGGCTGGTATTCTTCTACTAGAAAGGAAACTATTACCTCTTGTAAGAGGGGGGACTGCTATTTGTCCACCAAAATCCATCATCCTCATCTTCCAAAGCAATAGAATTGAGGCCGGTACACCCCTTTACAGCACAGTTCCATAAGCGATGTGTCCATTTCTTGGTTCAGGACTTCAGACATTGAGTATACCTCCTCCATGTTCTCTTTCCCTTTTCCACCAGCAAGAAGCTAGATGACATGAGAATTTAGTTCCAAGGGATGGCATTACAATGACTCAGAAGGAATCTGGTCAATTCTGTCTATATTGTACATGAGGTAGGACTTTTTCAATTCTAAGAAATATTTGGCCTTCTGTTTCAGACTTTCCTCTACGCTTACTAGATATCGCAAAGTCTGCTATATTTAGTCACAACTTGGTATCAGTTTGGCAGGAACACACTCTGGACCTTGTTATCTTCCAGTTTCTCTCCAACTTAGCGTACATGAATTCTGTAATCCCTCTCCATGATAATGATCAAGAGTCTTCTCATTGTTTCATTAAAATATATATTTTTTAATTTCACTGAGCACTGTATTTATTTTTTTAGTTTGCCTAATGTTTTATCTAGGGGTTAGCAAACTGTCGCCATGTATGAGATAGTAAATATTTTAGCCTTAGCAGGCCATATGATCTCTGTCACAACTCAGTCTTCACTGTTGTAGAGCTAAAGTGGTCATAGAGTCTCATAAATGGATGGATGGGACTGTATTCCAGTAACATTTTATTTACAAAAATAGGAAGTGGCTGGATTTGGTCCACAGTCATAGTTTGTTGGCCCATGTCTTAGTCTGTGTACTAACAGGACACCAGGCATAATTATTTTAACTTCACCTCTACCTGTGTCCTTCAGAATCTTAACCCCATCCATCCTGACAGGTATTTTTTTAAATCTTTTTTTATCTTTTTTTTTTTTTTTTTAAGTTTTTACTCAAATTCCAGTTAGTCAACATACAGTGTAACATATGACAGTTTTTTATCTGCTCTCCTCACTTTTGTTGCCAGGCTTCTAAGTACATCTGGAAAATTTTATGCTGATCAGTGTTATTTCACATTTTATTTTGAATATCTGCTCAATTGTGCGTTCATCACTACGGAGTATTCTTTCCCATTCCGCTTCTAAACCTGCCATTAATCATCCTGGATAATGACAAACTGTTCTTCAAAGTGGTTGAACCAATTTACACTTCAGTAAGCAGTGACTGAGATTCTTATTGTTTCACATCCTTGCTGATATTGCAGACTTTTGAATTTCTGCCAGTTTGGGGGTTGTGAAACAGGGCCAATGCATTCCACAGTTTGAGGGGGGTGACATTCATATCTGAGTGCATAGGAATGATGCTCCCTGGAGTTGAGCAGTGCACAATCCATGCAACTGTATATAGCAACCTTGGTATGAAATATATCTCAGTGTGTTTTTAAGTTATAATTGCTTGATTATTAATGAGCTCGAGAATCTTTTCACTTATTTAATGGCTACTTATAGTTCTTCATTTATGAAGTATACATTCATGACTTCTACCCAATTTTCAATTCTTGCTGTATCTTGCATACTAGTCCTTGTCAGTTATAGGTTACAAATATCTCCTCTCAATTTGTGGCATGTATTTTTACCCCTTTCAGGGTGTCTTTGGATTAACAGGAGTTTCTTATTTTCTTGAGATTAATTGGGTGTTAGTTTTCTTCTATGGTAAATGCTTTTACTATACGATTTAAGGAGTTTTCCTTGCCCTAAAGTCAGAAAAATTTTCAGTTTTACATTTCATATTAAAGTTTTCTTTTTTTTCAATTTACCCAGAATTGATTTTGCCTTTGTGTTATCCAGCACTATTTATTGAGTAGTTGTTTCTCTTTGTCCTTCTTTTACTTTCAGTCATAAATTAAGTCTTAAGTCATAATTTAAGTCTCAATATACATATTATTTGTTTCTGTTTACTTTATTTGAGCCAACTTAGTCTTTGTCTAAATGTATACTTTTTGTCTACATAGTATATACACGATTTTGTTAACTCTATCTCTATTTCAAAAGTTATCTTATTTTCCATATTTCCAACTGCTTTATGACTATAATATTTGTGCCTATTCACATTTTTGGAACATTTTTGTTTATTCATTGCCTACTCTTTGTGAGTCAAACTTTTTCTAATATTTTTTGATATTATAGACAGTTCTATAATAGACATTTTATGCATATACCTTTTTCTTATACTGAATAATATCCTGGGGACACAATCGCAGGAATAGGCATATTGACAAAGAGTAATAATACTACATGGTTCACTTAAACATTTTAATTTCCTGCCTTCAAGTTGTTATTAATGAAATGAGACTTTGTCTTGTTTTGTTTTTTTTTAAAGATTTTATTTATTTATTTGTCAGAGAGAGAGAGAAAGAGCACAAGCAGGGGAAGCAGCAGGCAGAGGGAGAAGCAGGCTCCCCGCTGAGCAAGGAGCCCGATGTGGGACTCAATCCCAGGACCCTGGGATCATGACCTAAGCTGAAGGCAGATGCTTAACCGACTGAACCGCCCAGGCGTCCCACTTTGTCTTGGTTTTATTAAACACTTATTTGATTGCCCATGAGGCAAAACCAGGTACCTTGAGTCATTACTATGCACGTCCCTTTATGAGTGGGCCTCCTGCTTGTTCTCTTTACATTGAAGTTGAGTGTTTTACATGAAAATTTGAATGGGCTCTTTAGAGGTTACAGAATTGTACCACATACTGTATAACTTGATTTCTTTTTTTCTAAGAGCTAACATTTATTTTAAGCCCCTGCTTAGTCTGTTTTTTTTTTTTTTTAATTCCATCATATTGGACAAACCATACAAGATTAATCTTGAGCTCTTGAATAGAGGCAAAGGAGTTTTTTTCCAGCTGCCTTTGGCACAGATGTGGCATCATCTCTCTGAAATCACTATCACTTATACCTCTGGGAACTGGAGATTGAATTACTGCTCTGCTTGGAGTTACCCACAGAGATCGGCTTCAAAGATGAGGGTTTAAGTTTCTATCCCATTCAAAGCAGTGGCAAACATAGAAGCAGAACACAGTGAGTCATCCTCATCCTTTTGTGGGCACTCAGCTTAGCTGGCATGTCACATCTGACAGGGCCGAGCTTTTAGATGAAGGAACATCAAGTGCTATGTTAACTAATTACACTGGGCTTGGAACTTGACTCCTGGAGTACCGGGGGGGTGAAATGTACACACGGCCTCTGTTTCTTCATATTGGCTATTCACCAGGGTTCAATACACCCTATGGATTTCCTTGGACAGAGCCCCAAGAAGAACTAAAGCATATCCTGCTTTTTCATTCATTCATTTCAGTTAAGAATGCACCCTTTCACTTGCTTCGATGTTATGGTGAAGAGTGTTTTATAGATAACATCTGTCACTCTTCATTCTCTCTCACATCTAATAACTCACTGAATCTTGTTCATTCAGGAGTCATACATTTGGACATATCCTCTCTTCTTTAGCTCCATTGTCTTAGTTCAGGCCCTTATCTTTGCTCATCTAGATTACTTTCATTCCACTCAGTACCTCTTTCTGCTGCCACTCTTACCTGACGTTTACTCTGCATTAGTGAGAACATTTTCAACAACAAAAACAGGAATCATAATCGAACTATGTTTATGAAATCAATAACAACAACAAAGATAATTTATTGAATCTAAGAATTGAAGAATAGAGTTGACTTTAAACTTAGCTGGAGACAGGGGTTCAAATGAAGCCATCGGAATTCTCTCTCTCCATCCTTCAACTCTGTCTTCACCCTTGACCTCCTAAGGGCAGGTTCTGGCCACAGAGTAACAAAGATGGCCAAGGAACACAGGCTTACGTGAGTCTTTCCACTAGAAATCCTAGAGAAACCAGCGTGGTGTCCCATAGCATGGATGCCATCGACCTTCCCTACCCCCAAAGGCCTATATCACACTCTCTTGGGTCAGGGTCTCTCCTGGACCACTTTGATTAGCAAGCTTGTGCCATGTGCCTAACCTTACTGGGGAGAGAGGTGAAGACTTAAGAGTTTGCCAGCCCTACCAGCATCACAAGGAGCAGGGAAGAAGCGGCAGTCTTCAAAACAAAGGCTGGTGCGTCCAGCTGAAAATTAACAGATGTTTACTACTTATATGACCTCCAAAATGATCACTTTAAAATAAAGTTATAATCAGGTCTCTAGTTTCCTGCTCAAAACACCTTCCAAGCCTTCCAGGTTCTTGTGGGATAAGCACAGCCCTCTTGCCTGGCACATAGGTACACAGACTGGGAACTCGTTCTACCTTCCCTGTCATCTCCCATATCCTCCTTAACATATTTTAGGTTGTAAAACACCATTGCCATATAAACCATCATCGCCTTAATGTTCCTAATATACTTTAATCTTTTAAGATTCTATAATTTATAATAATGCACCCTCTATCATGCAAGCCCTAATTCCTCTTCTGTGACCAGCTTAAACACTATTTCAATTCCCAGCTTCTGTTCTACCTCTTCAAGTCTTTTTAGGCTCCACCAGTCAGTTGCTAACCCCTCTATTGTTACAGCACTTTGTACTGATCCTGCCTATAATCTTAATCACATGGTCTTATAATTACGCTTATGCGTCTGCTTTCTATCCTTGACTTTGAGAAGCTTGAGGATGGGAACCACTTCTTAATTGTTTTTACTTTCTTCACTACACTTTGCCCTAAGCTTCTAGCAAATGCCTGACCAGACACATGTAGATTGACTGAATGCATGCATGAAATAAGACCCCGGATTTTTGTGTGAAAAAGTTATTGAAAGTATGATGTTTCCAACCAAGGGAATCTAGTCCCTTGAAAAATACCTTGTGCTAAGAGAACTCATCTGTTAATGTGACTCAACAGGGTGGCAGAAGTATGTTGGCACAGTGACTTATTTGCAATGCTGAAGACATTCTGTGGTTTGGAAGCATTTTCAAATAGTGAAGTGAAATGTTATATAACAATCCAACAGATTATAAGCCTGAATAATGGAGTACATTAGAAGTATTTCCTTCTAGCACTTAGATCTACTGGCTCCCATCCAACAGTCTACATTTCTACCTACTGATAGGTGAACAGAGGCTTCAAGATTCACACGCTTTAGATAAACTAGGGTATTACATGTTCATGAACTCATATGCTTGAAATAATGTTCCAGTCTCTTCCACGATGTTTCCCTCTCATGAGTAGCCACAAAACGATTGTTAGATAACAAAAGGCAACCATTTTAGCAAGACTTGAACTATTATGATCAGGCACTTCCACTTTTTTTTTTTACACTATGTAGCCTTTTCCTCCGAGCAAGGCCCCCACCAGTCCCATCAAATAGAAGTATTATCTCCACAGATTTGTAGGAAGCATTCTTCACATACAAAACGATGTAGTCACACGGAGCTCACTTGTGTTTCCTAGGTTCTAGTGTCTATAAGTCAAGTCTGAATTAGAGTTTTGGTGCAAACAGCAACACCTAACACAAAAATGCTCTCATGGGTACCACCACAGCAACCAAGTATAAACAGGATCTCAGGTGGATGTATATACAAGGTGTATGCACTCTTGCGAAAGAACATACATAATGGTCTTTGGGGTAGTAATGAGGTGCAAGGTTATGACAATGCCACGGGAAAAAAGAAGGGTGTAGATTTTATTTTTATGGGTTGTATAACAGCTAGTGTGAAAATTAGTTTAAGTTCTTTACCAGCACCAAATAATGCTGACTCACTGTGCAAGAAATGAAAGGTCAAGTCCTAACATACAGATTAAATCCGGGGAAAACTACATTTTCCTCAGGTTAAAGACAGGACCTTTGTCAGCAGAGGTTGTATGAGGTCAAATGCCCCTTTGGGGCTTTTATTTAATGCATTAGTTATCCATCAAGATGGTGGTAGCATTCAGAGCTCTGTCTCTATCAGAAATGTTACAGTTTAGGTGTGTTCTTTAATGACAAATTTTTTTCATATATATTTTTTTTCTTTTCATATACAATATTATTTTCAGTATTTCGTATAGAAAATATTTTTTCACATATATATATAGAATATATATCTGAAAAAAAATATATATATTTTCTAACCAAGTGGTATATCCTTCCAAAGTCTTGAATGTATAAGGTCTTTTTTTTTTTTAAAGATTTTATTTATTTGTTTATTTAAGAGAGAGAGAGCGAGGTGAGGAGCAGAGGGAGAAGCAGGCTCCCCACTGAGCAAGGAGCCCGACGTGGGGCTTGATCCCGGGATCCTGGGATCATGACCTGAGTCGAAGGCAGCCGCTTAACCGACTGAGCCACCCAGGCACCCCTTGAATGTATAAGTTCTTAAAGTTGAAAAATGCCTTAGAGATCATTTCATTTTACTATTTTAATTTGCAATAAAGAAGTATTCATTATGTATGACAAGCCACATATAGAAATACTGAATACCCAAGAATGGTTTGCCATTTAACCCAGTTCCCCTGCAGGGATAATAACCAGGATTATTGAAGAGTTTCCAGAACTTCCTTGTTTCTCAGCACTTTAAACTTTCTGTAGTGGCTTTATAATTTTCAGGACTGTGGGACAAATAATCAGCAATTTAGGGGGGAACAAGACAGTGTGCAGGTAATAGATACAATATTTGACTGTCCATATTTTAAATGCCTACTTTGAACTATAGAATATGTTTTTCTTTTATTTTACTTGTTTTCTTCTTCACTTCACTGGAAAGTTATTTTGCCCATTTTTCTTCTGCTTCATATCCTGAGTTAATCTGAAAGAAGATTCTGATCTACATTTTTGGCTCTTTAACGACCAGATTTCTTGATAGAGTCTCAAGTGTTAGTTCTTTGATCCTCCGCCGAAGCCTGCTATTCACAGAGGGAGTTATTGTGTGTGCTGGAGTTTGGGGGAAAGTGTGCTTTGAATAACCCTCATTTCTGTTCTCTGTTACTGCTCAGATCTTTATCATATGTCCTTTAGTATTTTGTAAACCTGTTTCAGCTGTTGCCAGCATTACTTGCTGATGGCTTAAATACATTTAGAGAGATGTGTTTATGAATAATGGAAAGTGTCGTTCATTCATCTTTCGCTTCTTGCTGACAAACAACTGATTTTCTTAGTAGTTACCCAACATGTTTTGAAAAGACATATACTAAAATTATGATGTAGGATTAAGGGAATGCCAACTCTCTAAAACAAAATATAGAACCTCAAGAGATTTTTTTTACTAAAGGCACAGTCTCCATAGGGAGGTCCATTTGGAACCAAGTGGCTCCAGATTTGTTCTCTCAAGTTTCTCCTTTCCCATGGTGCCGAGTATTTTCTTTTCTTTTCTTTTTTCTTTTCTTTTCTTTTCTTTCTTTTCTTTTCTTCTTTTCTTTTTTCTTTTCTTTCTTTCTTTTTCTTTCTTACCTTTCTCTTTTTCTCTTTCTTTCTTTTTTCTTTCTTTCTTCTTCCTTCCTTCCTTCCTTCCTTCCTTCCTTCCTTCCTTCCTTCCTTCCTTCCTTCCTTCCTTTCTTCCTTTGTCTTTCTTTCTTTCTTTTTTTATACTAGAGGTTCCTGTCAGTAAAACAAAGCCAGGCTAGATTTTCTGAGTTTTACTAAGTACATAGGAAGTGCAAAAAGGAAATAAATACTGAAAACAGAAGATTTCTTTTCTTTCAGGAAAAGATGTGTGAATCTTTTTCAGGGCCAGGAATTTGCCTTATTTCTCTAAATCCCTGACACTTAGCACAATCTTGATACATAGTAATTGTTTGATACACCTGAATGAACAAATACCTGAGTGACTAAAATATCTAAGTAATTCGGACAACAAAATACAGGGGGCTAACATACCAGTAGACTGTAGAGTTTGAAGTTTCTCAACTCCAGCTCCAAAACACTAGACTAATTTCATAACCCCCTTGTCATACTTCCTTGTTTCTTTGATCTGACCTTTACTCATGTGAAAATCACCATCTTAAAATCTGGACTTCCAATTGCTTCTTGGACACCCGGAGCTAAGTCATGATAAGGAGAAGCAGATCCCCCTCTGCTGCTCAGTTAGGCTTCAGGCTCTCCTACAGATGGTGGACACTTGGGATGTCTCCATCTCTCCAAGCCATGATCCATGGGACAGCCAGCACGGTCTTTTAAAATACCAAAAGGAAAACAGAGACTAGAATGGTGGTTACCAGGGGCTAAGGGTTGGGGGGAATGAGGATATGTTGGTCAAAGAGGACAGACTTCCAGTTATAAGATGAATAAATTCTGGGGATCTCATGTCCAGCGTAGTGACTATAGTTTATAATACTGTACTATATACCTGAAAGTTGCTAAGAGAGTAGATCTTAAATGTTCTCCCCACAGAAGAGAAATAGTATTACATGATGTGATGAAGGTGCTCACTAACACTATGGTGGTAACTGTTTTGCAATATATATGCACAAAAAATCAATATGTTGTACACCTGAAACTTATAAAATATTGTATGTCAATTTCAATAAAGCTGGAAAAAAGTGGGGAATGTTTCTGATCATGGGTAGTTTGAGGTCACTGTTTTTGCAAGGAGAAATATTTAAATCAGACTTAACAATAATTTTCATCCGGCTGCTTTTACTTGAGAAAAGTAATTAAAATGTCATCTGTTTAATTATTGTTTGTTACCATTAATTAAAATGTTAATTGGGTACAAAATAAAATACCAAAAGATCGCCGCATTTTTTTGCTTGAAACTCTTCAACAGCTTCTTGTGACTTACAAGATAAAACCAAAAATCATGAACAAGGCCTACAAATTATTTTTACCAGGCCTTTAAAAAAATTAATTTGGCTCAAAAGAGTGTTTTTAAATGACAAATCAAATAATCAGTCAAATTAACTGCCAAACTAAAAATTTAATGATATGAATTTAGTGGATGGAGATCAGCATTTAAGAAAAAAAAGGCAGTAGACTATAATAGATTTGCGTGGACTGTATGTAGTATTATTTCAATATTTTTTTCATTTATGCTTATATGATATACTATATACAATATTAAATATGTCATATGGAAAATAACATATCACATAATATGTTAGCTCCTTAAGTATTTCCTGGAAAAAAAATTAAAGCTGCTGAAAGTAATCGTCCCTGAAAAGCTGCTGTCATGGGGATAGGTACCCTGATATTAGATTTGTGAGACAGAAGCAGCCATGACTCAAAGAACCAACTTTTGAAGAGAAATGGTGGGGCTCTGTTATCAGCGGGGTGCTCTTTTCAGTTGTCTCTCCAAATCTGGGGCCATGGTTGGATGACTCATTGTGTCAAACAGTCTGATGGGAAGAATGTTTAATGAAGAGAATTCTCACTAAAATGATGATTTCTTAGGAAGAGCTAGGTTCAAAGTCACAAGCCCTTGCAATTCTTTACTCCTAGGCATTTCATAGTGATGTAATAGAGGATCTATGTTTATACACCCTTCCCCAGGATCCTGTATGATCCTAGAAGATCCATTGGGGTGTCTTTTGCTCTGTACTTTAGGAGACTATGCATAAATTACATTGTCAGAGCCTGTTCTGAACCAAGTCATCCCGTTAAAAGAAAAAGGCTTTGAGAGAAAAAAGAATTCATTCCTTATTTAGATACCTTCTCTGGGTTAGGGAATCAAGTGAATAGACAATGTGGGTTAATATATCACAGGAGTTACCAATTAGGCAAACAACCTGTGAAAGCTGGTCAATGATTATGTTAAGAATTATTCTAAAAGCCTTTCCCCAAAAGGGTTAATTTGGGTATATGTACCTACTAGGGAACACAAAATTATACACATCAAGTTCACACTCATTTGTGAAATTTTAGCTAATTATTGGCATTGGGAAGTAAAAAGCAGGCAAATAAAGGAAAATATCCTCCATAGAGGTCAATGGCTGTAATTGGTTAAAATGTAAAGCCCTTCCTTGCAAAGGGCTGTTTTTTTCTTCTTCAGTAGTTCACAGTCTATTAACTGCTCCAATTTATAAAATCCCAACATAACCATTGAGATGCATGATGGAGTGAAGAGAGTCCTGATTTAAGTTAGGAGTCTAGGGTCCCAGTTCCATCCCTCTGAAAATCAGCAATGTGAGCCTGGGCAGGTGGAGGCACTTGAACTTTCAAGTCCTCTATGTCCCCGGCTGAGAAAAAAAAATGCTTTGGACTAGATGGGCCTGCCTTTCAATCTTTGTCATGCATGATTCCATGTGAACTTTATACTCCCAAACTGCTCATTAGGTACTTATTTGCCATGGATGATAATAATCTGACTCAAATGACATATATAACATGGGCAAATTAAACATTAACATGAGTATTTCCTACTTAAAAAAAAAGAAATTATTTTAATGCAAATGTTAAGGAATAACTGATAAAGTCTTCTGCATTAAATATAATGTGAGTAGAATAATAGATCCCTACCCCAGCTTGCAGATAGTTGTGAACCAATCAGCAGGTCCTGCTGAAAGAAATTTGGGTTAAGCGACTTTCAACTTTGCCTGAAGCAATCTTGGTTTCAAAGCCAAGATTAAGGCAGCCTTTGATTTTTACATGTTTGGTATGTGGGCAGTAAATCTGTAGACAAATATTTGTGCAATTAGGCATCACATTAATGACTGCATTTTGAGGCAAGTACAATGGAGGACTGATTCCATAAACGTAGTGATGTAGAACAACAGGAATAATCACTTAGGGGTGAAACACTTTCTCCTCCATAACACTGGGAAAGGTCATGTCCAAAGTGCTTTGCCATTATAGAATTGATTGGAGTTAAATTAGTTTGATGCTAAAGTTCACGGTTAAAAGTTACTCTTTAAAAGTCTCCCTCCGTGGGCGCCTGGGTGGCTCAGTTGGTTAAGCGACTGCCTTCAGCTCAGGTCATGATCCTGGAGTCCCAGGATCGAGTCCCACATCGGGCTCCCTGCTCAGCAGGGGGTCTGCTTCTCCCTCTGCCCTCTTCTCTCTCGTGCTCTCTGTCTCCTATTCTCTCTCTCTCAAAAATAAATAAATAAAATCTTAAAAAAAAAAAAAAAAGTCTCCCTCCGACATTTGGAAACCACGGCAACAGGCCCCTCCCCAGAAGATCAGCGAGAACAGCCAGCCAAGACCAAGTTTACCCATCAATGAGAACGGCAGAACTCCAGCGCTAGGGGAATACTGCACATAGAATTCATGGCTTTTTTACCATGATTCTTTAGTCTTTCAAAGTTAATTTTTTTTTAACTGTCTTTTTTCTTTTTTTTTCTTTTTGAATTTTTCTTTTTCCCTTTTTCAACCAACATCTTATCAATCCCTTTTTTTAAAAAAAAACATTTTTATTTTTCATTTTTAGAGTCATATTCTATCCCTTCATAGTAGTTACCCGTATTTTTGGCTTATATATATAAGTTGTTCTCTCTTTAAAATTTTGAGATAGTTTCTTCTAACAGATTAAAATATACCCTAAATCTCTAGTATATGGTGTTTTCTATTCCCCTGCCTGATCACCTCCTCTCCCTTTTTTTTCTTTTTTCTTTTTTTAAATCCTCTTCTTTCTTTTTTCAAACAACTTCTTATCAATTCCTTTTATAAAATTTTTTATAATTTCCATCTTTACAGTCATATTCCATCCCTTCATCATATCAACCCTTATTTTTTGTACATATATAAGTTTTTCTTTCTTTAAAATTTTGGGAGGCACTTTCTTCTAAAAGACCAAAATACACTCCAAATCTAGTGTGTGGCACTGATCTATATACCAGCCTGATCATATTTGATCACATTCTGTTCTTTTTGTTGTTGTTGTTTTGTTTTGTTTGTTTTTGTTTTTATCTTTATCTTTCTCTTTTTCTTTTTTCTCTCTTTCCCTTTCTTTTCCCACTGCTTCAGGTCTTTTCTGATTTGTTTAGAGTATATTTTCTGGGAACGTTGTTACTCTGCTAGCATTTTGTTCTCTCATTC
The DNA here is from genome assembly GCF_011800145.1 of Mirounga leonina. Classification (NCBI taxonomy): domain Eukaryota; kingdom Metazoa; phylum Chordata; class Mammalia; order Carnivora; family Phocidae; genus Mirounga; species Mirounga leonina. The sequence goes on along the minus strand of NW_023270615.1, from coordinate 6,420,321 downwards.
ATCTATTCTCCTCTGCACAAAATGACAAGACGGAAAAAATCACCTCAACAAAAAGAACAAGAGGTAGTACCTACTGCCAGGGACCTACTCAATATGGACATTAGTACGATGTCAGATCTAGAGTTCAGAATCATCACTTTAAAGATACTAGCTGGGCTTGAAAAAAATACGGAAGTTACTAGAGAAACCCTTTCTGGAGAAGTAAAAGAACTAAAATCCAACCAAGTAGAAATCAAAAAGGCTATTAATGAGGTGCAATCAAAAATGGGGGTGCTAACTGCTAGGATAAATGAGGCAGAAGAGAGAATCAGTAATACAGAAGATGAAATGATGGAAAATAAAGAAGCTGAGAAAAAGAGATAAACAACTACTGGATCACGAGGGCAGAATTCGAGAGATAAGCGATACCATAAGACGAAACAACATTAGAATAATTGGGATCCCAGAAGAAGAAGAAAGAGAGAGAGGGGCAGAAGGTATAATGGAGCAAATTATAGCAGAGAACTTCCCTAATTTGGGGAAGGAAACAGGCATGAAAATCCAGGAAGCACAGAGAACCCCTCTCAAAATCAATAAAAATAGGTCAACACCCCGACATCTAATAGTAAAACTTACGAGTCTCATAGACAAAGAGAAAATCCTGAAAGCAGCTGGGGAGAAGAGATATGTAACCTACAAGGGTAGAAACATTAGATTGGCAACAGACCTATCCACAGAGACCTGGCAGGCCAGAAAGGACTGGCAGGATATATTCAGAGCACTAAATGAGAAAGATATGCAGCCAAGAATACTCTATCCAGCTAGGCTGTCATTGAAAATTGAAGGAGAGATAAAAAGCTTCCAGGACAAACAAAAACTAAAGGAATTTGCAAACACAAAACCAGCCCTACAAGAAACCTTGAAGGGGGTCCTCTAAGCAAAGAGAGAGCCTAAAAGCAACATAGACCAGAAAGGAACACAGACAATATACGGTAACAGTCACGTTACAGGCAATACAATGGCACTAAATTCCTATCTTTCAATAGTTACCCTGAATGTAAATGGGCTAAATGCCCCAATCAAAAGAAACAGGCTATCAGACTGGATTAAAAAACAAGACCCACCGATATGCTGTCTGCAAGAGACTCATTTTAGACCCAAAGACACCCCAGATTGAAAATGAGGGGGTGGAAAACCATTTACCATGCTAATGGACACCAAAAGAAAGCTGGGGTGGCAATCCTTAGATCAAACAAATTAGATTTTATTTTATTTTATTTTATTTTTTATTATTTATTTATTTATTTATTTGAGAGAGAGAGAGCACATGAGAGGGGGGAGGGTCAGAGGGAGAAGCAGACTCCCCACTGAGCAGGGAGCCCGATGCGGGACTCGATCCCGGGACTCCAGGATGATGACTGAGCCGAAGGCAATCACTTAACCAACTGAGCCACCCAGGCGCCCGGGACAAATTAGATTTTAAACCAAAGACTGTCATAAGAGATGAGGAAGGACATTATATCCTACTTAAAGGATCTATCCAACAAGAAGATCTAACAGTTGTAAATATCTATGCCCCTAACATGGGAGCAGCCAATTATATAAGCCAATTAATAACAAAAGCAAAGAAACACATTGACAACAATACAATCATAGTGGCGGACTTTAACATCCCCCTCACTGAAATGGACAGATCGTCTAAGTGAAAGATCAACAAGGAAATAAAGACTTTAAATGACACACTGGACCAAATGGACTTCACAGACATATTCAGAACATTCCACCCCAAAGCAACGGAATACACATTCTTCTCTAGTGCCCATGGAACATTCTCCAGAATCGATCACATCCTAGGTCATACATCAGGTCTCAACCGGTACCAAAAGATTGGGATCATTCCCTGCCTATTTTCAGACCACAATGCTTTGAAACTAGAACTCAGTCACAAGAGGAAAGTCAGAAAGAACTCAAATACATGGAGGCTAAAGAGCATCCTACTGAAGAATGAATGGGTCAACCAGGAAATTAAAGAAGAATTAAAAAAATACATGGAAACCAATGAAAATGAAAACACAACTATTCAAAATCTTTGGGATGCAGCAAAGGCAGTCCTAAGAGGAAAGTATATAGCAATACAAGCCTTTCTCAAGAAACAAGAAAGGTCTCAAGTACACAACCTAACCCTACACCTAAAGGAGCTGGAGAAAGGACAGCAAATAAAGCCTAAACCCAGCAGGAGAAAAGAAATCATAAAGATCAGAGCAGAAATCAATGAAATAGAAACTAAAAGAACAGTAGAACAGATCAACGAAACTAGGAGCTGGTTCTTTGAAAGAATTAACAAGATTGATAAACCCCTGGCCAGACTTACCAAAAAGAAAAGAGAAATGACCCAAATCAACAAAATCATGAATGAAAGAGGAGAGATCACAACCAACATCAAAGAAATACAAACAATTATAAGAACGTATTATGAGCAACTCTATGCCAGCAAATTCGATAACCTGGAAGAAATGGAGGCATTCCTAGAGATGTATCAACTACCAAAACTGAACCAGGATGAAATAGAAAACCTGAACAGACCTATAACCACTAAGGAAACTGAAGCAGTCATCAAAAATCTCCCAAAAAACAAAAGCCCAGGGCCAGATGGCTTCCCAGGGGAATTCTACCAAACATTTCAAGAAGAATGAATACCTATTCTTCTGAAACTGTTCCAAAAAAATAAAAATGGAAGGAAAACTTCCAAACTCATTTTATGAGGCCAGTTTTGATCCCAAAACCAGACAAAGACCCCATCAAAAAGGAGAATTACAGACCAATATCCCTGATGAACATGGATGCAAAAATTCTCACCAGAATACTAGCCAATAGGATCCAACAGTACATTAAAAGGATTATTCACCATGACCAAGTGGGATTTATCCCTGGGCTGCAAGCTTGGTTCAACATCCACAAATCAATCAATGTGATACAATACATTAACAAAAGAAAGAACAAGAATCATATGATCCTCTCAATAGATGCAGGAAAAGCTTTTGACAAAGTACAGCATCCTTTCTTGATCAAAACTCTTCAGAGTATAGGCATAGAGGGTACATACCTCAATATCATAAAAGCCATCTATGAAAAACCTACAGCGAATATCATTCTCAATGGGGAAAAACTGAGAGCTTTCCCCCTAAGGTCAGGAACGCGGCAGGGATGTCCACTATCACCACTGCTATTCAACATAGTATTGGAAGTCCTACCCACAGCAATCAGACAACAAAAAGAAATCAAAGGCATCCAAATTGGCAAAGAAGAAGTCAAACTCTCACTCTTTGCAGATGATATGATACTTTATGTGGAAAACCCAAAAGACTCCACCCCCAAACTGCTAGAACTCATACAGGAATTCAGTAAAGTGGCAGGATATAAAATCAATGCACAGAAATCAGTGGCATTCCTATACACCAACAATAAGACAGAAGAAAGAGAAATTAAGGAGTCGATCCCAATTACAATTGCACCCAAAACCGTAAGATACCTAGGAATAAATCTAACCAAAGAGACAAAGGATCTGTCCTCAGAAAACTATAAAATACTCATGAAAGAAATTGAGGAAGACACAAAGAAATGGAAAAACGTTCCAAGCTCATGGATTGGAAGAACAAATATTGTGAAGATGTCAATGCTACCTAGAGCAATCTACACATTCAATGCAATCCCCATCAAAATACCATCCACTTTTTTCAAAGAAATGGATCAAATCATCCTAAAATTTGTATGGAACCAGAAAAGACCCCGCATAGCCAGAGGAATGTTGAGAAAGAAAAGCAAAGCCGGCGGCATCACAATTCCGGACTTTCAGCTCTATTACAAAGCTGTCATCAAGACAGCATGGTACTGGCACAAAAACAGACACATAGATCAATGGAACAGAATAGAGAGCCCAGAAATGGACCCTCCACTCTATGGTCAACTCATCTTTGACAAAGCAGGAAAGAATGTCCAATGGAACACAGACAGTCTCTTCAACAAATGGTGTTGGGAAAATTGGATAGCCACATGCAGAAGAATGAAACTGGACCATTTCCTTACACCACACACAAAAATAGACTCCAAATGGTTGAAAGACCTCAATGGGAGACAGGAGTCCATCCAAATCCTAAAGGAGAACACAGGCAGCAATCTCTTTGACCTCAGCCGAAGCAACTTCTTCCTAGAAACATCGCCAAAGGCAAGGGAAGCAAGGGCAAAAATGAACTATTGGGACTTCATCAAGATAAAAAGCTTTTGCAAAGCAAAGGAAACAGTCAACAAAACCAAAAGACAACCGACAGAATGGGAGAAGATATTTGCAAATGACATATCAGATAAAGGGCTAGTATCCAAAATCTATAAAGAACTCATCAAACTCAACACCCAAAGAACAAAGAATCCAATCAAGAAATGGGCAGAAGACATGAACAGACATTTTTCCAAAGAAGACATCCAAATGGCCAACAGACACATGAAAAAGTGCTCAATATCGCTTGGCATCAGGGAAATCCAAATCAAAACCTCAATGAGATACCACCTCACACCAGTCAGAATGGCTAAAATTAACAAGTCAGGAAACGACAGATGTTGGCGGGGATGCGGAGAAAGGGGAACCCTCCTACACTGTTGGTGGGAATGCAAGCTGGTGCAGCCACTCTGGAAAACAGTATGGAGGTTCCTCAACAAGTTGAAAATAGAGCTACCCTATGACGCAGCAATTGCACTACTGGGTATTTACCCCAAAGATACAAAAGTAGGGATCCGAAGGGGTACGTGCACCCCGATGTTTATAGCAGCAATGTCCACAATAGCCAAACTGTGAAAAGAGCCAAGATATCCTTCGACAGATGAATGGATAAAGAAGAGGTGGTATATATATACACAATGGAATATTATGCAGCCATCAAAAGGAATGAGATCTTGCCATTTGCAACCACGTGGATAGAACTGGAGGGTATTATGTTGAGTGAAATAAGTCAAACAGAGAAAGACATGTATCATATGATCTCACTGATATGAGGAATTCTTAATCGCAGGAAACAAACTGAGGGTTGCTGGAGTGGGGGGTGGGGTGGGAGGGATGGGGTGACTGGGTGATAGACACTGGGGAGGGTATGTGCTCTGGTAAGCGCTGTGAATTGTGCAAGACTGTTGAATCTCAGATCTGTACCTCTGAAACAAATAATGCAATATATGTTAAGAAGAAAAAAAGAAGAAGAAGGTAGCGGGAGGGGAAGAATGAAGCGGGGGAAATCGGAGGGGTAGACGAACCATGAGAGATGATGGACTCTGAAAAACAAACAGGGTTCTAGAGGGGAGAGGGGTGGGAGGCTGGGTTAGCCTGGTGGTGGGTATTGAGGAGGGCACATTCTGCATGGAGCAGTGGGTGTTATGCACAAACAATGAATCATGGAACACTTCATCTAAAACTAATGATGTAATGTATGGGGATTAACATAAGAATAAATAAATAAATAAATAAATAAATAAATAAATAAATAAATAAAAGTCTCCCTCCAAGACACACACACTCCCACCTAGACCAAGTGCTTAGAGAAAGGATCTTATTGATCTGATGGAGTATTTTAAGGAAAGCTTTTCCTTAAGAAAGAGATATGTGCAAAAATTGGCTAGCAAAAGAATTCCATTGTTTTTCTATACCCACACTAGTCTATACAATATCAGAAGAAATTATCTTAAATAATCCTTCATCAGCTATTATCGAGCGTCTATAGTTTTCCAGGCACTGTGTTGTGGAGTTATTTATAAGAGCAAGAAAATACTAGAATAGCTCATCTAGGGCAATTGCAACATACAAGAGAAATAATGGTTAGGTAAATGTTCTTGAGTTTAAGATATTGGTTTATATGGAAGGCAGAGGTTAGACCTAATGACCTTAGCAACTTGTTTCCATATAATTATGAGATAGTTCTCCAAGTTGTGTTTCTATGATAATCATTTGGGGAAAAAAAAGTCCCCATTGGAGTTCAAAATGGTTGAATGAGCACTCAAGACATTTCCTTGTTGGAAAGGAACAAGAAATGCGACAGACAGGACTGCCTCAAGATTGGTCCCTATGATGTACCTTGCCTGTAGCTTGGTCCTTCTAATCCTTTTTCCACAGGGCCAGACAAATCCTTCTGAAACACAAATCTGGTTGTCACCTTGCTGCTAAAACCTGGTGAGTGGCTCCCCATTGTGCTCTGGATGCTAAAAGTCAAGCTTTTTAGCACGGAGTGTTAAATTTGCTTCACTATGAAGGTCTTGCTTACCTCCCTGCTCCCCGCTCACTTCCCTGCCCATAAATGCAGAGCTTCATCACATGACATTATTTCCCTCAACACAGCTTGCTCTCTTGCTTTTGTAGATTAGAATATGCTATTATACTATTTTTCTCTACCTGTAAAATTCTCCATTTCTTTTTTCTTTTCTTCCTTTTTTTTTTTCTTTCTCCTCCCACCCCCCACCTTCCCTCTTTCTCTTTACTTGGTCAATGACTACTTCAGGTCTTAGCCTTACTAGGGCTTTATTCTTGGAAACCTTCCCAGACCTCATAAGACTGTGTGGGCTCTTACCACACTAGGATGTCTCTGAACCTGTCCTATCCACTGGGGTATTACCAGACTGTGTTTTGCTACCATTATAGCCCCAGAAACTAGGACAGCATGTGGCTTAAATGGAACTCAATCAATAATTATTAATTACACGAATACACATTTATCATGGTGCTAGGGGATGGTGCGGGAAACCATTCCTTTTAAGTACGAGGCACATAACAGATTTTTTAAAAATTTGTTACGAAAACAGAGCACACTAAATTCAGAAAGCCTAAAGTTCGTTCCACGAGAGCTTGTAAGCAGCAAACCGTGGAATGATTTAGGGTCTCCCACAGGAGCATTGGAAGTGTGAGATTGGCTAACACAACTGTGTAGAGTAGGTCCCCTTGAGCAACACGACTATAAAAAGTATCTGCTTCCATTTTTAGCCACTCCCTTCAGTCCAGCGCCAGGTACATGCCGCCTCGTGCTCTACAGCTGGGATAGACTTACATCCTCTGTATTGCATTTCATCCCCTTGGTTATTTACATAATCCCCCAGCAGTGCCTATCAATTTACAGACCAAAAGGAATCCCATCATAGGCACACTAAGTCTTATACTTGGCTGCATCGTACAAATGCGTTTTACCTGGATTATGTCTGTCAATGCAAACCCCCAGGTGATAATAATTCCATTGTATTTTACGACAAAGTGCTCCTAGAGACAGTGGCGGGGGTGGGGGGGCGGTACCTGAGGTAGAGGGGAATCAAACCCATTCCACATAATCACCCTTGATAACTTGTCTTCTTTCCACAACGTGTGACTTTAGAAATGTCTTACCCTACAAGGTATTTAAAACTGCATTGCAATAAAATGGTTCCAGGGCCAGGCCCCTTTGAAGATTTCATACTTGTGTCAACCATCCTACTGTGATCATTTTTTTTTTTTTTTAAGATTTTATTTATTTGCGAGAGAGAGAATAAGAGACAGAGAGCATGAGAGGGAGGAGGGTCAGAGGGAGAAGCAGACCCCCTGCTGAGCAGGGAGCCCGATGCAGGACTCGATCCCGGGACTCCGGGACCATGACCTGAGCCAAAGGCAGTCGCTAAACCAACTGAGCCACCCAGGCGCCCCCTGTGATCATTTTTGAAAGGTTAACCTTGAAGGAGAGATAGTTCATTTTTCCCTCTCAAATGATGGACTTCGTTAGATCCCTAAATACTTTGAAGGGTAAGACAGGCCACCATATTCATGTTTTAAAATACATAAAATGCAAATTCATGGATACTACCAGAAGTAAACTGAGAAAGAACTGTTTTATGAGTAGAAAGATACAGAGTAAATCTTGGCTGCAAATAATAAAACAATTATGATGGTGCTGTAGTTCATTTACAAGGTTAAGGCCAATAAAACAACATAGGACTAAAGCACGGGAGTGTCTGAAAGTGCCCGGAGTATTGAGCACCATTTCTCTGATGTGCTTTAGATAAATTTTCTGATACCAAGATGAAGAAAAGTAAGAATGGTATCTGAGGACATCGGTGTGGCCCTACAAGAGACTTTTTACTTCCCAAACAAGCATTGAAGCAGACTTCGCCGAGATTTTGTTGAGCACTTTTAAACATTCAGATTTTCCCATTTGTAGAACTGTGTTCCTAGAAACAAACGACTGAGACTAATCAGAGAGCCATTATCTCTGCTATGATCTTCAAAGTTAAGAAATATTTAATAAAAAGTATTCATTATGCATTATATTCTCATTTGTTTTTTGCGTTATTAAAATATGAAAATCGACGCTACCATTAATTTCTTCAACTTAAGTGAAGTCCCGGAGAAGTTCTGCTTCCAAAATTCTCCAAATAAGCCTGGAACAGAAGCGTAAGTAGAGCATGAGGTTCACACATACAGAGTCTTGGGCAAGTTGTTCTGAGCTGGGAGTCAGGGCACATGATTTTTAGACTGGTTTTACCTCTGACTATGTGACTTGGGGCACTTCTGCTCTGCCTTTCTCTACGCCAGTGGTTTTCAGACTCAGAATCACCAGGAGGGCTTGTTAAAACACAAATTGGTGCTCCCCACCCCCCAGAGTTTCTAATTTGGTAGGTGGAATATGCCCCAAGAATTCGCATCTTGTCCCAAGTTCCCAGGTATTTCTTTTTTTGTTTGTTTGTTTGTTTTTTTTAAAGATTTTATTTATTTATTTGAGAGAGAGAGAATGAGAGCGAGCACATGAGAGGGGGGAGGGTCAGAGGGAGAAGCAGACTCCCCGCCGAGCAGGGAGCCCGATGCGGGACTCGATCCCGGGACTCCAGGATCATGACCTGAGCCAAAGGCAGTCGCTTAACCAACTGAGCCACCCAGGCGCCCGTTCCCAGGTATTTCTAATGCTTCTGATATGGGGCGGGCTTTGAGAACTACAGCAATGCACACATCTCTCAACCGTTCCTCTTCACTGAGGAGGGAAGCGGAGGGATGACGATGGAAAGCAGCATGGCCTGTGGTACCGTCTTTAGATGGCACTGTGGGAGGGGTGTGGGTTTATGGGAATGGAGGCAGGAACGAAGGGAAGAAGAAGCACATGTGCATCAAGCTCCCAATATATATATATATATTTTTTTAAATTTCATCAACAAGAAGATGGGCCTAGCACTTGGAGGCAAAGAACCCAGAGTAGCTCAGGGTAAGAGTGAAGAAACTACCAGAGAATTCCAAGTACATTCTCTAGCTCATCTTTGCGCCCCTCATACTATGTCCTGGAGGTCAAAAATCCAAAATCATACAGAAACGTGGAGGGGCAAAGCTGACCTGAAGTTATCCTGCTGGTAGGAATATGATCTTTCTCTGCATAAAAAGTGACAACTCTCAACCGCTTCGTGTTAGAAAAGAACAGGAAGGTTGGATGTATTTTTTTAAGAGTATGAAATATTATTATGCTTTAACTAGAATATTTTAAAATTTAAACATGTTTGTGAAACATGGATAAATACATTTATATGGCTAAATATGGCATTATGCACTGATGAGAAACATTTTCCAGTACGAACACCAAAATCCAAAAAAGATTTATTTAGCACATAAACTTGCAACGAATAGCGAGATGGAGCTTCCTTCATATTTTCTGGAACTGAAATCCCATTGTAACCATTGCCATAAAATAAAAATATGTGAAAAGAACGTTTTCCTCCACTGTATCGGATGTGCTACTTATTACAAGCAGCACTACACACAATAAAATGCCAGTATAAAAATTGCCAGGTGTATTAACAAACTTCCAGCAATAAGATTTGTCTTGTAAAAGCTATTTTCTTTTAAAGAGATGAGGCTACATGCTTTTCTTATTTGCACACCATTCTCTGCATTGAACACCCCTTTATCGCTGCAATTCATTGCCTCTTCATGGAGTTACTAGACAGTCCAGCATATTATAGTGGCATGAATTACATTGCTGGAATAAATATTACAATGCTTTTGTAATCATAGGGCATCACGAACAGGAACATAACAAGACATCTGCTTCCTCTGAAAGGAATTACATGAGCCCTCTGTAATTTTCAATGGGAGAAAGAACAACGTGTGAACTTAGAGCCAGTCTGTGTCATTTACCATAAAAGTCATTCAAATTCACACCAAGTCAAGCCCAGACACAAAGCTGTCCGCATAGCTGAATGTACTTTGCAAATTGAAAGATTCAGTAAAGTAAGACTTGAAACTTTAACGATTAAGGGGCTCCCTCTATTTTGGACACTCTCACTGACTCATCCCGGGTTGCAAAATTCATATAAAATATCCAGACAATGAAGGCTTGTAGTATTATTTATTTTCAGTTTATACTTCAAAACAACATAACAATTTATAAGAAAAATAATGTAGTGACTTTCATTTTTAAAATATGATTTTTTTATCTCATTGAAGTGTTAAAAAAAGGAAGTTATTTTAAGATTTTTTTAAAGGGAAACTGAGGAATAGATACTTTCAATGAATAAAACCATGAAAAATGAAAATATTCAATTCCTGAAATATTTACTAGGTGCACACATTTAACACATGTTTTTACATATGGCATTCATGCAAATTTTTGAGATAAATTAGGCAAAAAACATCGGAATCTGAATGATATTTATCCATTTGCTTGGAGAAGGGAAGATTATTACATTATATTGTATTGTATTTTCTTATAGAGAACGTATGGTCAAGATTTTCATCCTGTTACCATTAGGTGACTAAGGTAGTATAAAATCATAGAATGGAATAAATTCTCAAGAATTTTTCCCCATCAAAATAATAATTCTCTGACCCTATCCCCTCTCATGTGTTCTCTCTCTCTCATTCTCTCTCTCAAATAAATAAATAAAATCTTAAAAAAAAAATTAAAAAAAAATAATAATTCTTATTCCTAAAAAGGGAACATTCTTCAGAACATATGGGATAGATATAAAAGTAGAGAAAAATAGTGCACTAAAATTTGCAGTAAACATTGATTTTTTTCTTCAAATGCTTGGTAAATCTTCACAATTCTTACATAGTTTCAGGGACTAGGAAAGAGAATAGTTGAGTGTGACCATTCAGAATTTTGTTCAAAATTTCATTTTCCAAGTTGAAACTTAAAAAAAAAAAAAAGTAGTATACAGACTCAAACCTGTCTTCTCCAAATCCTTCATCTATATGGAAAGACCACTCTCATTTAACAAAAAAAAACAAACAAACAAAAAATGAACTCCTTTCTTCCTTGAAAGTTAGGAAGTCCCAAGTTAGAAGATGTGTAGGAAAAGATATCTTTTTTTTTTTTTTAATGGAGGCAACATTTCAGTTATTCATTTTTTAAATAGGAAATTGTGAACGTGGCTCTTACAGATAGAGGTTATTCTATGGAAAAAATGATGGCCACTGAGTAAACTGATAAGCAAGTATAGGAAACTCCTATTTCAATAAAGTAGACATCTATTACTCTACAAATCTTTTATTTTATTTTATTTTATTTTTTTAAAGATTTTATTTATTTATTTGACAGAGAGAGACACAGCGAGACAGGAAATACAAGCAGGGGGAGTGGGAGAGGGAGAAGCAGGCTTCCCGCGGAGCAGGGAGCCAGATGCGGGGCTCGATCTCAGGACCTGGAATCATGACCTGAGACGAAGGCAGAGGCTTAATGACTGAGCCACCCAGGCGCCCCTCTACAAATCTTTTAAATAAACCTATGTATTTTGTTAAATTATGACTTTTTTGGATTTGATTGATGACTTACGTCTTTATTTGGATATTAAGTTTTAAAAGTTTGTTATATATTCAGATGCCATACCTTTAAAATATCCAAAAGCGTACCTGATGATTAAGAAACACATACTTGAAAATTTGTTTTGGAGTTATGTAATTCAACCATGCTGTCCATGACAGTGGACCCAGACCACACGTGGCTATTGAGCCCTGGAAATATGGCTAGTATTACTGAAGAGCCAGTTTTTTCATTTTACTTTTAAAAAATGTTAAATACGCTTGGGCTAACTTTGTCAACTGTAAATTTCGTGAAATCTAAATACAGATGATGTTGCTGATGAAAATTAAATCCTTTGAACTGTGATTTGCTTTAAGTGTAAAAATAACACTGGGTTTCAAAAACACCATGAGCAAAAGGGAAAAAATAAAAATAATAGTATTTTTTTATATTGTGTACAGGTTGGATTAATAATATTTAGGATATAGTGTGTTAAATAAAATATATGACTGAACTTGTTTTAATCTACCATTTTTAATATTTTTATGTAGCTGCTAGAAAAATTTTAAATTACAAACATGGCTCACATTTTATTTTCAATGGAACAGCACTGATCTACATTATAAATAGAAATTAAAACTTGACAGTCTTTGCGGTTTATAAAATCTGTGGCCAATTATTACTACATGTATTTTTGTGCATATCCAATAAATCTTTCATTAAGTATTACACACATATTTTTTAATATATCCCTTTACATATGGCCACAACTAATCTAACCACATGGGGCATAAGTTTCTAAATGTGAGACCATTTCTGTTGTTAGTAATGTTCAGAGCCTATATAAGGTTTTTGTTTGTTTGTTTGTTTGTTTTTTAGTAGGCTCAATGCCCAACGTGGGGCTTGAACTCACTACCCTTAGATCAAGAGTTACATGCTCTACCGACTGAGCCAGCCAGGGACCCCTAAGGTTAATTCTTTTTTACTGAAAACATGAGTTTTGAAATTAAAGCATGTTTGCTGGGTCACACGTACAGTTATAAAGGTTGTTCACAACACAAGGTCTCCTAAGTAAAAGATCCAGACCACACTCCCCCACCAAGCGATGGCCCTGGCAAGGGCCTGCATTTGCCTGGAAAATGGGGTTTCTTTTCTAAATGGCACAAAGACAGCATATGGGTGAGCTAACTCTGTGGATTTGCATCAAGATGCAATATTGCAACATGCGATATTATAAAATACATTCTCAGAAAATTGTTTTCTGCTCAAATCATCCAGGTAGAGTGCGCTGATCTTTCCAGGTGAGATGCAGTGAGAATTCTAGTATCATCTTACATTTGCCAAAGGTTTTATTATTTTCCCAACTTTCACATATATTTTATCAGTATTCTCAAAGGAGATGTGTAAAGAATGTATTGTTCTTGTTTCACAACCAAGGTAATGGAATTGAATTTCCTTATTTTCCACTTGCAAATAAAATTATAACTCCTATAACTCATGAGGCAGCCCCATAGAAATAAACACTGCAACTAAAAATGAATGTCATATGTATGGGCTAAGAACAGATTGTAATAAAAAGAAACAATTTAACCATAATTCTGGTTTCTAAATTCAATCAGAATTTTGATTTATAATAAAAATATTTCATCCTATTTTGTTATTTAATTTCTGTTTTAAAAGAGCCAAAAATAAATGGCAATGTGGTGTCCCCCCCAAATCGAATTCACTTATAATTTTAGCTTTGTACAATTTATCTACGTGAGCCTATGACAAAAGTTCTCCCTTGAAAATATTCTGACAATAACAGCTACCTTTGAGAAACAAGTTGACATTAGAGTCAATTAAAATCTATTTTTAGCTAATCATAAACAGTTTTCATGCTATGTATTTTATTTAAGGATAAGAAAAAAAACAACTTGGCTAATACTTTTATGAATCTACAGGACTCTGAGGAGAATATCTTTAAGATAATTCCTTAATATCCCTTTTGAAAGAGTATTAGTAGTTTCTTATTCAATGTAGATTTCTTAAGTAGCTGACATTTATTTTGTTTCCCTACCACCTGATCTTGGTACCTTAAAATCTGTTTTTCATTTGTTTTACATTTATTCATGTTCTAATGGCTCTTAGTGATTTTCAACTAGAATTTTCTTAAGGAGTGGGTTTTAGATCTTTCTACATATGCAAGGAATATTGTTGGAACCTACGTGTTTTAAAAACCTCAATGTGCTAAACATTAATGACCCATTCAGATTGATTATATTCTTAACAGTTACTAATACTTAATCATTGAATTGAAGGCTGAGAGTTCACTGGCATACAATAAATGCTGTGTATCCACAATTATACCAAATATTATGCCTCTCTTTTGATGTTTTTGTAAATAGCTTATTTGCTCATTGAATTTCAGACCAGGACTAAACCACATAGATTTTGAAGAAGACAGTGTATAACCTTTACAGCAAAAGTTGGCCTTGCAACCTATACTCAAACTCAAAGTTTCCTTTTGGGGTATCAAACCACGCCATAACTCCCAGATTATCAGTTGGAAGTGATGGACCTGCAACGTTGTATATTTATTTAATTCTCATGTTTATCAAGCCATTGTGGTCATCAAAAGAGATTATTCAGGCACATACTTTTTTCAGACCGATCTGAAGGGGGGTTTTGATAAAACATGACAATGAGAGAAATTATTTTAAAAGTAAAAGCATGAATTTACCCAAAGCCATTGACATCTATCATTCCGTGGATCATGTAATGAACATTGTCACTTTGGCATGTAGAACATGTCTCTTCTTCCATCACCTTTGAATTAATTGGATTGTAAGGGGGAGGGCGAGGCCAGGGATGGAGGGTAGAATGAGCAATGGCTATTTGTATCCCCGGAACATTTTGAAGTCAGGTAGATATTAACCTAATAAGGGAAGCCCCACTGGCTTGCTGTCTCCTCCAGACAATAAAACAACATAATTGTGTCTGTGCCTCTCTTTCCAATTGTTCTACTATAACACAGGTTGAGAACTAACTACAGAGTCTAATTAACTCAAATTAGACTGATGAGAGAGATGATAAGCACTGCAACGTGAAGATTAGGAAATTAATCCTAATTTTAAACCTCAAAGACATTGGGTACAAAGGAAATAAATGTTAAAGGAGCAAACTGGGCCACTAACTACTTCAAAGATGTTGGAAGTTAGTGCTAACCAAGCAGTGGCTTTAACCCATTTGAACGCAAGTTCCTGACTTTCTGCAAGGAAGGATTTCAGCACCTAAAGGAGAATAGCCCGTGTTTCAAAATGGCGTCAAGCCTTATCTCGCACTTATTTGCACTTGATTCAGTATTTATCATTAGCTCAGGGATGGGAAGGGTGGAAATGTTGTGGATAGAAAACTACATTGATGATTTAAAAATAATTTATTGATTTAAAAACTTGCTCAGCACGTTTTTTGAAAGTACAGAAAATTTAGAAAGACTGGGTATTATAACATATATTACAGACATTTGTAAAAGACCTAGAATGAGCACCTTTATTTTAACATTGTTTGAGGAAACCATTTCTTAATTATAGATGTGCATTAATAGAAATTCCTTATTGAAAGTGTGCACGGTTTCTGTTTTCCCACAGTTTACAGCTTACTAAAAATATTACTTTCATATTGTTGCTTCTAACGTTCACTAATTTCTCTGAATTCTCAATTGTTTCCTATGAAAATAGGCTCAGAAGACATAGAGATGGCCAACAGACACATGGAAAGATGTTCATCATCACTTGCCATCAGGGAAATGCAAATCAAAACTACAATGAAATATCACTTCACACCTGTTGGAATGGCTAAAATCAACAACACAAGACACAATAAGTGTCGGCAAGGATGTGGAGAAAAAGGAACACTCCTGTACTGTTGGTGGGAATGCAAACTGGTACAGCCATTGTGGAAAACAGTATGGAGGTTCCTCAAAAAGTTGAAAATAGAACTACCCTATGATCCAGCAAAGGCACTGGTGGGTATTTATCCAAAGAATACAAAAACACTAATTCGAAGGGATACATGCACCCTTATGCTTATAGCAGCATTATTTACAATAGTCAATTTATGGAAGGAACCCAAGTGTCCATCTAGAGATGAAAGGATAAAGAAGATGTGGTATGTATCTATAATGGAATATTATTCAGCCATGAAAAAGAATGAAATCTTGTCATTTACAATGACATGGATGGAGCTGGAGAGTACAATGCTAAGGGAAATAAGTCAGAGAAAGACAAATACCATCTGATTTCACTCATATGTGGAATTTAAGAAATAAAACAAACAAAGGGGAAAAAACAGAGAGAGAAAGAGACAAATCAAGAAACAGACACTTAACTATAGAGAATGGGTGGTTACCAGAGGCGTGGTGGGTGGGGGGCTGGGTGATATAGGTGGTGGGGATTAAGAGTGCACTTGTGATGAACACTGGGTGTTGTGTGGAAGTGTTGAATCACTATATTGTACACCTGAAACTAATATAACACCATATTTTAATTAACTGGAATTTTAAAAAAAAGAAAATAGGCTTCTAGAGAAAGGTCATCTTACTCATGTTGCAAGGTTCTCCTACACCAGTCGTGTTGTTTGAAATCTCTTACATGATAGAAGAGGAATTAAAACGGTGTAGGAGGACCCTGAGTTTGTCTTGTCCCTCAAATACAGCTAGATAGTTATATTATATGATAAATTCATTTGTAAATATATGTTTGTAATTCTAATCCATGTAATGTGAAGAATTTAAGATAAAAAATAAAGTAGGGGCACCTGGGTGGCACAGTCGGCTAAGCATCCAACTCTTGGTTTTGGCTCGGGTCCTGATCATCTCAGGGTTGTGAGATTGAGCCCCGAGTCAGGCTCCGCACTCAGCGCGGAGTCTGCTGAAGACTGTCTGTTGCAGATGGAGATGGTGATATTAGAGGCCATTGTTATTAGAAGCAATTCAACACTGATTAGCAACTTTGAAATGTTATCCATCCTAATTAGAATGCTTCAAATGCTAATAATCCATTCTAGCATGTAGGTTACACTGAATGTATCCTACCCATATATCATACTACGTTGAACTATTTAAAATAAACTGCAGGCAACATAACAGGAATTGTTATAACCCACCCATGAGAAGACCCAAGGTTTCCCAAAGATGTCTATCTATATCAACCTTTTTCTTGGATATCTGCTAATACAAACATTCTTCTTTATTAATACACACAAAATATTTCATTTGTAATAATAAATAAAAGCATTCTTTTTTGTACCTTATGCATAGTATTTTATGTTTCAAATTATTTCCCATATATTAATTAACTTGTCTACCAAAACCTTGTAAATTGGAACACCATCATGACCACTTGCTCCGTTATACAAAAGGAAGCAGAAGGACTTACCATGATGAAATGATGTGTCCAGGACCACACAGCAAAATTTGGCAGAGCTGACATTTCTAGTCTTATGGTTTTCCATTCAGTAATTTTTCTTAGTGACCTTTTGTGATGTTCCTGCTGTTTTTCCAGGAACGTCTACAAGAGGAACGTATTTATATTCTTTTACTGGTTTTACTTCCTCTCATTATTGAATAAAATGATTTTAAAACATCCTCTTTGGCTGGGTAGGAGTATGCTTTTAAGGTCTCTGATGAGTCCTGAAAGAAAAAAAAAAAGAAGAGGAAGAAAGGAAAGAAAGTTCTTCAATACGGAATTCAACTATAAGTTCAACTTTCTTCTTGTTTAGTGAAGTTTGAGAGGAACCTATACTTCACAAAAATCACAAAATATTTACCACATAATAAGCCTAATTTAAAATATAAATAAACATTTTTGTCCACTTCTTTTGTATGGCAGAGTTAGAATATTGGAGTATTTCAGACACAGTTCTCAAGCTTATTGTTGTTCTCTGACTTATAATTATATTAAATTGTCTCAGTTGTATAATTCACTTCTTCTCTACTATCAACGCTCTCTTCAAAACAGAATTAGCTCCTCCTAGGAAATAATATTGTTTCATGAAAAAAAGCATTAAATATGAGTCAGACAGAAGGAGTTTGCTTTGTCCTCTGTTTGCCATGTATTTGCTGATCGACGTTGCCGCATTCCTAACTGTATTAAACCTGGATCCAAACTCCCGCAGAGGCAATGATATTAACGAGAATCTCATAGGGTTTTGGGGAGTATAGAATAGGGGCAAAATATGTCGGGGTGTTTTGTTTTCCTGGCAAACTCTTACTTCTTCTTCATGCCTCACACGAGCATCCCCTTCTTTGAGCATCCAGCCCTTGCGGGCAGCCTCTTATCTCACCTTATTGGATACACTGCCCTCTGTTCTTCTTTGCTGATCTATTGCATTTACTCTCTGTCATACTGGCCTAATTCTATGGCTCTCCCATAAAACAGGTAGCCCATGGAGAGTAAGGACAGTATTCTGTCGCTCTGTTCCAAGAGCAGCACCAGATACAGAGTAGATTCTTTAACTAGAAGTTTGTCGAATGAATAAATGGTTGAATAAATGAATGGAATGCCATGGGATGGAAGAAATATTTACCCATCTGTCTCTCAAGGTTGTTGTGAAGATCAAAACCAGTCATGTGTGTTGAACTTTTAAAACTTAAGCGCTATGTGTTGGCTAATTGAATAAAAATATATATATATATGTAAATGGATGTATATATGTGTATAAATATATATGTGTGTGTGTGTATATATATATGTATTCAACTCCCCGAACATTTATCAAGGCTATACAAGCTAAGGAAAACCCTTAGTCCCGCGGTTTCCCTTAGCTTGCATAGCCTTGATAAATGTTCGGGGAGTTGAATTAAGCTAAACTAAAACTGAGGAAAAATCTACGACGATTGTGTGCCTACCCATATGCAGCTGTCAGCGTTAACCGTTGCAGGTTAAATCCAAGAGCCCTGGCATGAATGGTCTAACCTACAGTTGGCCCTGCCTGGCATGGCCCCCGCTGAGGTTGAGAACTGTGGGGGTCTCAGACCTCCAAAGCATAAGGAGACATGACAGGTAACCAAATGGGAAACCACTGGCTGCCTTGGGCACTCTGCGATTTGTATCTAACAAGGCAGACTTGTCACCGGGCCCTTTGCAGGGGAAATGAAGCGATGAACGAACGCAGGGCATAGGAGTCTCCAGCTCCTGACAGGCTAAGGTGTGACCCGCTGAATCCTAACCACCCCAGACATCTGGAGGGGAACCCGTGCGCTGGGGGATGGCCGGGGGCAGGAAAGGCTGCGGGGGAGATGAGGTGTATGCAGAGCCTACAGAGAGTAGAGGAAGAAAGGGCAAGTGAGATTACTGGTCATCTGGTGTCTTAGATCCCACGCAAAGCAAACTTCAAGCACAACAGCAAACACAACCTTTGAGTATTAGTGTCTCCAAAGAGTATTTACCAAGTGCGGTCTGGCTTGATCTCCCAGACTTGGTTAAACATGCATTTTGTTAACGTTGTGTTTCTGACTTTCTTTTCTTTCCCTTTTTTGTTATTGTTGTGATTATTGCTACTTTGGAAAAATTTTCTTTTAACACCTCGCACGCTTTAGCACTATAAAAGGAGAGAAAACCCCACAGAGTGTTTTAAGACGTCTTTGCTAATAGAACAACATGTAATTTAGCATTCATAATTATATTCTTAAATATATTATGAAATAGATCTGATTGTAATCATTTTATTAAATCTAATAGATACATAGGACTCTACATGCTTTATTCTCCATTTTAAAACACAAATATTTAGGAATTCGCAGGCAATTCATTTAACTTCCACCATTTTTATAAGCTGCCTTTTCTTAAAACGAAAAACAGGATCAATGGCAACATTAAAATACATTTTATTTGGTGGCTAAAGGCACATCAGCATATCAAAGCATTTTAATAGATCATCGTACTTTATTAGATGAGGAAGAAGTAGAAAAATGGGAAGTTATAAATGAAGTGAACATTTTTATATGCTTTTATTGTGGCCACATTATCACATTTTACCACAGTTCTTTGTTTATATGAGCAGTGCTCCAACTGAATCCAAGATCTAGGGAAAGGGGAAAGATATTTTGCTCATCCTTGAATTTTCAGTGGCTAGCAAAATGCTGGGGGCAAAATAAGCTTTTAATTTAAAATATTTAATGAGTAAAAAAAACGAATAGAAAAAAAGACCTTCTACATACCACCCGATTTGTTTTAGCAATATAGCTTTAGAATGGTGGCAATTAATCTTTCTAACATCTAACACAGCTCTCCTTCTTCACACATTGAAACTAGGTTATGGATGTATAAAATATATGAAAAGATAGATTTCTCCAATGGGTTCATCACTGCCAATGAATATTTAATTGATCACATTATATTTTCAGCTCTGTGAGAATTAACAGGTAACAAAGGAGGAGGGTACTTATGTGAACATTCTATAATAAATTGGAGAGTAAAAAGCACTCTATCTGAAACATATAATGAACTTTTATCTTTATATGGTATTCGGAATCTATGGAGCAATGAGAGGACACATTTTTCTCTTTTGAGACATGCAATGTGCTAGAAGACCTTTAATAAAAGTGGTTTAGTTTGACTGATAATAAGTTTTGGAATGTAATTTATATAACAAAATAGAAATTTTCACTCCCTTTGTTACCTACATTTTATTTGTACATTGAAAAATCTTATTAATAGGTAGGGGCAGATCAACTAATATAATACATACCCAGAAAATCCAATTCATTATTTCTCAAGGACAGACACAGGATTCACCACGAAGATAAGGAAATGACAGCAAGTAAAAGTTTCTCTTGTATCCAGACAGCACCTGCTAAGCCCCAACAACCCTAGCTGCGCACAACTCTCTCCCCCCTTCCCCAGAGCTTGAGAAACCACTGCAAGACTAGTGCATCCATCATGACCATCAGTCACCAAAGCAGCAACAGGTCTTTGGAGATAACCCATTTCCCAGCCTAAGGGGGTACAGCAGCAACAACAACAAAGGCATTTAAAACAATTGTGGTTAGATGTGACATGGACTTCCACGGGATTCTCAAGCCTTGGAGGACTTTTTTTTAAATGTGGATTGCTAAGTTCTAGCTCCAGAAATTCTGATCCATTATGTTTGGCATGGACTTCATCCTAGGTGATCTTAACTGATCTGCATGCAGTTGGAGGACATCTAACCTAATCCAGGCCCTTTAAGGATCAAAAACCACAGGCCCAGCGAAAGGGAGGAGCTGAGAAAACATAAAACACTGATGCTAGAACAAGAACCACATACAGGTTCTCATTTTCAGGTGCCACAGCTTCATTTTGGGGGGTGGGAGCTTTTAAGATGTTTGAAGCCGTTGTCCATGATGTGAGTTACACACAGCCCTTCCCCATGTGGGATTTACACTATTCCTCAGCTGGACACTTTTATTTCCAGTCTAGCAAAGGTAATCTTCAATCCCAGCCATTCTCCAAAATATTATAATTTCTGAACCTAAAATTAACAAAGGTATTTCAAGTTAAAAATAACAATAATAGGGCGCCTGGGTGGCTCAGTTGGTTAAGCGACTGCCTTCGGCTCAGGTCATGATCCCAGGGTCCTGGGATCGAGTCCCACATCGGGCTCCCGGCTCAGCGGGAAGCCTGCTTCTCCCTCTCCCACTCCCCCTGCTTGTGTTCCTGCTCTCTCTGTCTCTGTCAAATAAATAAATAAATAAAATCTTTAAAAAAAAATAACAACAATAAAATATTGCTTATATTATCATCTATTTTCCCCATTGAAAATACTTTTCAATTTTTCTGATTATATAAATAATGTATAATCTTTGTAAAACTTTAAATAATACACCAAATTATGTGGAAGGATGAAAACATCCTCTGGAATCCTGCTACCTTCATATATCCTTTCTTTTTAATTTAATTAATTAATTTATTTATTTATTTTTATTCTTATGTTAATCCCCATACATTACATCATTAGTTTTAGATGAAGTGTTCCATGATTCATTGTTTGTGCATAACACTGAGGGCTCCATGCAGAATGTGCCCTCCTCAATACCCACCACCAGGCTAACCCAGCCTCCCACCCCCGTCCCCTCTAGAACCCTCAGTTCGTTTTTCAGAGTCCATCGTCTCTCATGGTTCGTCTACCCCTCCGATTTCCCCCGCTTCATTCTTCCCCCCCTCTACTTTCTTCTTCTTCTTTTTCTTTTTCTTAACATATATTGCATTATTTGTTTCAGAGGTACAGATCTGAGATTCAACAGTCTTGCACAATTCACAGTGCTTATCACAACACATATCCTCCCCAGTGTCTATCACCCAGTCACCCCATCCCTCCCACCCCACCCCCCACTCCAGCAACCCTCAGTTTGTTTCCTGAGATTAAGAATTCCTCATATCAGTGAGATCATATGATACATGTCTTTCTCTGTTTGACTTATTTCACTCAACATAATACCTTCCAGTTCCATCCACGTCGTTGCAAATGGCAAGATCTCATTCCTTTTGATGGCTGCATAATATTCCATTGTATATATATACCACCTCTTCTTTATCCATTCATCTGTCGATGGACATCTTGGCTCTTTCCACAGTTTGGCTATTGTGGACATTGCTGCTATAAACATCGGGGTGCACATACCCTTTCGGATCCCTACTTTTGTATATATCCTTTCGTAGCACTTAGCTAAATTCAGTAAGCATCTTTATTCAATCTCATATATTTATATATAAGACAGTATAAATGGGGTAATATCATTCATGCTGGGTCACTTGTCCTTGTGAACTGACATTCATCTCCTTCTGCCCCACACTCCCCCCGCTCCTCATCCCCTACTCACTAGCTATGTAGCCAAAAACTATCTATCTAGTCGATGTCTTTCTATACCCATTTCCATGCATATAAAATCATATACACATACATACAAATACACAGGGTCCATATAAAACACATTTCGCTACTTTGTTTTACATAAATGAAATGTTGCCAATATTTCTCTGCATCTTGCTTTTATCCCTTAGCTATATATCATGAATATATAGAGATCTAGTTCTTTCCTTTTGATGGTTAAGAAATATTGTATGAAACTATCACAATTAAATTCCCCAAATGATAGACATTCACTTTGTTTCCATAGGTGTCAAATACATCTTTGTCATTATATCCTTATGCACTGATACTTTTATTTCTATGGGCTAGAGTATAAAGAGTGGGACTACTGCATGAAAGGCTATGCAGATTATTAATTTTAATATATAGTGCCAGAATGTTCTCCTAAAAGGCTGTGACTATTTATGCTTCCATCAGTAATGCATGAGGCTTCTTCTCTTCCTCACTCATTATCACTCCAGGGTCAGCCAGTCTGAGGGGGAGAGGTGATGGCTTATTTTTCAATTCATTTACATTATGAATGAACTTCACTCTTAGTGAAGCTGGACATCTGCTTTATATTAGCTATTCATACTTCCTCTTCTGTGAAATGCCCTCCTGCTCTATTTTTTAGTGGAGGATCACAATACTTTGCAAGAACTCAGGGATCAATATAGCAATACCATGGAAAATTGAAGTGCTCTCTGTGTGAAAGCCTTTGGGGGGAAAATACACCAATACAGAGAATAGTGGTTTACTCCCCAAATGCAGAAAAACATTCTCTGAATTTATTTCAGGCTGATTAACAAAAACAAAATAACCATTTTCCTGGAGTAAAAACTAATGAAGCTATTCATCTCCATGTTTCATTATTTGGTTTTAATTACAATTTTTAGAACAGTTTTCTTAAGGTAAAATTTACATACTATAAGATCCATCCTTTTCAAGTATATGATTCAGTGGTTTGGGGATATATTTGCAGATATTTGGGGATATCATGCCACCATCACTACCATCTGATATTGGAAGATTTCCAACACTCCAGAAAGAAACCCTATGCTCCTTAGCAGTCACTCCCCATTCCCTGCCCCACCAAGCCCCTGGCAACCACTAATCTATTTTCTGTCTCTTACAGATGTGTCTATCGTGGACATTTCGTATGAAGGGAATCATACACTACGTTGCTTTTTTTGCCTGGCTTCCTTCACATAATGAGTTCAAGGTTCACCCATGTTGTGGCATGGATGAATACTTCATTTGTTTTTGTTGGTGACTAATATTCCATCGCATGGATATATCACATTTCGTTTTATCCAGTTAATGGATGTTTGGGTCAGTCTCATGTCGGCTCAAGTCCAGATTTTGACAGTTACTTCTCTTGTGACCATGGGTAAGTTAAGAGAAATGAAGCAGGAGTAGGTGTCAAAGAAGGACACTGAAGGACGAACGAAGGCTGCAAAACACCTGTTCCTGTACATCCCTTAAAAGCATATCCACTTGATGATTAATTACTTGCCCAAACTTCTGACTTGGTGGGCCATCTAATACCCAGTTTATGAGGGACTGTTCAGGTCATGTGGCCATTTTGATGTCCCATGGTTAGTAGTTCAAGTCTCCACAAGAATCAAAAGCACTCCAGGAACTCTTTCTCAAAAGAAGAAAAGAATATGTGGAGGAGAACATAGATTTGCTCCCACAGCCCAGAGGTCTGCACCGTGATCCTCCTACTGGGGCTTGCCCGAGACTCCATGGGGCAGCCCAGTCTACCACAGACACTTAGAATTCTAGAATCTGTGGCTGGGGGTCTGCAGGTGGAGAAGCCGCTTTCCTTGCAGGCTGGACTTACTGCAGAGTCTTCTCTTCTCTGGTCCCCACTCGAACTTAGCGGGTTTAGAGGTGACTTGGTAAATGGCGGTAGTAACTGGGAGAGGATCCTGCCCACTTTCCCTGGTACTACCAGGTGGGTGTTCTGGGAGTGCTGGAAGAAGCTGGAGTGAAATAAATGGTTGATGTGACAGGCCACCACTGGGATGACATCCACAGAAACAAGCAAATAGAAAGTATGTCCCTTCCTCCTGTTCTTGCCTTTCAGTCGTGTGGCCCTAATGGCCAAATCTAACAGGAAACCTGCTGGAAAAGAGAAAGATTATTTGCAGACTCACAAGCTCAGCATCACAAAGCAGTGTAGAGAAGAGTGTGTTTGGAGAAGACATACACTAGCTTACTAGTCTGCATGGTAAGAACACAGTATGAAATTGATCATCAACGTCATCCCCTGCACGACATGTACACATGACATGAATTGGCTTATTTTCCTTATGGAGAAAAATTGAGAAAAATAAGAATCACCCATAATCATACCATTTAAAAAATGGGGCACCTCTACTCCCCTTATTACATACATACACACACATCTTTATATTAGCAAAAAATAGGGTCGTATTCTACATGCAATTTTTGAAACCAAATTTTAAACTTACTAATCTAATATACTGTTGACATCTTTGTCATTAAATAATCCACAACATCAATGTTATCTTCCACAAGGATATTGAGTATATCTCTCTATTGCATATACTATGACAAATCATTCGCTCATCTTTGAATGCGTTAAGTAATTTGTATTAATAAGCTATACTTTGATAAATATGTTTCTTTTAAATTCTTTACAAACATTTGTTGATATGCTAAATTTTGGAGAAATGTTCATTTTCTTACATTTTGTTGGAATCTTAACAATATTTACTCTGCACAGTCTCTTTGGAAGTAGTGTTTGTCACATATAGTAAAGTAATTTCTTGAATGACAGTTCAGATGCATACTCACTTCCTTCCTTCGTTCCTTTGTTCCTTCGTTCCTTCCTTGTCTCTCTCTCTCTTTTAGCAATCATGATATGATGTTAGGCTGAGGCATTGCTTGGATTACTGTACATTCCTCTCTATAGAAGAAATTAAGTCCGCAAATGCATATAGAGAGAGATTTTTTGAGTGTGGGTAGTGATAAGAACAGCTGGGGTGGAGACTGAGGGAAATGGCAAGGACATTTCACATGGATATAAATGGAATTGCTTAGCACAAAAACTTAGAATTTCTTGTGCTAGGAGAATAAATTAGAATTGAACATTTTTTTCCTTGCAAATATTAAATGCTAAATCTTAAAACCATCTGTGCTCCTTCTGAAAGTTTAAAATTTGAATTTAGGTAAGTCAAAATGAAAAAGTCTAGGTGGGGGCTGGTGTGTTGCCAAGCAACACTGCTAATCTAAGATCTCACAATCAAGTGCCATAAAAAATTTGGCCCCAATAAGTGTGTCCCTGAAGCAAGTGAATCAGCTTCAGCTATTTCTGGAGGAGTTTGTAGGGAGCCCAAAAAAGTCCCCAATGAGAATGAAATTGTCTTCAGGCGGTTTTGTGTTTCTTTTGCAATGTAAACCCTTATGCCTCAACTCACTGGTCCCCAAATCAGATTATAGTCAAGGATCTAACACATATCCTCTTGCATCCTCTGAAGGTCCTCACAGTGAAGTGAGAGGACCACCTCCATATGCAGAGGCTAGGAATCCCTACCTGTATGCAGAGGACAGAAGCGCATGGCTAGAGCTGACAAACTGGGAAGTGGGAGTCCCATCTGGATCTCCACATCAGACTGAAGAACAAGAAGAAGATGGAAAAGCACACCTGTGTTCTTGTTCCTGGAAATGTTCCATTTAAATTCAGATTATCTCTTTTCCTGCCTGCCTAAACTTTGGTTCCACCTGTGGTTTTTTTTTTTGTTTTTTTGTTTTTTTGTTTTTTTTTTTTCTGTCTGTTTGTCTCCCCCTTCCCCAAACTGCCTTGAAATGGAGTTTGTTGAAGATTAGGATTTGTCATTTTCTATATAATGAGTCTGGTCAAGTGAACCTCCTGAGAATTTTAAGGAAATGATTCAAAGTTGTTAGTTGGGGTTCTTCCTCACCTATGAAGACCTATGTTTATTTAAAAATCACAGAAAAGTAAGCCCTGATTTCCTGTGAGTTTAAGAAGGAGCATTGATGGAGATAAATGACCCAGAAGAAAGTCCTCTTGTCTGATATAAAACTGGCAAGAATGAGAAGCCTAGCATGGGTAATGATATTTACATATATGCATTGATTTCTAATATTTTTTTTCTGGAATGCATGTACATTTTCTAGTTGTTCTTGACTGAAGATGACAGAACTTATAATTGTTGGCCTGGAAATTTGTGATTGGATTTAGACCCAGTTAGGGAAGCTCTGTTACCTACCAACAAAATTAGTTTAAGTTTAGTTAAAGTGGAAAATACTTTTGAATTTTAGTCTTTGAGAAGGTAGGTCCCTCTGATTTTAATGATTTATCTTGTTGCAATATCTATAATTGTTTATGTGAATGAGTTATGTTATTTGGGTCAGTTAGGATAAATAGTGTACATTGCTTACATGGATTAGGTGAATTTTTTATAACCTGTTACTGTTAGTTGTTATTGGTAGGTCAAATTATAGATGATACCACACTCCGGTGATTCTTCAGGTGCCACTGGAGACATAATTTGAAATATATTTTTTTGATTTTATAGAAATGTTTCAATGGAGGCATTATAAATTTATTATTTATATTACCGAGGTGCTGACTGACAATGGCTATTTATTGCTAAACTAACTTCTAACCTTGAAATTATAAAAGTTATGGTTTTCAGGTCATACAGGAGATATAGTTACTATTTCCATTTGTTAATCCTTTCAAATAAATAATTATTCTCCTTATTTTTTTTTTGTAGCAGAAGTTTGTAACACTTTAAACACTTAAAAGCAACATCAGTTGATTCTAGAAAATATAGAAACATAAAGAATGCTTAAGAGGAAAAAGTCTTTCTTCATTCTTATCATTCAATGGTTAATTTCCTTCCAGTTTTTAACTCTTTCTAACCCTTTTTATCATGCTACAATGTCCTTTTTTTCCTGTAGTGACAGTTTTTGATATACCTTTTCTTTTATATTCTGTGATTACTGTGTATTTCTATGCTAGAAATGTATATAAGATACTATATAAATTTATTTCTTTGGATAAGAAACTAGTTGTTTTTTTTTTTTTCATTTAAAGAAGTAGTGATTCATGTCCTCATGTTATCTCAATGCCTCATTAATAGGTCTGCTTGATGATTCAGTAAGTTTTAAACAATGAAATATGTATTCTTGTGGCTATTACGTATTTTGTCTCATGGTGAATGGACTCATCTAAAAAAAGGATCTAAAGATAGTTCTTAGTGCTCCATGCACACACCCAATTCAACAGTGGTTTATAATTGTGGTTATTGTTAACACTTGTTTATTTTCTTTTGGAAGATATTACTTTTGTTTCATGATGAGCTGCAGTCAAGAACGTGAGAATAATTCCAAGTTTAGTCTTGAAATTTGCACTTAATCATCCCTTGTTTTCTTCTCTTTTGAAATATGAAATTAATACTCTAGAAAAAAAATAAATTATATTTGTTTAAAGAAGATTATGTCTGAAGAGGAATCATCACCTTTTTTTGGATAAAATAGTCGTTTCTGGTTTAGAAAGTTTATTTTGGCAACTATACCTTAAATATCTTATTATTTATTTAAAATATCTTAATATTTAAATATCTAAACGCTTCTATAATTTCATGGGCTTGTTTTACTAATATGCAGTATACATTGTATCTAGAGGAGAACATTTAAAGAACATTATTGAATAAGTGCAAAACATGGCTGTGAGTCTCAAAAATCACTGATAATTTGACCTTAGTTAATGACCAGTGTTTTCTCAGGAGGGAATTGTGTATTTCTCCAAATGTAACTCTTAGTTCACCCGGTATGATTCACTAACACCTAGCCTGTGTTCTTATTTAGTTTATCCAGGAGTATAAATCTGGAACTTGGATCAATTAGTATATGGATAAATCATGCCTCAAAGTATATTATCCTATAATGAAATATTCGTCTCATTAGATTCTTTAATCACTCATAAGCATTTAGTGATTAGTAGAGAACAAAGCTTATAAGCACTGACCGTGGACCAGACTGGCTATGTTCAAACTCTGGCTTTGCCATTTGCAAACCCAGTAGCTTTAGGAGAGTTATTAAATTTCTTTGTGCTTTAATTTTTCACATATAAATGGAAATAACAGTATCAGCTACTGTCATAAGAACTGAATGAAGTAATATATTTAGTGCAGTAAGAACAGTGCTTGGCACATAGTAAGTGCTATGTAAATACCAGCTACTATTTTTGTCACTATTAATTCAGCATTCTTCTATGAGCTATGGAGATTTTTTAAATGCCTGCTTTCAAAAAAGCTTAAAATGCAATAAAGGGATAAGAATCACATATAAGACACAATAGTGAAAAAATAAAATACTGTTAGGACGATCCTTCTACTTTTAGGATAACATTATTTTGCACGTATTTCCCATCTTATATACAGGTATAGCCTTTATAAGTTCTAATTTAACCTTCAATAAGTCTTTAGTAACTCTGTGATTTTGGGAAAGTTTCTTAACTACTCTGTAACTCAGTTTTCTCATCCGTAAAGTGGGAGAATGCTATCTATCAGGATTATTGCAAGGAATAAATGAGTTAAACATGTGAAAACAGTTTCCTAGGAATAACTGGAAGAGAAGAAAATTTCCAGGGGAATGATGAGTAAACGGGCATTTACACAGGAGAAGTAATGAGTTTAGGTAACTCTTGCAAAAAAAAAAAAAAAAGGTTTTGTTAGGAAGACAAGATATCTTTACTTCTCATTTCCTAAATAGAGAGTAACAAACAAAAAATATGGCTCTTAAAAAATATGACTCTTGGAAGGCATTTCTTTTTAAGAGGAGAGACTTGATCATGTTGTGTGCTGAAATAAAAGAGCTTATAGAGAGGAAGGAACACTGAAGTGTGTGTGTGTGCGAGAGAGAAAGAATTTAGGAAAAAGGTCCCCTGAGGAGGTGGGAGATGGAGAATCGGTATTAATTGTGGATAGAAAGGAGTCCTCAACAAGTGAGGGCGTACTTCTCTAGTTGCAGACCTGTTTTTTGTAGATGACTTGCACAATCATCTCTGATGATTCTATTTTTTTCTGTGAAATTCAGGGTCAGCGTATTTGCTAAAAAAAAAGAAAATATTAGAACTCAAGAAAAGTGGTGAATATTGGGGGGGGATGGGATAAGGACCTTGTTAGGGACAGATAAAAGAATTATAAGTAGTGTGAAAGCTAGGGATCCCATATATTCCTGAGGTCTCATTTGAAATCCTTTTATGTCTAAGTATTTTTCTCTCAGGACCCTTACTTCCAATGTTCTGTCTTCCATATAATCACAGACATGTTAATATTTACACATCTGTAGGTTATTTTATGCAATTAAATGAAAAATAATAATGATATTAATGTGCATTTATTATATTGTGTAGTACTTGAAATTTACAAAGGTTTTTGGTTTTTTTTTTAATTCAACACCACACCCTCCAGCCAAGAAGTGAAGTCTAATCAATGGCCTAGCATTTTGCTTCTGTTCAGTGTTGTCCTGGTGACCAGTCACTGACTTTGCAGAGCCTCAGATAGGATCAAATCTCTTCTCACAAATACATACTGAAGAGAGACTTCCAGAAACCTCCAAAACTTGTGCTTTACTGATTCCAGGGGGAATCTGGATGAAGAAGGTGGTCTTCTCAACTATTTCCCAGTGCAAGTTTACCTCTTGTATCAGTGGGCCATTTAATAGTAATAGGAAACCTCAAATTCTGCATACACGATATAGATCCTTCCTTACTACAGTCCTTAGGCTGCACCTTACACTTGACTTCTACTCATAAATCCTTTTGATACGTCATACCTGTGGGCAATGGCTACAGCTATTAACTGATGCTAGTGGGTTGGCTCTTCTCCAAAATTATGTTGTTTGCCTTCTCAGTTGATAATGCACAGATGATCTTGACAACATTACTCAAGAGATTTTTTTTTTTAATTATGTACTAGGGGAGATTATTGAGGGCTATTGTGTTTATCTTATCTGTGATTATAATAACGAGCATAGGCCAAAGAATGCCATGCGCTTTTCAATAAGTGAGGAATTTTATTTATCTAACTTCATAACTTAATGTGGCTTTTTAACTAGGACAAAATGAACAATGATAAACAAAATTCTATTACATGTCAGCCAAGGTTAGCTTGCCTGGATACAGACTCTTGGACCAGAACTAAGCACAGAGAACCATTGTGTGCTTGGGCACCCTTCGTGGGCACCCACTCTTCCCCGGGAGGACTCATCCTGAGAAAAAGAACAGCAGGTCTGAAACCCAGGACGGCCTGTCATGACTCTAGGGCCTTGGTGTTGCTGGGATTTTACTGAACATAAACAAGGTCAGGGAATGACAAAACAAAACAAGGTTATCTTATAACTTTGTTGGATCAAAGCAAAAACAAGAACATTCTGCAATCATGTCTTGAAGGATAAAAACAGAAACAATGTCCACATGATTAAAAAGGCCCAAATTACCCTAATCTGGCTAATACTGGGACCACTGCCTTTTAACCAAATACAAGCTGTGCTTGCTTCTTCACTTCTCTTCCCTCCTAGAAAACAATTAAGATGCCCCATCAAAGAATGGTCCTCACTTTCTGATGGCAGCAGTCAATCCAGATTTAAACCCTGCTTCCTGGAACTCTCCCTACAACCACCAAACATATTCCCTAATCTTCGAAACCCTTTCTCATCTCCCTTTTACTGAGATGCTCCTATGGTTTTCACAATGCATGTTCTCTCTCCTTGCACAAATGACTAAAAGCAACTGTGTTCTACTAAAAATATGTTCCAGAAAGATTTTAGAGGAGAGATTTGACAAATCTGTATGATGAGTATTTGGGAGCCAAAGGGAAGTTAGAACACTCACCAGAAAAGACAGACACGTGCAAAGGACACAGAGGTATGTGAGCAGCAATTGAAATTCCTCCAAGTGCGCAGAAAAAGGGAGATTGGTCCGGAAGGAGGGAGAGAGAAACATTGCTAGAAACCATTTAGGAAGAGAGGACTTGAGAAGGTAGGCGCAGGTCACAGTGGGACGTTGGAGGCTGCTGGTCGTGGAGTGGGGATAACTCATGCATGCATCGTTCATGTATTCAGTCAGTCAACAAGACTTTACTGGGTGCCACCTATGGGCCAAGCACTGGGTCCGGGGTATGTGATGATAAACGAAGGAAACACTCTTCCTGCCTCCTGGATCTCATAGTTGGTGGGAGGAAGCGGAGAGAACACACATTACTCAGGTAATTGCAGAGATAACCATTGCCCTTGTGAGCCATGCTCCGGAGGAAAGGTCTCTGAGGCTAGCAGAGACAATACAAGGGTGGAGAGCCCACAGATGACGTCCTTGAGTAAGCGGCTTTGGACTAAGATCTGGAGAACAGGTAAGACGTAACCAGGTGAAGGGATGATAGAAGAACAACCCAGGCAGAGGGAAGGACATGAAGGCCTTCTGGTGGGAGAGAAGTATGAAAGCGTGAAGTCAGTGACACTGGCGTGGCAGTGGGGGTGGGACACCCTGCATAAGAGAACAGAGAGGTACACAGGGTTGTGATGTGCAGAATAGTCCACTCTCGTTGGACCACAGTCGCCTCTTTGCATAGTGCCTATGCTCGGCTGTTCATTACCGTAACTCTTGAAAATTTATCACAGAAAGTATAGCCCAGGAAACGTAAAATATTTATTATGTAGCCCCTTGTGGGGGGGGGGGTAGTTTCTGACCCCAGTTATATTCTATGCCAGGAGTTTTGTCTTTATTTATTTACTTTTAATGTGACTTTTTTTTTTTTTTGAGAGCAAGAGCGTGTGAGTGGGAGGGAGGGGAGGGGCAGAGGGAGAGGGAGAGAGAGTCTTAAGCAGACTCCTCACTGAGTGGGGAGCCTAATGCAGGGCTTGATCTCACAACCCTGAGAACATGACCTGAGCCAAAATCGAGAGTCAGATGCTTAACAGACTGAGCCACCCAGGCGCCCCAGGAGTTTTGTCTTTATTAAAAGAGAAATAAAATGGCATCCATGGCATAGAAAAGATGCCACTGGCCATAACATGGTGAGCTCATTGAACAGAGGCCAGAGAACACGTGGGCAGCCCCACTAGGAGGCAATGGCTATAGTTCAGGTGAGAGATGAGGTGTTTTAGAATAGGGTAGAGGTGGTGGAGATGGAGGGAAGTGTGGTGAATTGGATCTGTAAAATGGAGGAGGAGAGAGGTTAGGGAAGACTTCTGGTTTCTGGCCTGCACAACTAGAAGGAAGGTAATGTCATTTGCTGTGGTAGAGGATGCTCAAAAGGGAACCAGTATTTTGCGAATTTATTTTTACCCAAGGGAGAAGATTATGAGTTCAGTTTGAGGGTGTCAATTTTGAGGTGACTTTGGGATGCCCATTACACTTCTAGAGCTTAAAGAAAGACATGCACAGGTATGCCTATGAGTTATAAACAACTTAGAGCTAACCCAAGTAGATGAATGAGACTCAACATCCAGAATCAGAATTATTCTGATAATCCTGGATTTGAGTACATTGTAGGGCTTCCTGTCACTAGGATTTGACCTCCCTGATCTAAGGCGGAGAAAGTAGATAATGGCAGACATCCCCTGCAGGAGGGTACAGATGGACACTGAAGAGGGGCAGACGGAAAGCATGTTCTACTTGAGAACAGAACAACCCAGGGGAAAAGAACAATAGTCAAGGTGCAGGGCTATTCACGGACAAGAACTTCAACATGAATCATCTCAGCTAATGGAGAAACCTGGCATTGATGAAGGTCACATTCTCACGGAACTCACCAATCAGATAAAGCTCTTCCTTCATCCAAAGGAGAAATGGCCAGGTAGAGAAAGGGATTCAAAGTGTTTATTTTAATACTGTTCTCAGTTGGAGAGTTAAGACTGAATACTATTTTCCTTATGGCAACGTGAGGGGAATGGGTAAATGTTCCTTTGGATAAAAGGCACCAAAATCATACAAAAGACAAGAAATATATAAAGGGTTCAAATTTCTTATGTTCTAATTTTAGGAAAGGAGAAACTATGGAGCTCAATTTAGATCAAAGAAACCCATTAATATAATTACATTTTAATAAGCAAAGCTAACAGGGGTTTAGTGGACATAAGGAGGCACTAGTAAGAAGTCTAGGGAGGCTTGGCCATTCTTAAGAACCAAGCATTGGAGGGTGAAAAACTTCTGAGCCTGAACTTTGAGCAGTAAAAAGCCTACATGCCTTTATCTCTCCAGGATATTCACCGTGGTAGCTAGTCGATTTCATTTAGCTGATGTACTAGGATAGAGCTCATGAGAATTTCTTAATCACTCCTGCAAAACAAGTCCATTCTTTGTTAGCCATAATTCAATACAGAGCCACCATTAGGACTGGATCTTGAGCTCGCTGGTTAGTCACTGACTGACTATATTTGCAGTGAGAA
Source organism: Mirounga leonina (assembly GCF_011800145.1). Lineage (NCBI taxonomy): Eukaryota > Metazoa > Chordata > Mammalia > Carnivora > Phocidae > Mirounga > Mirounga leonina. Next base: position 6,386,254 of record NW_023270615.1, on the reverse strand, counting down.
AATAATGGATGTCTTTGTCTTTTCAGCAAGTTCAAGGGCCTTTCATAAAAGTAACATTTTCTTCCCATAATAACGTCCATGTGGTGTTTCCTTTTATAATTTTAATTTTTGCCTCTTAAACGTTCATAAATCCAGAAGTTATACATGTTTGTTGCCAAAACTGAAATATTCTGGAAGTAAACACAATGTAAATTGAAAGTCTCCTTGGGAAGCATGTCACTTGTTCCTTTGTCCTCTCTCTCTCTCTCCCCAGAGTATCATGGTCAGCAGTTTTGACTGTATATACTTAACCGAATGTTACGCGTGCATTGACAGACAGAATTTTCTTTATATAAATAGAAGTCATGCTTATGGAGTATTACTCTTATCTCTAGTGTTTTTATTATTATTATTTACTTTGCTATTTTCACAGATAGATCTCCTTGAATAACTACAAGGTAACACATGGTACTGTGTGTGGATGTCAGATATTTTGTAGTATTCAGAACCCAAAGCCACATTTTTATAATGATTCTTAGAATAATATTGTGAGACTTGTGAAAAAACTATTTTAGATCCGTGTCTAAGCTATTGTCCAGATTTTACATTATGATCACAGGAGAGATAACATAGTTTCATGGAAAGAGCAGCGGACTTAAGTGAGTCCTTGAGCTAGCTCAGCTCATGCTTGGACTACTCTATGATTTAATGTACTTATTTGTAAACTGGAGTATTTCAGTTCAGATTATTTCAAATATTCCTGCTAGCCCTAAAATTGTTTATGTGTACAGTATTGGATCCCCCTGTTTTAGTGAAGAACTTTTCCTGTTTGGCAAGTATCCAATACCTTTCCACATTCAATACTTGAAGTAAACTGAGGGACAAAAATATGTTACCTGCTGTCCACGTCAGGTATTGACTGAAAGATAATTTCCGTTTTCCCCTTGAATTGTTATTCCCAGCAATAAATATTCTCCGAAAGTATTGGTGCCATTTTAGATACCCACATCTTTAAAAACAGAGAAATAAGAATCTGGTAGAAATTAAACAATTAGTGGCCAGAGGAATAGAATCAAGCAAACTAAAATACAACTTCCTTTTTAGGGCGAAGAAGGAATTTCTCTTTAGTTCTGGGAGAGACCTGCAGGAGACAAAAAACAAGAATAGAAAAATTCATGGAAACCAAGTATGGAGAACAAACTATCTGGGCAACAACTGTGGAACTGTGGTCATTCAGGCTCCTGGAAGTGGCTGCTGTGCCCTCTTGTGGTAAGTGTAGGAAGCTACCATCCTAGCGGAGCAAAGCCTTTCACCCTAGTTACAAAACGCTGTACTATCTACTTGGATTACAGTGACAGAGGGCTTTCAAGGGGAAAATAAAGGACATGCTCAAGTGGATACTTCAAATATGATTCTGTCTCAGGTATAGGCTCAACGTCACCAAGAGAAAAGTGCAGTTTAATCTGGAAGCTATATGCGATAAATTCCCATTAATTGCATAGGAATCTAGATGTTAAAAGATTTACAGTCATTAAAAAAAAAAAAAAAAAGTTGCGCCTCTCCATTACCTGTTCTCTTACTCTGCTTTTCTTCATATAATCTATTACTATCTGACATCGTATGATTACGTATGTGTTTATGTGTTTGCTGTATCCCCCACTGGCTACAAATTGCATAGGGTAGGGACTCTCGCTTTTGCTCTCTGCTGTATCCTGAACTCCTAAGCGAGTGGTGGATAGTTGATATTATAAATAAATCTACATTGGAAGTCAGGAGACTGGAGTCAAGGAGAGCAATTAAGTGTTTATCAATATGATAAAACTTGACCTTGAAGAGAGGAAAGAAGGAGAATAGACATTTGCTATTTTGAAGAACGAATGACACTTGATAACTCAGGGAGTGTGGCTGTAGGGAGAAAAGGAGGAGGCTGATGGTAGTGTTACAGAAAACTGGGCAGTCAGTTGGAAAGTACGTTTTGGCTAGGTAACGGGTTAAGCTCTTGACCGTCTGAGTGGCTGAGGGACAGCTAGAGATCTCTGATTACAGTCCAGGAGGCGGGCCAGGCTTGCCAACTTAGCTTTATGGTTGACATGATAGCTGAGCCGCAGACTTCGTTAAGGTTTCTGCGGGACAAACTCTAGGTGCAGTAAGGAAGCGAACAGAGGACCAAACCTAAGAGTTATGTAAGCCCTCCTTGAAACAGACCTTAAGCACTGGAGCCCATTCATAATTTATGCACCCATTCGCACAGGGCTGTGGAGTCCCAGCTATGAGGATTCTGGGGGACTCACAATCTAGTAGGGAAAACTAGCAAAAAGAAAAGAAATACACACATGAGCCATCAAGATGAATCGGCCACTCCAGCTCCAGCCAACTCGGAACCTGGTGTTGCCAGATCTTACAATCTTTTAAGACAAGCCGAGTTTTCTGTGGAAATCTCTAATACCTAAATATAGGACACTGATTAAAATGTGTGGAGTAAACAAAGCATTTTTGCTAGCCAGATATAATTTACACCCAGCTCTATTGTAATCTCAATCAAGAAGAGATTCTTCTATTTCCCTCACCCCTTAAATTGTGCAATCTCAAGCAAGAATACTTTTGGTCCTGTGAGGATTGGATTCAGTAATTTGGCAGGGTTGGATGATTTAGGAAGGGCCATTGTACAGTGGGAGATAGGATCACTCTTGTCAATAGGCCTGTATTTAGTTATAAAACAAATGCTTATAGAGCTCATACTATGGGGTAGGAACTCAGTGCATAATGGTGAGCAAATTAGATAATCTAATTTTGTTTAGACAGATTTCATCAGGTAGGAAAGGAATTAGGATCATTACCAATGCAAGGAAGAGAAACCAAACGGCTAAAATAGATAACTATCGGCTGAAACTGCTTTAATGTTTTTCAAAAAGCTAGGGATGGAAGTGGGAGGTAATATTCCTAGGTGAAGAGTTTATCTATGTATATTGCTGGGTGAGCATGGGTAGAGACTGTGAAGAAGGCCCTTGAAATATCTAGTATGGGCAGGAGAAAAAGCAAATTAATGAAAAATAAAATACATCACCTATGTAACCTGTAGGAAATGACAGCAAAGAATAAGTTTGAATTGAATATGGAGTAAATCAGTGGCTCCCAAGATTTCTTTGATTGTCTAACAGTAAATAAACTATTTTCCCTTTCCACACTGTACATGAAAGAGACACACACTTAGATATGTGTTTACACATATGTGGACACACATACACACATACATTAAAACAAAAGTTTCACATATTAATATTTACATTTCCTACATGACACCTTGAAAAATTTTCCATCTTGTTTTATTTCATTTTTAAAAAGCACTGATCATGACCTACTAAGGAACTAATTTCACATCTTTGAAAACATTGGATTAAATAAAATAGTGACATGTCACTGTGTATTAGCCCTTACTTCACAAGGGCCCATGGATTTTCCAGGACTTTGGTTCTGAAAGTTTATGGTGATTGCTGAGAACTGAATCATTTTATTATTTATTTATTCTTTTAGACGCAACACCAATTTATATTGAGAAGGTACGTTTATTTTCAGGGACTTTGTACTTTCACTAGTCAAAATCAAGTCAATCATGATTCTGAGAGTATAGGAAACTGAAATTTTAAAATAAAGGGTATCCAGGATAAATTTAAGTTTCTATTTGTGGAACTTAGACTTGCATTTAAAGATCCTCATGACTAAAACATCAATGATAAGTCACAGTATTAATTGCTTATTGTTTAAGTTTCAATTTGCATTGTAATAGTGACATTAGAAGAATTAGCTCAAGATATATAGAGTTTTGAAAATACAAAGGTTTCTTTGTTCATATTGACTCATGCTGCTATTTTTAAATCTACTTTGTTACCTTGTTGGCTTTTGAAGTAATTAGAAGAGCAGGATATTACATATAAATCACCACCTGTTTTTGCAAAACTTTTAGGAGTTGAATTTCTGGAATGCAGGGGCATTTGATTATAATGTTTATATTATGTTCTCAAGAAAATCACTTGTCTAAATTGAAATGCTATAGAATCAAACACATTGTATAACAAATGTTTAGGACAAGAAAATAAGACAGGAGGCAAATAAGCAAGTAAAGTAGGATATTTTAGCTGGATTATTTGTTTTTTGAGGGTTGAATTTGATAAGTTCTTTATAGATTTTGAATATTAACCCTTTATCAGATATACCCATTGACTGATGAATGGATAAAGAAGATGTGAGATATATATATATATATATATATATATATATATATATATATATA
>NW_023270615.1:6343687-6381977 GCF_011800145.1 Mirounga leonina | reverse complement strand
ATATATATATATATATATATATATATATATATATATATATATAACAGAATATTACCCAAACATCAAAAAGATTGAAATCTTTCCATTTGCAAGTATGTGAATGGAGTTAGGGTGTATTATGCTAAGTGAAATAAGTCAGTCAGAGAAAGACAAATACCATATAATTTCACTCATATGTGGAATCTGAGAAACAAGACAGATGAAGAGAGGGGAAGGAAGAAAAAAAAAAAAAAAGAGACAGAGCCAAACCATAAGATAGTCTTACCATAGAGAACAAACTGAGGGTTGCTGGAGGGAAGGTGGGTGGGGGACACACTAAATGGGTGATGGGGATTAGGAGGGCACTTTTTATATGAGCACTGGGTATTATATGTAAGTGATGAATCACTAAACTCTACTTCTGAAACCAATATTACACTATATGTTAACTAACTAGAATTTAATTAAAAACTTGAAACAAAAGAAAACAAAACAAAACAGAATCTTAGCAATTGATAGTCCAAGACATACGAAATAGACTTTGATGGAGTTTTCTATTAATCCAAATTTTTTAATTGCATCTCCCACATAACGGACAATAAACATCTACGTCCTATAATAGGTCTATATTATGATGCCCTTTGCTTTCCCTGCTCTCGATTCTCTTATGTGGTAAGGGCTCCAGTAAATCTTCAGTGACATTTATAGAAATCATTAACATTTGTTAAAGATACTGTATGAGAAATTCCGTAATTATTCACGATGTTAGGAATGGAGGTTTTGAGTGTAGGCTTTGGATCCTCACTCAAGTTCAAATGGTGGCCCCAGCTTTAACTGTATAACTTTGATAAAACTATGAACTACCATTGGACCTTTCAGGCAAAAATGCATAGCTTGAACAAAATCATGAGGAGACATCAGGCAAACTCATGTTTAACAAGATCCCAAGAGAATATTGTACTCTCCTGAAGTGTTAAAGTGACAAAAGACAAAGGAACCATTCTAGATTGAAGGAATTTATAGCACCAGGACACCTAAATTCGTTGTGTTTTTCTTCTGCTAGAAAGAATCTTTTCAGGCAACTTGAGTAAGACAATATTATTGTATCAATGCTAATTTCCTGATTTTAATTTTACTGTAGAATGCCTTTGTTTTTAGGAAATAAACTCTGAACTATTTAGATGTAAAGGGACATTGTGTCCCTTACTTGCAAAAGCTGAGAAAGAGAATGATAAAACCAACATGATAAATGTTATCATTTCGGGAGACTGAAGGACAGAGTTCTTTGATTCATTCTTGCAAAAGAAACCATGAACCACAGTTCAATGTTCTCAAAGGGGGGCATAATTATACCAAACTCAAAAAGCTCTTATTAGGGATTAAATGAGGTAATTTGTGTGCAGCTGGGAATAATCCTCAGAAAATGGTAAGAATTTGTTTCAGCTATACTGCAATTTATCTGTTCTACAAATACCTGGATTTCTGCAAAAAGGTACACCGACAGGGACATTCATAAGCCAGGGTTAAAGGCAGACTGCTCAAAATGTATTCTTATTTGTAACCAGAGCACAAATGAAAACAATTAAAATCTTAATAAGATGTCAACATGGTTACATATCCACTGACAATTCCTCTCAGCTCAGAATTTCTCCCCAGGGAGGTGGACTGAAGAAGATCTCTATTTTTAAGAGAGACGAGTATAGGGGGCAGAGCAAGATGGCGGAGGAGTAGGAGACCTGGATTTCGTCTCCTCTCAGGAATTCAGCTGGATAGGGATCAAACCATTCTGAACACCTACAAACCCAACAGGAGATCGAAGAAAGGAATACCAACAACTCTCTGAACAGAAAAGCGACCACTTTCTGGAAGGAAGGACGTGCGGAGAAGTGAATCCGCGGCGATATTCGGGAGGATAGACGGCGGGGGAGGGGCCTCCGTCGGCCGCTTCTGGCAAGTGATAGAGCCGCGGAGCACAAAATCGGAACTTTTATTTATTTATTTATTTATTTATTTATTTATTTAAAGATTTTATTTATTTATTTGACAGAGAGAGACACAGTGAGAGAAGGAACACAAGCAGGGGGAGTGGGAGAGGGAGAAGCAGGCTTCCCGCGGAGCAGGGAGCCCGATGCGGGACTCGATCCCAGGACCCCGGGACCATGACCTGAGCCGAAGGCAGACGCTTAACGACTGAGCCACACAGGCGCCCCAAAATCGGAGCTTTTAAAAGTCTGCTCCACCGGGGGATGTCACTCTGGTGGCTAAGCGGGGGGTGGAGCCATCCGGGACAGTGTGGTCTCAGGACCCTCGGGGTCACAGAAAGACCGGGGGTGCCTGAGGGCGGCAGAGCTCCCAGGTAACGGAGCAGGGAAGCCGGCTGCAGAGGCGGAGCCCAGGCGCGGGTTCTCAGCTCGGGGTTGCCATAAACCGTGATCCGCGGCACAGTCGGGCCCCTGCTCCTCCAGCAGGGACCCAACAAGCGGCAGATCCGGGGAGACTCCCCTTCCTCCCCCGGGAGGAGCCGCGCGGGAGGGCACCGCAGGGATCTGCTGGGTTTGGAGACTCCACCCGGGGTCGGGGGCCAGAGATAGAAACGCGCGGTCACGGGCCGGGTGAGCACGGAGTGCGGCCGGAGACCGGGGAGACGGGAGTGACTGGCGGCTTTTCTCTGGGGCGCACTGAGGAGCGGGGCCCCGAGTTCTTGGCTCCTCCAGGGCGGAGATTAGAGGCCGCCATTTTCACTCTCCGCCTCCAAAGCTGCACGGAAAGCTCGCAGGGAACAAAAGCCCCGGAGAGCAAACCCGAGCAGATTACTTAGCCGGGAGGGGGCGAGGGCGGGGCAATTCCGCCTCCGGCAGAGACATTTGGAAACCACGGCAACAGGCCCCGCCCCAGAAGATCAGCGAGAACAGCCAGCCAAGACCAAGTTTACCGATCAATGAGAACGGCAGAACTCCAGCGCTGGGGGAATACTGCACATAGAATTCACGGCTTTTTTACCATGATTCTTTAGTCTTTCAAAGTTAATTTTTCTTTTTAACTGTCTTTTTTTTTTTTTTTGAATTTTTCTTTTTCCCTTTTTCAAACAACATCAATCCCTTTTTTAAAAAAATATTTTTATTTTTTATTTTTAGAGTCATATTCTATCCCTTCATAGTAGTTACCCTTATTTTGGCATATATATATAAGTTGTTCTCTCATTAAAATTTTGAGATAGTTTCTTCTAACAGACCAAAATATACCCTAAATCTCTAGTATATGGTTTTTTCTACTCCCCTGCCTGATCACATTCTCTCCCTTTTTTTTCCTTTTTTTTTTAAATCCTCTTCTTTCTTTTTTCAAACAACTTCTTATCAATTCCTTTTATAAAAATTTTTTATAATTTCCATCTTTACAGTCATATTCCATCCCTTCGGCATATCAACCCTTATTTTTGTACATATATAAGTTTTTCTTTTTTTAAAATTTTGGGAGGCACTTTCTTCTAACAGACCAAAATACACCCAAAATCTAGTGTGTGGCACTGATCTATATACCAGCCTGATCATATTTGATCACATTCTGTTCTTTTTGTTGTTGTTGTTGTTTTGTTTTGTTTGTTTTTGTTTTTATCTTTCTCTTTCTCTTTTTCTTTTTTTCCTTTTTCTTTTTCCTCTCTTTCCCTTTCTTTTTCCACTGCTTCAGGTCTTTTCTGATTTGTTTAGAATATATTTTCTGGGGACGTTGTTACTCTGCTAGCATTTTGTTCTCTCATTCATCTATTCTCCTCTGCACAAAATGACAAGACGGAAAAAATCACCTCGACAAAAAGAACAAGAGGTAGTACCGACTGCCAGGGACCTACTCAATATGGACATTACTACGATGTCAGATCTAGAGTTCAGAATCATCACTTTAAAGATACTAGCTGGGCTTGAAAAAAATATGGAAGTTATTAAAGAAACCCTTTCTGGAGAAGTAAAAGAACTAAAATCCAACCAAGTAGAAATCAAAAAGGCTATTAATGAGGTGCAATCAAAAATGGGGGCGCTAACTGCTAGGATAAATGAGGCAGAAGAGAGAATCAGTGATACAGAAGGCCAAATGATGGAAAATAAAGAAGCTGAGAAAAAGAGAGATAAACAACTACTGGATCACGAGGGCAGAATTCGAGAGATAAGCGATACCATAAGACAAAACAACATTAGAATAATTGGGATCCCAGAAGAAGAAGAAAGAGAGAGAGGGGCAGAAGGTATAATGGAGCAAATTATAGCAGAGAACTTCCCTAATTTGGGGAAGGAAACAGGCATGAAAATCCAGGAAGCACAGAGAACCCCTCTCAAAAATCAATAAAAATAGGTCAACACCCTGACATCTAATAGTAAAACTTACGAGTCTCAGAGACAAAGAGAAAATCTGAAAGCAGCTCGGGAGAAGAGATATGTAACCTACAATAGTAGAAACATTAGATTGGCAACAGACCTATCCACAGAGACCTGGCAGGCCAGAAAGGACTGGCAGGATATATTCAGAGCACTAAATGAGAAAGATATGCAGCCAAGAATACTATATCCAGCTAGGCTGTCATTGAAAACTGAAGGAGAGATAAAAAGCTTCCAGGACAAACAAAAACTAAAGGAATTTGCAAACACAAAACCAGCCCTACAAGAAACCTTGAAGGGGGTCCTCTAAGCAAAGAGAGAGCCTAAAAGCAACATAGACCAGAAAGGAACACAGACAAAATACGGTAACAGTCACCTTACAGGCAACACAATGGCACTAAATTCCTATCTTTCAATAGTTACCCTGAATGTAAATGGGCTCAATGCCCCAATCAAAAGACACAGGCTAACAGACTGGATTAAAAAACAAGACCCATCGATATGCTGTCTGCAAGAGACTCATTTTAGACCCAAAGACACCCCCAGATTGAAAGTGAGGGGGTGGAAAACCATTTACCATGCTAATGGACACCAAAAGAAAGCTGGGGTGGCAATCCTTATATCAGACAAATTAGATTTTAAACCAAAGACTGTAATAGGAGAAGAGGAAGGACATTATATCCTAATTAAAGGGTCTATCCAACAAGAAGATCTAACAATTGTAAATATCTATGCCCCTAACATGGGAGCAGCCAATTATATAAGCCAATTAATAACAAAAGCAAAGAAACACATCGACAACAATATAGTAATAGTGGGGGACTTTAACATCCCCCTCACTGAAATGGACAGATCGTCTAAGCTAAAGATCAACAAGGAAATAAAGACTTTAAATGACACACTGGACCAAATGGACTTCACAGACATATTCAGAACATTCCACCCCAAAGCAACGGAATACACATTCTTCTCTAGTCCCCATGGAACATTCTCCAGAATCGATCACATCCTAGGTCATAAATCAGGTCTCAACGGGTACCAAAAGATTGGGATCATTCCCTGCCTATTTTCAGACCACAATGCTTTGAAACTAGAACTCATTCACAAGAGGAAAGTCGGAAAGAACTCAAATACATGGAGGCTAAAGAGCATCCTACTGAAGAATGAATGGGTCAACCAGGAAATTAAAGAAGAATTAAAAAAATACATGGAAACCAATGAAAATGAAAACACAACTATTCAAAATCTTTGGGATACAGCAAAGGCAGTCCTAAGAGGAAAGTATATAGCAATACAAGCCTTTCTCAAGAAACAAGAAAGGTCTCAAGTACACAACCTAACCCTACACCTAAAGGAACTGGAGAAAGAACAGCAAATAAAGCCTACGCCCAGCAGGAGAAGAGAAATAATAAAGATCAGAGCAGAAATCAATGAAATAGAAACCAAAAGAACAGTAGAACAGATCAATGAAACTAGGAGCTGGTTCTTTGAAGAACTAACAAGATTGATAAACCCTTGGCCAGACTTATCAAAAAGAAAAGAGAAATGACCCAAATCAACAAAATCATGAATGAAAGAGGAGAGATCACAACCAACACCAAAGAAATACAAACACTTATAAGAACATATTATGAGCAACTCTATGCCAGCCAATTAGATAACCTGGAAGAAATGGATGCATTCCTAGAGATGTATCAACTACCAAAACTGAACCAGGGTGAAATAGAAAACCTGAACAGTCCTATAACCACTAAGGAAATTGAAGCAGTCATCAAAAATCTCCCAAAAAACAAAAGCCCAGGGCCAGATGGCTTCCCAGGGGAATTCTACCAAACATTTCAAGAAGAATGAATACCTATTCTTCTGAAACTATTCCAGAAGATAGAAATGGAAGGAAAACTTCCAAACTCATTTTATGAGGCCAGCATTACCTTGATCCCAAAACCAGACAAAGACCCCATCAAAAAGGAGAATTACAGACCAATATCCCTGATGAACATGGATGCAAAAATTCTCGCCAAAATACTAGCCAATAGGATCCAACAGTACATTGAAAGGATTATTCACCATGACCAAGTGGGATTTATCCCTGGGCTGCAAGGTTGGTTCAACATCCGCAAATCAATCAACGTGATACAATACATTAACAAAAGAAAGAACAAGAATCATATGATCCTCTCAATAGATGCAGAAAAAGCTTTTGACAAAGTACAGCATCCTTTCTTGATCAAAACTCTTCAGAGTATAGGCATAGAGGGTACATACCTCAATATCATAAAAGCCATCTATGAAAAACCTACAGCGAATATCATTCTCAATGGGGAAAAACTGAGAGCTTTCCCCCTAAGGTCAGGAATGCGGCAGGGATGTCCACTATCACCACTGCTATTCAACATAGTATTGGAAGTCCTAGCCACAGCAATCAGAAAACAAAAAGAAATCAAAGGCATCCAAATCGGCAAAGAAGAAGTCAAACTCTCACTCTTTGCAGATGATATGATACTTTATGTGGAAAACCCCAAAGACTCCACCCCAAAACTGCTAGAACTCATACAGGAATTCAGTAAAGTGGCAGGATATAAAATCAATGCACAGAAATCAGTGGCATTCCTATACACCAACAACAAGACTGAAGAAAGAGAAATTAAGGAGTCGATCCCAATTACAATTGCACCCAAAACCATAAGATACCGAGGAATAAATCTAACCAAAGAGACAAAGGATCTGTACTCAGAAAACTATAGAATACTCATGAAAGATATTGAGGAAGACACAAAGAAATGGAAAAACGGGGCGCCTGGGTGGCTCAGATGGTTGGGCGTCTGCCTTCGGTTCAGGACATGATCCCAGGGTCCTGGTATCGAGTCCCACATTGGGCTCCTGGCTCAGCGGGGAGCCTGCTTCTCCCTCTGACCCTCTCCCCTCTCGTGCTGTTTCTCTCTCGCTCGCTCTCTAAAAAATAAATAAAATCTTAAAAAAAAAAAAAAAGAAATGGAAAAATGTTCCATGCTCATGGATTGGAAGAACAAATATTGTGAAGATGTCAATGTTACCTAGAGCAATCTACACATTCAATGCAATCCCCATCAAAATACCATCCACTTTTTTCAAAGAAATGGAACAAATAATCCTAAAATTCGTATGGAACCAGGAAAGACCCCGAATAGCCAGAGGAATGTTGAGAAAGAAAAGCAAAGCCGGCGGCATCACAATTCCGGACTTCCAGCTCTATTACAAAGCTGTCATCATCATGACAGTATGGTACTGGCACAAAAACAGACACATAGATCAATGGAATAGAATAGAGAGCCCAGAGATGGACCCTCAACTCTATGGTCAACTCATCTTTGACAAAGCAGGAAAGAATGTCCAATGGAACAAAGACAGTCTTTTCAACAAATGGTGTTGGGAAAATTGGATAGCCACATGCAGAAGAATGAAACTGGACCATTTCCTTACACCACACACAAAAATAGACTCCAAATGGTTGAAAGACCTCAATGGGAGACAGGAGTCCATCCAAATCCTAAAGGAGAACACAGGCAGCAACCTCTTTGACCTCAGCCGAAGCAACTTCTTCCTAGAAACATCGCCAAAGGCAAGGGAAGCAAGGGCAAAAATGAACTATTGGGACTTCATCAAGATAAAAAGCTTTTGCAAAGCAAAGGAAACAGTCAACAAAACCAAAAGACAACCAACAGAATGGGAGAAGATATTTGCAAATGACATATCAGATAAAGGGCTAGTATCCAAAATCTATAAAGAACTCATCAAACTCAACACCCAAAGAACAGAGAATCCATTAATCAAGAAATGGGCAGAAGACATGAACAGACATTTTTCCAGAAGACATCCAAATGGCCAACAGACACATGAAAAAGTGCTCAATATCACTCGGCATCAGGGAAATCCAAATCAAAACCTCAATGAGATACCACCTCATACCAGTCAGAATGGCTAAAATTAACAAGTCAGGAAACAACAGATGTTAGCGGGGATGCGAAGAAAGGGGAACCCTCCGACACTGTTGGTGGGAATGCAAGCTGGTGCAGCCACTCTGGAAAACAGTATGGAGGTTCCTCAAAAAGTTGAAAATAGAGCTACCATATGATCCAGCAATTGCACTACTGGGTATTAACCCCAAAGATACAAAAGTAGGGATCCGAAAGGGTACGTGCACCCCGATGTTTATAGCAGCAATGTCCACAATAGCCAAACTGTGGAAAGAGCCAAGATGTCCATCGACAGATGAATGGATAAAGAAGAGGTGGTATATATATATACACAATGGAATATTATGCAGCCATCAAAAGGAATGAGATCTTGCCATTTGCAACGACGTGGATGGAACTGGAGGGTATTATGTTGAGCGAAATAAGTCAAACAGAGAAAGACATGTATCATATGAGCTCACTGATATGAGGAATTCTTAATCGCAGGAAACAAACTGAGGGTTGCTGGAGTGGGGGGTGGGGTGGGAGGGATGGTGTGATTGGGTGATAGACACTGGGGAGGGTATGTGCTCTGGTAAGCGCTGTGAATTGTGCAAGACTGTTGAATCTCAGATCTGTACCTCTGAAACAAATAATGCAATATATGTTAAGAAAAAAAAAAAAGAAGAAGAAGAAGGTAGCGGGAGGGGAAGAATGAAGGGGGAGGAATCGGAGGGGTAGACGAACCATGAGAGACGATGGACTCTGAAAAACAAACTGAGGGTTCTAGAGGGGAGGGGGATGGGAGGATGGGTTAGCCTGGTGATGGGTATTGAGGAGGGCACATTCTGCATGGAGCACTGGGTGTTATGCACAAACAATGAATCATGGAACACTACATCTAAAACTAATGATGTAATGTATGGGGATTAACATAAGAATAAAAAAAAAGAGAGACGAGTTTAATCAAAATGTTTTTTTTTAAAAATTGATTTAGGGCATAGGCTTCTTAAGTAAACCTCTTTTTAGTTTTTAACTACAAGAGTAAATATATTTTTGGCGATTCTTTCTGTTTCACCAAATAGTTTAAAGTGTAGAAAGCATGGCTACTAACCAGTCACCAAGAAAGGCTCTTGTAGGATTTACCTTTCTCCCCGCTGAGGGATAATTTCTCTCTTTGAGAGAAATTTTGTCCTGCTTACTTAAGAACATTAACATTTTGGGGAGAACAACAAATTGAATAAACTGACTTCCTCTTTAAACTAGCAAGACTCCCCTGACAGATATGAGCACATTTCTCTTACAGAAATATGCATTATAGAAACAGACTGTGTTATTTCCTAAGTAGGAAGAAAAAGAGGGAATACACGTTATTAAGAGCTATTGTTGGACAATTTGAACCAGGAATAGTATTATTAAGAAATAGAATAGATTCTTTTGAATGAGAGTCTTAGGAAAGTATTTGAATAAAGTAATAAAGAGCCATCTTCCTGGAATGGGTGAGTCCTTCTTAGAACAAAGGAACTAGATAGCTTCTGGAGTTTGTTTTCAGTCCTTTAAATGGATTCACCGTCTCAAGTAAATCCAGTCAAATCAGGTCTCAGGGCAAATCCAGACCTATTAATACAGTCATAGTAATTACTCCTGCTGGTCAAGTACTCTTTAAAATTATTTTTATAAAGAAAGAGCAGCTTTCATATTTATTTAAAAAAAATTTCAAGTGTTCAACCACCGAGTGTTCAACCAAGTGTTCAAGCAATTTTAAAACGAAAGGTAAAAAAGAATTCTGGCTTGCTCAGCTCTGAAATGTTTAAGCAGGGATACAAAACAAAAAGAGGATTAAACTAAAAAAAAATTTTTTTTCTTAATCAACAAAAGGAGATACTTGGAAGGAAATTTTGACCACATTTTCTTTAACTGAACTATAGTTGACATGTAATATTATATTCGTTTCAGATATCCAACATAGTGATTTGACAGTTATATACGTTACGAAATGCTCACCATGATGAGTGTAGTTACCATCTGTCACCACATAGTTGTTGCAGTCTTATTGACTAAATCCCCTTTGCTGTACTTTTCATCCCTGTGTCTAATTTATTAGACTGAAAGTTTGGACCTCTTAGTCCCCTTCACCTATTTTGCCCATCCCCCACCACCATCCCCTCTGGCAACTGCCATTCTGTTCTCTGTATTTATGAGTCTGTTTCTGGTTTTGTTTGTTTTTCGCAAATTTGTTTTTGTTTTTGTTTTAGTCATACCATTGTATGACTGAGTGAGAAATACATAATAAGTTGAAACTGTATTCTGATACTATGAACTGAAAAAGAAGCTCAATGTGTTGAGAATTATATTTTTTAACCTGAGAATTTCAGACATATTTCTCTTTTTACTGCAGTAAAATACACAGAACATAAAATTTACTATTTTAACCATTTCTAAGTGTACAGTTCAGTGGTATTAAGTACATTTCACAATGTTGTGCCACCATCCCAGCCTCCCTTCTCCAGAAGTTTTTCATTTTGAACAAATGAACTAGATATCTTACTGAAACTTAGTCAATAAACAATAACTCTCTGGGGCGCCAGGGTGGCTCAGTCATTAAGCGTCTGCCTTCGGCTCAGGTCATGGTCCCGGGGTCCTGGGATTGAGCCCCACATCAGGCTCCCTGCTCAGCGGGAAGCCTGCTTCTCCCTCTCCCACTCCCCCTGCTTGTGTTTTCTCTGTCAAATAAATAAATAAATAAATAAATAAATAAATAAATAAATAAAACAAAAAACAATAACTCTCCATTCTCCCTGCCCCCCCCCCCAGCCCCTGGAAACCACCATTTTACTTTTCAACCCTATGAATTTGACTACTCTAGGCACCTTATAAAAGTGAAGTTATATAATATTTGTCCTTTTGTGACTGGCTTATTTCATTTAGTATAATATCTTCAGGGTTCATTCATGTTATGGTGTACATTAGAATTTTCTCCCTTTTTAAGGCTGAATAATATTCCATTATACATATATACCATTTTGTTTATCCATTCACCCACCAATGGACACTTGCATGGCTTCCTTTTGGTTATAGTGACTAATACTGCTGTGACCATGGGTGTACAAATATCTGTACAAATACTCACTTTTGATTATTTGAATATATGCCCAGAAGTGAATTTCTGGATGATGTTAAAGATAAAATAATTCTGACACTTGCTGAGTCAATAAGAAAGACTTTATTCAGGATTATTGCAGTAGGTGTCAAGACGATCACAGTAGGGGAGAGAGATCGGGTTCAATTCTGAATACAGCAAGGACAGATAGAGATTTCTAGGCAATGAGCAGATTGAGGGGGGTCAATGGATGGAAAAGTACTAAGAGGAGACATCAAGGATAGGGGGATTTGTGCTAAACTGACTTAGGATTCTTGTCGAAGGCTGACTAGGGTGATCAGTTATCAAGAGAGAAGGAGGAAGAACTTTAACAAGGTATCAAGGGTGAGAGATTCTGAGTTATGTACTGTACTAGGTTAAATGAAGACTGGGCTGAGAACAAGGCCTAGTCACAAAGAAGGCTCAGAGAGGATGGTGGAGAAAAAGGAACCCTCTTGCACTGTTAGCGAAAATGCAAACTGGTGCAGCCATTGTGGGAAACCGTATGGAGGTTCCTCAAAAAATTAAAAATAAAACTATTAGATAATCCAGTAATTCCACTATGAAGTATTTCCCCAAAGAATATGAAAACACTAATTCAGAGTGATAGATGCACCCCTATGTTTATTGCAGCATTATTTACGATCATCAAATTACAGAAGCAACCCAAGTGTCCATAGATAGATAACTGGATAAAGAAGATGTGGTATATATATACAATGAAATATTCAGCCATAAAAAAGAATGAAATCTTGCCATTTGCAACATGGGTGGATGTAGAGGGTATAAGGCTAAGTGAAGTCAGTCAGTCAGAGAAAGGAAAATACTGTATGATTTCACTCATACATGGAATTCTGTAAGAAACAAAACAAAGGAACAACAAAAAAAAGGAGACAAACCAAAAAACAGAATCTTAATATAGAGAACAAACTAATGGTACCAGAGGGAAAGTGGGTGGGGGATGGGTGAACTAGGTGATGGGGGTGAAGGGTGCAGGTTTCATGATGAGCACTGAGCAATGCATAGAATTGTTGAATCACTATATTGTACACCTGAAACTAATATAACACTGTACGTTAACTACATTGGAATTAATTTTTTAAATTTAATTTAAACAAAAGGGAGAAAGTTCAGAGAAGACTAATTATTGTTTGGTTTGGAAGAGTCTTTTTCAATTACGTTTGGTTTCTTTAGGAACTGCCATACTGCCCTCCACAGCTGCTGGCTTGGTTTTCATTTCTCTGACAACTAATGATGTTGAGCATCTTTCTTGTGCTTTTTGGCCATTTGTGTATCTTCTTTGGAGAAAGGCTCACCCGAGTCCTTTGCCCATCTTCTTCTCTTGGGTTGTTGTGGTTGAGTTGTAGAAGTTTTTTTTTTATTTTTTGTTTTTATGCTCGGGATATTAATCCCTTGCCAGGCATGTGATTTGCAAGTATTTTCTCCCATTAGTTAATCCCATACAGTTAATTAGTTTCTCCTATACAGTTAATCAAAGCACTAAGTTAACCAGAAATTCACATTTCTAAACTACTTGAGAGATCATTACATGTCAAAATCAGTATTCTGGAATTCTGAATATTGGATTCTGAAGTTTATCTTAGGTGAATGGCCTCTTGTTGAATATTGCTGCGATGATAAAAACCGGCTGATCAATTTTATTTCTGCCATGGTACCATGTATTAGATATAGGGCATATTAGGCTAATAAACTGCATCACAGACCAATATATGTGATTGTGATTTATTTGTCAAGCCTGAACACACACACATGAGAAATTAAAGGGAAACTCATTAATGCTGCCTTCACTTTCAATGTGAGCCATTTTTATTAGTAATTTTTCACACAGGTGATATGAAATTGATCAGAATGAAAAATATTCTGCAGTATTTGAAGGAAACTGCTTGTGCTTTGAGACTGAGACTGAAGAAAAAGTTTAGCACAGTGCAGAATATGCCACGGACTAAGTGTTGTCTATCTGAAGGCAAAATTAATTGTCCCATTCCTGCACAGAAAATTGGATTTTCTAGGAATGAAGGAGGTGCTGTTAAATTAAAATTTATATTTTACCACATCCAAGTGAGATATAGAAGAAAACGTTCTTCCTTTCAGGCTGAATCATTCTGAGTAAAGATGTGTAGAAATTTGGTAATACTTGATAGTTTTAAGAAAAGAGAGAAATTTCTTGTGTTGTGGGCTAAGAAACCCCCCACTCTCCCCTCCACGAATTATCTGTTTTGAATGGCCACATGATAAAATTCAGCACGTGATTTTCAATGTTACACTTCTTTTTTTTTTTTTAAGATTTTTTTTTTTATTTATTCATTTGAGACACAGATACAGAGAGAGAGAGAGCATGAGCAGTGGGAGAGGCAGAGGGAGAGGGAGAAGCAGACTCCCTGCTGAGCCAGGAGCCGGATGTGGGACTCGATCCCAGGACCCTGGGATCATGACCTGAGCTGAAGGCAGACGCTTAACCATCTGACCCACCCAGGTGCCCCTCAATGTTACACTTCTTCATAGCAACATTTCTTAGTAGCACATGGTAGCCAAAATGTCAGCAATAATAGCAATCACAACATCACTAATTAAACGCCTACTATCAACCAGGCATTTGACACACACTTTTTTTTTTAAGATTTTATTTATTTATTTGAGAGAGAGAGCACCAGCAGAGGGAGGGGCAAAGGGGAGAGAGAGAAGCAGACTCCCCGCTGAGCAGGGAGCCTAATGCGGGACTCGATCTCAGGACCCTGGGATCATGACCTCAGCTGAAGGCATACGCTCAACCAAGTGAGCCACCCAGGTGCCCCGACACACATTTTTCTAGTCACCACAGCAAACTGCAAATGAAAAAAGGAATGTAAGTTCAGAAAGGACAGGTGGGTTACTCAGGACCATGCTCTGTTTCCTCTTCCACATCCTTTGACATTAGAAATTTTGTATTTCTTCCTGATGCCAGCAGGTTTACCACCGGACCATGACTGGACAGGCTCCTCGATCACATCTGCATGTTCCCCACTAGTCTGTATACCCTGGAGGACGGGGGATACACTCTCTGCCCTGCTACCGGGGCTGGTCAGGTAGAGTCCATGCTATGTGTGTCAGGCCCATTTCCCCAAAGGTTTGCAACCCACCAACGTGGTTTCTTGAAGTAATGTTAAGAGTTTTATCATTAACAATCAGAACAACACAAATAATAGTATAATAGGTAAAAACAAGTAAATAAGTATAATAAGTATAGATATGAACATACTTATAAAAAAGCATGACTTGGGGGCGCCTGACTGGCTCAGTCGGTTAAGCATCTGCCTTTGGCTCAGGTCATGATCCCGGGGTCCTGGGATCGAATCCCGCATTGGGCTCCCCACTCAGCACGGAGTCTGCGTCTCCCTCTCCTTCTGCTGCTCCCTCTGCTTGTGCTCTCTCTCTCAGATAAATAAATAAAATCTTAAAATTTTTAAAAGTATGACTTTTAAAAGAATGATTTAAAAATCAAAAGTAGATTTTTAGACATTTTTAACTTAATGAAATGATACATGCTCATTGTAAACAAGTTTAGTCAGTACGGCAAAGTATGAAGAAGTAAATATTTTCTGCAGTTCTCATATGAACAGATAAGAATATGCTTCCAGATATCATGTCTTTATGAATATGTGTGTGCTTGGCTTTGTATGTGTAGTTTTAGAGATGATTTCTTCCTATGCATGTGGTATGGTATCTTGTTTTGTACTAAGCAGTGGCATATACATCTTCCATGCTTATAAATAGTGAGTTCCTACTATACTTTCTAGGGATGCAAATTACTCCTTATATAAAATGTTATATGAACAAAATTTAGGTGATTTCAAAATTTTCACCATCATAATGTTATGATGAGCATCCTTGTGCACACATTTTAAGTCCTTGGCTGATTATCTCTTTATGACAAATCCAAAGACATTATCTGTCTGGGTCCAAGGATAGAAGTGTAATGTTGCAGTGAACAACCATAAGCCACTCTTAGGAGGGTGGAAATGTGTTATTAGCTACTTTTACTGCTTTGCCAAACTTTATACACAATACTTGTAATATGTGATATATAAGCCGACTTCTATTTTTCTGTGATATACTATTGAATAGTTATTGGGTTTTAATGAACAAAATGAGGCTCTCCTAAGGCTACATGGGTCCTTTTTGCTGATACACTTGGTTGTCGAACAGAGGCACCAATTTCAATGGTCTCTGCGCCACAACCATCAGCTGGCCTCAGAGGTCCCTGATAGGGTACAGTAATCTACCAATATACTGTAAATACTTGCTCAATTAGGGCATCTCAGATCCTAACAGAGATTGTAGGCTACTAGAATGATCTGTGGACGCCTTAGTTCCTGATCTCAGACTTAGTCAGATTGACATACTCTTCAGAAGGTGTCCGCACTGCTAATATTCTACGTACATCCCTCCAAGAAGGCGTCATTCTAAGGAGTCTGGACTGGGCATCAAAATAAAAGCATAAAGCTCATATTTTACTGCTTCTTTTTCCCATATCTGCTAGCCCCCAAGTGGTTATCATGGAGTTAATCTTTCCTCATTCCCTGCGCTTCTTAGTAAGGAAATGGTTGGATCTTGGGAGGAACAAAGAAGCGCAGGCAGACAACATCTACTATACTTCATCCACAGATGGTTTCCTTCAGCTCTTGCACCAAACTCCATTTCATTTATCAAAATGGGTAGCAAATCCGTTTTATTCTATATTATATGCAGACCTGGCAAAGAGATTTAAGCTACTTTTCTGAGAAGGGGCCAATGTAGGTGGCCTGTATTTGAGACTTCTTGGAGACCTCCTGCTCACTGTCAAGGACACGCTGTGTGTTTATGTAGGAGGGTATTGGTGGTGGTGGGGTGGGCTCAGGCGCACGAGGGTGTAGTCGGGTGTAGAGGGGTGATGTTAAAAAGTAATGTAACTCTTCTGTATTGATATAGACATTTGTAGAATTGCGGCTTTTATGATTGTAATTTTGATAAGACAAAAAGAGAAGCATCAAATAAAGGTTCTAGTTTTTTTTTTTGGAGGAAGTGGCAAGCCTTTTTAATTGCACTTTCTCTAGAAAATGTCTTCCTATTAAACTTTGAATGCAAGATGCATAATCCTCCTGGTATGGTACGAGTCTAGACCCCTGTAGCAGAGTTGACTCCAGGGAACAATCAGTTTATAAAAATGCTAAATATTCCTCCAAGGCCAGGACTGGCCAAAAGATTACATGCAGTTGGTCACAAATTCCTTTTAATTGGGTTCGCAGGAAACAGATTCTGAGTGGAAAACTCGACATAGAAGTCTTGTTGGGGAGGGCTTCCAGAAGATACATTTGCAAGGAAGTGAGGACAGCAGATTTGGGCAGAAAGGGAACAATGTGGGTCCAGCTGTGACCAACATCTCAGTGGATCCTCTGGGGGGTGACGGGGCAGGAATGAGCCCTTGCAGCTGTCCCGAAGGGAGTCAAAGCCGTGGGGTCTCTGCTTCTCTCCATCAGCCAATTGCTAGCTGCAGCCCCTTGGAAGCAAGAGAAGCTGAGAGCTAGGGAATTTCCTGAAATCAAGGACCTCATTTGGAAAAATGATCTTTGTCAATGTAATTAGGTTAAGGATCTCGAGTTGAGACCTGAGCCCTAAACCCAAGGACACGTGTCCTTTAAAAGCCACACAGAGGAGAAACCGAGGAAAGAGAAGGCCATGTAAAGACAGAGACAGAGGTTGGAGTGATGCAGCCACAAGCCAAGGAGGACCTGGAGCCACCAGAAGCTGGGAGAGGCAAAGTAGAGTCCCCTCTTACAGCCTTTAGAAGGAGCCAGGTCCTGCTAACAGACTCCTGGCCTCCAGGCTATGAGTTAGTAACGTTCTGTTGTTGTAAGCCATCAAGTCCGTGGTAATTTGTGACAGCATCCCCAAGAAATGAATATACACAATCCCCGGCTGCGTGCAGTGCGAGGGTAGAACCCATACTCCGTGTGCTAATTTGGAGGAGTAGCCCACGTGATCCAAGTAGAGGGTAGAACCCATACCCCACGTGCTAATTTGGAGGAGTAGCCCACGTGATCCAAGTGATCATCTCTTGCATTATGAAGTCACATCAGTAATGATGGCTGTCGTTAGCGGTAGAAGCCTCAGTTTCTGCAGAAGATTTCTCCAGTATGAGGTGGTCTAACCAAAGGCTAGGGACACAGACACCAGAACTATACTAATTGGGTTCAAATCTCTTTTTCCACCACCTACACCACGTTGTTTGCTTGAGCAAATTTTGTAGTTCTCTGTGCCTCAGAATTCATCATCTGTCAAAATAGAGAAAAAAATAATTCTGTCCAATCTTGCTATAAGAAATAACTGGAATAATCTATAAAGCAGTTTTTTTTTTAAGATTTTATTTATTTATTTGACAGAGAGAGACAGTGAGAGAGGGAACACAAGCAGGGGGAGTGGGAGAGGGAGAAGCAGGCTTCCCGCGGAGCAGGGAGCCTGATGCGGGGCTCGATCCCAGGACCCTGAGACCATGACCTGAGCCGAAGGCAGACGCTTAATGACTGAGCCATCCAGGCACCCCTGTAAAGCACTTTAAAATGCCTATTTCTTGTAAGCTCACAACACACATTAACTGCCACAATTATTTTAAGATTTTCCTCTTAACCAACGGGAATATAAGGTAATTCTCATTATCCTCTCCTAACAAACCTTTTAATTAACAGATTGTCAAGCAATTATTTTCAATTGTCTGTAATATGGGTGCTTGCACAAGGAATTTGACATGGGTACATAATGTCTATACACAAATCCAATGTGGGCTTAATTATATTAGAGAAGGTGATGCTTCATGGAGAAACATTAGGAGTAAAAATATTTTGCTTTGTTTTTTCTGTAGCTAAGTATGACATGATTAAATGCTAATTAACACAATTTCTGTCAGTGGGTCAGAAAATCCCTATGGTTTGTTATGTCCTTGTCGGATTTTTTTTTGGCCATATGACTTTTAGACTTTAGATATTTAGAAGTCTATGATATTTTTTTTAAATATGAATATGTACCTCAGAGCCTGAAGGTTACTCTTTTTTTTTTTTTTTTAAGATTTTATTTATTTGACAGAGACACAGCAAGAGAGGGAACACAAGTAGGGGGAGTGGGAGAGGGAGAAGCAGGCTTCCCGCAGAGCAGGGAGCCCGAAGCGGGGCTCGATCCCAGGACCCTAGGATCATGACCTGAGCCGAAGGCAGACGCTTAACGACTAAGCCACCCAGGCGCCCCTGAAGGTTACTCTTGAGGGAGTATGTCAGTTTCCCCATTCCATTTGGATGCTTGCTTTCTTCCCCATGTGAAAAAGTACTGACTCCCATGATCATTCTTAGACATTCTTATTAAAAGCTGACCTCAAAAAAAAAAAAAAGTGACCTTGAAACCTCTAATATTTACTCAGCCCCAAATTGCAAAGCTTTAAGAAAAAAAAATCTCTCTTATGTATTAAGTTGCAGACATCTTGGCAGAAAGATGTCCCTAAACTACAGGTTGTTTGCCTGGTCACAAGTAGAAAAAGGAGCCTTTAGGTAGAAAAACTGGTGTTTATTCAGCTTGGGGAAAAGTGCCTAGACACAGGAATATCTTCTCGAGCCAAAGTTACGCATATCATACTCATAAGGTAACTGTTCTAGTCGTGGAAATACAGATCTGTCTGGTTGGCGAAGAGTCACGGGCATACCCAACCCACCTGAGAAAGAGGACCTAAATTTCCTGGATTTTGTATTTCGTCCGTCTTCCCACAACTGTGCTTGCACATTTTCCTAGTTTCCAGAAACTCACAGCAAAGCAATGCCTCTGCCCCCCATCTTTTTTCCTCCTTGCCCCTTGCCTCTTCTGCTACAGGTCTTCCAACCGACCCTGCTTGTCACCAGCAATTCAGAAATGACTAGTCTTTCAGTCTTTCCTTTCCTGTCCTGCTTTTTCCCCAGGTTAATTTCCATCCTACCCTCTTCATCAGAGCCCATTGTTCCAGATGTGATTACTCTCCCATCACTCACGCTGAATTCTCCCAACTGCCCAGGCCCAAGTCTGGCTGCAGAGGTCTCCTATCCCTCCCTCCAGCTCTCAAACGCCCTGATCCACCTCTGGACCTCTCTCCACACAGATCCAAGGTCCACCCCTCACTCTCTCTTCCTGGAATGTTCTCCCCCAGCCTTTCCCCAGGCCCACTGTTGCTGCTGTGACCAGACTGTTCCTGTTTCCTAGGGTACACGGGGCTTTCCCCAAAACCTTCTCTGTCTCTTGATTCCTCTGCCAGATTCCTCACACTGACGGGCAAGGTTTCTGGGCACAGGTGTGCCTTCCAAACTTCACTGTAATTTGGCTGAATGGATTTGTTGATCTCCTTAGCAGGCTGTTTTCCCCTACAAGAGGTCCTCAACGTAGAATGCCCTTTCGTTATATTGAGGAGCTTTTTAAAATGCATCCTCCCAAGACGTGTGGGATGTGGACATTGCTACAAGTTTAACAGCTCCTGAGGGAGGTCTAGTGTGCATGTCTAGGTTTGAGAATCAGTCCAGAAACTTCAACCTACATATGCTCATCTCACCTGGCTCTTCTCTAAGGAGGTTAGAGTTCACCTTGAACTTCTGATGGCGTAGCAGCCCACCTGTAGGAAGGTTCACACCCCCTGTCCTCAGCCCTAGTTCACCCCAAACCAACAGGAACAGAATGTGCCTTCAGACCTTTCCAAGAAAGTTGCAGGGAAAGTTGGCAACGCATCTGGGCCTGGTAAACCGCCAAAGAAGATTTAATAAAAGAAACGAGAAGGGCCCAGGCTGAAAAGGAATTCAGGGTGATCACACAACAGTTACTTACATTTTTCGATGAACTGTGAACTGCTCTGGAAACTGGCAAAACAACCATGCTGGGCAGTTAACCCTGTGCATCACACCTGAGCTTCTGCCCCCTCTTCCCTTCTAGGTTTGCTTGCTGAAGGCTGGAGCTGGACTTTGAAGTCTTCTAGTCTGAAGGGACCATTTTACAGATGAGAAAACTGAGGTCAAGAGAGATGATCATAATTTAACATAAGATTCACAGCTACACAGGGGAAGAGGGAGGCAGGGAACAGTCACCTTTCCGAGAGTCCAACGTTCTTCCAGCCACACCCACTTCTCAACATTTAGTAGTCTCCTTTGGAAATGCGGCTGATAATTAGCAACATAAAAACTGCTGGTTTGGTGAATGCCCAAGAGAAACTGAATTTTGTAAACAAGGAAGTGCTAGAGGTAATTGGTGATTCATGATTAAACTAAAAAAATGTGGGAAATAAATGGGAAAAATGACTCTATCTCTCCAAACCTCTCCATAGCAGGATGATGCATTACATCACAGAGGTAGGATTTGGAAAAGACGGTGCAGATTTAGTGCTTAGTTCGGGACCTGTCACATGGGAAGAGGACAATAAATGGTTGTAGTAACAGGAGAGGTTTTTGCAAAATCAGCCTGTCACAAAGCAGAAACACAATGAAGACCTCACTGTTTTCTTTCTGAACAGAGAAAAAAGGCAGTTTTGCAAACCGTAGCTATTGCATTGATTAGGGAGACTCTTTTTTCCTTTTCAGCTTAAATGCACACTTGGGTGCTTTATCCCACCTCCACACCCAATAAAAACGAAGCTGATCTCTTGCTTTTAATTCCTTCCAGTTCATTCCTTAGGAAACAGTGCCAACCAAGCTGGAGTAGTTAGCCACATTTTACCTGTGACCTTGCAAAGATGAAATAATCAGATAAGATAGGTGACAAAGAATTAGTTTGTATATTTAGAGTGGGAGCTCAAGATAAACATCTCTTTGATGCTTGGTGCATCTTTTTTTAGTAGAACATAAATGTACTGCTTTTTATCACCTTACCACGCTTCTCTTTTTGCAAGAATGTTGCTCAGTTTATTAAGGCACTTTTTTTTTAGATTTTATTTGTTTTTTTTATTGTCAGAGAGAGAGAGCACAACAAGGGGGAGGCAGAGGGAGAGGCAGGCTCCCCGCTGAGCAATGAGCCCAATGCGGGACTCGATCCCAGGACACCGGGATCATGACCTGAGCCCGAGGCAGACGCTTAACCCACTGAGCCACCCAGGCATCCAATAAGGCACCTTTTTTTTTTTTTTAAAGTCTAGAAGAAATCATGTGTTGACCTACTCAAAAATCAAAAAGAAATGGATATTTACACTGGACCATGAGTATACTGCCCATTAATGTTATTTGTCTCAGTGATTTGAGAAGTGTCAACATTTTAGCTGCATTCTTTCAAGGGAGAAGATGTTTGGTACTCTCTCTAAAATTACCATAAAATGCAATAAGTAATAAAAATATTCTGCATGTCTATGAAACTTCTTTTGTTAGGACCCTCTTGGTTGCAAGTAACAGAAACCACTGCTAGTTTAAGCAGCAATGAATTCAATCCAAGAACAGGATCTCATGAAGGTACTAGGATGGAAGGTCATGAGGCCATTTGTTTTTTAGACCTGCTTTCACAGTTTCTCAGGGCCTCCCGGTGGGTGACAGGTCCCCAGATTATATCTTTGGACTTAGAGTTTATAGATCTAGCTGCCCAAAGAGAGGGTGAGCTTTCACAGTCCCAGTTCCCTATTCCTAAGGAAAGTTCATCTTGGGTCAGTAGCCCAGTCTTGATCAATCATCCGTGTCTATGTGACAGGTCATGGAGCAGAAAGATAGCTTTGGATAGCTTTACAAGCAGGCTGGGAAGTCTAAGGACAAGCTAGACCAACAACCAATTAGCATCCATTAAATGGCTTATAATTCACCAATTAATAATAATTTGATTCCCAAACAATGAGAGATTGCTCCATACCAAATTCTCTCTAGCACGTTCCACTTTATAGTCTTATTTTGTGTTGATCTTGTTTCTTCATTCTAGTGAAATTTTGTTTTATATTTTTAGTGCCTGACAGGGTGGGGGGAGGTTTGATAAGTATTTGTTCGAAGGAAGCACGGCTAAATCTGTGATGCGGGATACATAGATGAGAAGACCGAGATGCACTGAGGTTACGTGACAAGATGAAGGTCCTCCAGCTCATCAATCAGCTTCTATAGCCTCAATCCCTTTCCCAACCACCAGACTGCCTTCTACACTGAGCTGTCTGTCCTCTTCTGTCCATAATGTGGAAGGGTTTGGGCTGGTCCCTAGAAGGTATAAAGGTATAGTGCATTTTACAAGAATTTGATTTTGCTCCCTTAGTTCATCAGTTAAAAATAGCTTTCAACTAACTACAAAGACTCTGTACTTTTCTTCTAAATGTTTAAAGAGAGAAAGACTGCTTTGTCTATGCTTAGGATGGCAAAAATAAGGTTTACCCTTTAATGTTTTTAGTGCTTTATTCCTGAAAATGATATCCAAGGGATATGGCAGTCACTCCAGGAGAGGTGGCCACTTGTCGCATAACTTTGGTGATGGTTTTGTTTTGTAAGAGAGCAAGGGGAGAAAGCAAGTGTCTCCTCCTGGATCACTGAACTTCCCCATCATAGGGAATCTTCTGCAGCAAGGAGACTATCCTTACTTTCCATTCATGGACATAAGAAAGAAATACGAAGATGTCTTTCTCATCAAACTTGGCCTGGTGCCTGTCCTCATAGTGAATGGATTGGAAATGGTGATGCAAGTACTTCTTCAAGGATTGAGAGCATTTTTCAGGCCGACCTAACGTGCATACATTTTCTTTCCTGGCAGAAGGAGAGAGTCTTTCATTTGCAGTTGCGGAGAGAGTTGGAAGCTTTATTAGAAAGTTGTCTCTAATGCTTTATGAACTTTTACTAAAGCAGAAGAAAAATCCTCCACTGCCTTTGCTTACTTGAAGATCATGTCATCAAAAAGTTTCTGAGCCAGTAAGTCTCTGCAGCATTGACTTCCAAGAATGGCAGCTTTGATCCCAGAGGTGTTATCACATGTGTGGTGGCCAATGTTGTCTGGGTCCTTTGTTTTGGCAAGAGATATGACCACCGTGATGAGGAATTTCTTAGAATAGGTAAAATGAATGATCACCTCCAGTGAAGCTAATCCTGCTGATTTCATACCATGTTTCCATTACCTTCCACTATGAATTATAAATGCATCCCAGGAGTTTTATCAGGCTCCGAATCGGTTTATTGCACTACATGATCATCTTACTACATATGATAATGTAAGGATTTAAATTCACACCAGGACAGGGTTTTGGTGAGAAGTAAATGATAATGGTGAGATGCAGTGAGTACCCAGAAAATTATATATATTCTTCCACTATAATTTTGCCACAATGAACCTTACCCAAACTATGAGTAAATGTGAGGTTTGGTCAGTGAGAAAATAGGACAGTATTACTTAGTTCTCATGTAGGGACTGTAAGAAGAGCTCTGAATTCTTTGAGACCTCAGCAATTTCCCCAGTTGGGTGGATAAAGCACATACTTGAATTATGAATCTGTACTTGACTGATAAATGGTGACCAACATGGAGATGGGTTCCTTGGAGAAATGAATCAATGGTTTAGTTTCTCCCATTTTACATCTGAAACTATGAGGTCTCAGGATTAAAAGTATAAGCAAATTTTTTCAGAAGGTGATGTGAATAGTTACAAAGATTTCTGTAGGGACCTTTCAAATTATCCTCATACCCCACTTGAGTTCCCTGACTACATAGAAATAAATTTTGAGAACATAACACACGTAGAAAGTTCTCCAGGTGACTGACGTGGACCTTTTTTATGAACCAGTGAAATCTTTTTGGTCCAATCTGAGGTCCACAGAAGAGTAAAATTTTTCTTAAAATGTGTGTTAGAAAGAATTCTAGTTTTCAGGATCCAATTTGCTGAGATGAGGGCATAAGGGGGAAAAAGAACATAAAAACGGAGATAATTCAGCAAATGAAGAGGTGTGAGGAGTTAAATCCCCTCTACTGAAAAGAAGGGACAGAAAAAATAAATAAAAGAAGAGGCAGAAAACAATGTTTCTAGGTATCGGCCAGAATTCTAAATCAGGTACGTAAGCAAAAGAATTTCTAAAGTTCATACATTTTTCTCCCATCTCCTAATATGTTTCAGCCCCATCTCTTTCGGTGGGCCGATAACAGTAAAATCCTTATAATAGATTCAGAAGCCTCTTACTATAATTCACTGTCTAGCAATTTCTCTATAGTAAACCAACCTCTAATTTTAAAAAGTATGCTTCCAGACCATAGGTACTCCTTTTTTTTTAATGCCTGAAAGAAACTTCCTGGAGAAAATTGAGTTTGGTAATTTTTCTATTCTATACACTTAAGATTGCATGTTACCGTTGACAAGCAAAATTGGTTGCAGGTTTAAAATGATATACTTGTATTCTTCATATTCCTAAGCTAATTAGGTTCATTCAAGTTATCTGGTGTTATCAATCTTCTTGCATGAGAGGCATGTGTGATATGAAATGTATTTGGAAATGAATGATCATGCTCAGGTTTGACTCCTCAGGATCCTAGCTGAGTCACTGCTGATGCTCTGATTAATGCACGCTGCAACAAATAGGCTACCATCCAAAAGCCACCTTAAATGATGATGAAACTGTGAGCATCACGAATGATCTCTTTGGAACTGGTAGGTAAGGAGTATTTGTCAATATGAAAGGCAAATAAAGATTAATGGTGATTTTCTGTTAACCACTGTTCATGGTTTAGAGTCCTCTTTTGATATTGGCCATTTCGGAGTTGATCTCACTCTGTATAAACAATTTGATGTTCTGCCCTTTTCCCAAGTCATTCAGAAAACTATTTTCATCTCAGGAGTAGAGACTTGAGTTAACATAGTCCTCTGTTCTGCGTATTAACGCATGTAATGCCTAGCTGTGTTTTCTGGTTGGTTTATTACTTCATATCCCCACATCCCATTCCCAGGAACTTCCCCAACTCATTGACATTTATTCTTAATCTGTTTAAGGTGTTGTTTATGTTTGTTTTATGCATTATTATAAAACCGGCTTCATATTGCCATGTATTACCGTGTATTCTTATATTATCATGAACTTTAATTTATGAAATACCCTGTTATTTACATCTCAATCCATTTCTAACTTTTTAATGAAACCCTATATTTTTAAGATCCAGGTATGATTGCCAGGTGTATTTCTTTTTTTGTTTGTTTTGTTTTGTTTTCTGAAAAGCATTTTTTTAATTCTTATGTTAAGCCCCATACATTTTATCATTAGTTTTAGATGAAGTGTTCCATGATTCATTGTTTGTGCACAACACCCAGTGCTCCATGCAGAATGTGCCCTCCTCAACACCCACCACCAGGCTAACCCATCCTCCCACCCCCCTCCCCTCTAGAACCCTCAGTTTGTTTTTCAGAGTCCATCGTCTCTCATGGTTCGTCTACCCCTCCAATTTCCCCCGCTTCATTCTTCCCCTCCTGCTACCTTCTTCTTCTTCTTCTTTTTTTTATTTCTTAACATATATTGCATTATTTGTTTCAGAGGTACAGATCTGAGATTCAATAGTCTTGCACAATTCACAGTGCTTACCAGAGCACATACCCTCCCCAGGGTCTATCACCCAGTCACCCCATCCCTCCCACCCCACCCCCCACTCCAGCAACCCTCAGTTTGTTTCCTGCGATTAAGAATTCCTCATATCAGTGAGGTCATATGATACATGTCTTTCTCTGTTTGACTTATTTTGCTCAACATAATACCCTCCAGTTCCATCCACGTCGTTGCAAATGGCAAGATCTCATTCCTTTTGATGGCTGCATAATATTCCATTGTATATATATACCACATCTTCTTTATCCATTCATCTGTTGATGGACATCTTGGCTCTTTCCACAGTTTGGCTATTGTGTACATTGCTGCTATAAACATCGGGGTGCACATACCCTTTCGGATCCCTACTTTTGTATCTTTGGGGTTAATACCCAGTAGTGCAATTGCTGGATCATATGGTAGCTCTATTTTCAACTTTTTGAGGAACCTCCATACTGTTTTCCAGACCGGCTGCACCAGCTTGCATTCCCACCAACAGTGTCGGAGGGTTCCCCTTTCTCCGCATCCCCGCCAACATCTGTCATTTCCTGACTTGTTCATTTTAGCCATTCTGACTGGTGTGAGGTGGTATCTCACTGAGGTTTTGATTTGGATTTCCCTGATGCCGAGCGATATTGAGCACTTTTTCATGTGTCTGTTGGCCATTTGGATGTCTTCTTTGGAAAAATGTCTGTTCATGTCTTCTGCCCATTTCTTGATTGGATTCTTTGTTCTTTGGGTGTTGAGTTTGATGAGTTCTTTATAGATTTTGGATACTAGCCCTTTATCTGATATGTCATTTGCAAATATCTTCTCCCATTCTGTCGGTTGACTTTTGGTTTTGTTGATTGTTTCCTCTGCTTTGCAAAAGCTTTTTATCTTGATGAAGTCCCAATAGTTCATTTTGCCCTTGCTTCCCTTGCCTTTGGCAATGTTTCTAGGAAGAAGTTGCTTCGGCTGAGGTCAAAGAGGTTGCTGCCTGTGTTCTCCTTTAGAATTTGGATGGACTCCTGTCTCACACTGAGGTCTTTCAACCATTTGGAGTCTATTTTTGTGTGTGGTGTAAGGAAATGGTCCAGTTTCATTCTTCTGCATGTGGCTATCCAATTTTCCCAACACCATTTGTTGAAGAGACTGTCTTTGTTCCATTGGACATTCTTTCCTGCTTTGTCAAAGATGAGTTGACCATAGAGTTGAGGGTCCATTTCTGGGCTCTCTATTCTGTTCCATTGATCTATGTGTCTGTTTTTGTGCCAGTACCATGCTGTCTTGATGATGACAGCTTTGTAATAGAGCTGGAAGTCCGGAATTGTGATGCCGCCAGCTTTGCTTTTCTTTTTCAACATTCCTCTGGCTATGCGGGGTCTTTTCTGGTTCCATACAAATTTTAGGATGATTTGTTCCATTTCTTTGAAAAAAGTGGATGGTATTTTGATGGGGATTGCATTGAATGTGTAGATTGCTCTAGGTAGCATTGACATCTTCACAGTATTTGTTCTTCCAATCCATGAGCATGGAACGTTTTTCCATTTCTTTGTGTCTTCCTCAATTTCTTTCATGAGTATTTTATAGTTTTCTGAGTACAGATCCTTTGTCTCTTTGGTTAGATTTATTCCTAGGTATCTTATGGTTTTGGGTGCGATTGTAAATGGGATCGACTCCTTAATTTCTCTTTCTTCTGTCTTGTTGTTGGTGTATAGGAATGCCACTGATTTCTGTGCATTGATTTTATATCCTGCCACTTTACTGAATTCCTGTATGAGTTGTAGCAGTTTTGGGGTGGAGTCTTTGGGGTTTTCCACATAAAGTATCATATCATCTGCAAAGAGTGAGAGTTTGACTTCTTTGCCGATTTGGATGCCTTTGATTTCTTTTTGTTTTCTGATTGCTGTGGCTAGGACTTCCAATACTATGTTGAATAGCAGTGGTGATAGTGGACATCCCTGCCGCGTTCCTGATCTCAGGGGGAAAGCTCTCAGTTTTTCCCCATTGAGAATGATATTCGCTGTGGGTTTTTCATAGATGGCTTTTATGATATTGAGGTATGTACCCTCTGTGCCTATACTCTGAAGAGTTTTGATCAAGAAAGGATGCTGTACTTTGTCAAAAGCTTTTTCTGCATCTATTGAGAGGATCATATGATTCTTGTTCTTTCTTTTGTTAATGTATTGTATCACATTGATTGATTTGCGGATGTTGAACCAACCTTGCAGCCCAGGGATAAATCCCACTTGGTCATGGTGAATAATCCTTTCAGTGTACTGTTGGATCCTATTGGCTAGTATTTTGGTGAGAATTTTTGCATCCATGTTCATCAGGGATATTGGTCTGTAATTCTCTTTTTTGATGGGGTCTTTGTCTGGTTTTGGGATCAAGGTAATGCTGGCCTCATAAAATGAGTTTGGAAGTTTTCCTTCCATTTCTATATTTTGGAACAGTTTCAGAAGAATAGGTATTAATTCTTCTTGAAATGTTTGGTAGAATTCCCCTGGGAAGCCATCTGGCCCTGGGCTTTTATTTTTTGGGAGATTTTTGATGACTGCTTCAATTTCCTTAGTGGTTATAGGTCTGTTCAGGTTTTCTGTTTCTTCCTGGTTCAGTTTTGGTAGTTGATACATCTCTAGGAATGCATCCATTTCTTCCAGATTATCTAATTGGCTGGCATAGAGTTGCTCATAATATGTTCTTATAATTGTTTGTATTTCTTTGGTGTTGGTTGTGATCTCTCCTCTTTCATTCATGATTTTGTTGATTTGGATCATTTCTCTTCTTTTTTTGATAAGTCTGGCCAGGGGTTTATCAATCTTGTTAATTCTTTCAAAGAACCAGCTCCTAGTTTCATTGATCTGTTCTACTGTTCTTTTGGTTTCTATTTCATTGATTTCTGCTCTGATCTTTATTATTTCTCTTCTCCTGCTGGGTTTAGGCTTTATTTGCTGTTCTTTCTTCAGCTCCTTTAGGTGTAGGGTTAGGTTGTGTACTTGAGACCTTTCTTGTTTCTTGAGAAAGGCTTGTATTGCTATATACTTTCCTCTTAGGACTGCCTTTGCTGCATCCCAAAGATTTTGAATAGTTGTGTTTTCATTTTCATTGGTTTCCATGAGTTTTTTAAATTCTTCTTTAATTTCCTGGTTGACCCATTCATTCTTCAGTAGGATGCTCTTTAACCTCCATGTATTTGAGTTCTTTCTGACTTTCCTCTTGTGATTGAGTTCTAGTTTCAAAGCATTGTGGTCTGAAAATAGGCAGGGAATGATCCCAATCTTTTGGTACCGGTTGAGACCTGATGTATGACCTAGGATGTGATCGATTCTGGAGAATGTTCCATGGGCACTAGAGAAGAATGTGTATTCCGTTGCTTTGGGGTGGAATGTTCTGAATATGTCTGTGAAGTCCATTTGGTCCAGTGTGTCATTTAAAGTCTTTATTTCCTTGTCGATCTTTTGCTTAGATGATCTGTCCATTTCAGTGAGGGGGGTGTTAAAGTCCCCCACTATTATTGTATTGTTGTCGATGTGTTTCTTTGCTTTTGTTATTAATTGGCTTATATAATTGGCTGCTGCCATGTTAGGGGCATAGATATTTACAATTGTTAGATCTTCTTGTTGGATAGACCCTTTAATTAGGATATAATGTCCTTCCTCATCTCTTATTACAGTCTTCGGTTTAAAATCTAATTTGTCTGTTATAAGGATTGCCACCCCAGCTTTCTTTTGGTGTCCATTAGCATGTTAAATGGTTTTCGACCCCCTCACTTTCAATCTGGGGGTGTCTTTGGGTCTAAAATGAGTCTCTTGCAGACAGCATATCAATGGGTCTTGTTTTTTAATCCAGTCTGATAGCCTGTGTCTTTTGATTGGGGCACTGAGCCCATTTACATTCAGGGTAACTATTGAAAGATAGGAATTTAGTGCCATTGTATTGCCTGTAAGGTGACTGTTACCGTATATTGTCTGTGTTCCTTTCTGGTCTATGTTGCTTTTAGGCTCTCTCTTTGCTTAGAGGACCCCCTTCAAGATTTCTTGTAGGGCTGGTTTTGTGTTTGCAAATTCCTTTAGTTTTTGTTTGTCCTGGAAGCTTTTTATCTCTCCTTCAATTTTCAATGACAGCCTAGCTGGATAGAGTATTCTTGGCTGCCTATTTTTCTCATTTAGTGCTCTGAATATATCCTGCCAGTCCTTTCTGGCCTGCCAGGTCTCTGTGGATAGGTCTGTTGCCAATCTAATGTTTCTACCCTTGTAGGTTACATATCTCTTCTCCCGAGCTGCTTTCAGGATTTTCTCTTTGTCTATGAGACTCGTAAGTTTTACTATTAGATGTCGGGGTGTTGACCTATTTTTATTGATTTTGAGAGGGGTTCTCTGTGCTTCCTGGGTTTTCATGCCTGTTTCCTTCCCCAAATTAGGGAAGTTCTCTGCTATAATTTGCTCCATTATACCTTCTGCCCCTCTCTCTCTTTCTTCTTCTTCTGGGATCCCAATTATTCTAATGTTGTTTCGTCTTATGGTATCGCTTATCTCTCGAATTCTGCCCTCGTGATCCAGTAGTTGTTTATCTCTCTTTTTCTCAGCTTCTTTATTTTCCATCATTTGGCCTTCTATATCACTGATTCTCTCTTCTGCCTCATTTATCCTAGCAGTTAGTGCCCCCATTTTTGATTGCACCTTATTAATAGCTTTTTTGATTTCTACTTGGTTGGATTTTAGTTCTTTTACTTCTCCAGAAAGGGTTTCTCTAATAACTTCCATATTTTTTTCAAGCCCAGCTAGTATCTTTAAAGTGATGATTCTGAACTCTAGATCTGACATCGTACTAATGTCCATATTGAGTAGGTCCCTGGCAGTCGGTACTACCTCTTGTTCTTTTTGTTGAGGTGATTTTTTCCGTCTTGTCATTTTGTGCAGAGGAGAATAGATGAATGAGAGAACAAAATGCTAGCAGAGTAACAACGTCCCCAGAAAATATACTCTAAACAAATCAGAAAAGACCTGAAGCCGTGGGAAAAGAAAGGGAAAGAGAGAAAAAAGAAAAAGTAAAAAAAGAAAAAGAAAAAGATAAAGATAAAAACAAAAACAAACAAAACAAAACAACAACAACAACAAAAAACCAGAATGTGATCAAATATGATCAGGCTGGTATATAGATCAGTGCCACACACTAGATTTGGGGTGTATTTTGGTCTTTTAGAAGAAAGTGCCTCCCAAAATTTTAAAGAAGGAAAAACTTATATATGTACAAAAATAAGGGTTGATATGATGAAGGGATGGAATATGACTGTAAAGATGGAAATTATAAAAAATTTTATAAAAGGAATTGATAAGAAGTTGTTTGAAAAAAGAAAGAAGAGGATTTAAAAAAAGAAAAAAGAAAAAAAAAGGGAGAGAATGTGATCAGGCAGGGGCATAGAAAACACCATATACTAGAGATTTAGGGTCTATTTTAATCTGTTAGAAGAAACTATCTCAAAATTTTAAAGAGAGAACAACTTATATATATAAGCTAAAAATACGGGTAACTACCTGAAGGGATAGAATATGACTCTAAAAATGAAAAATAATTTTTTTTTTTAAAAAAAGGGATTGATAAGATGTTGGTTGAAAAAGGGAAAAAGAAAAATTCAAAAAGAAAAAAAGACAGTTAAAAAAAATTAACTTTGAAAGACTAAAGAATCATGGTAAAAAAGCCATGAATTCTATGTGCAGTATTCCCCTAGCGCTGGAGTTCTGCCGTTCTCATTGATCGGTAAACTTGGTCTTGGCTGGCTGTTCTCGCTGATCTTCTGGGGAGGGGCCTGTTGCCGTGGTTTCCAAATGTCTCTGCCGGAGGCGGAATTGCCCCGCCCTTGCCCCCTCCCGGCTAAGTAATCCGCTCGGGTTTGCTCTCCGGGGCTTTTGTTCCCTGCGAGCTTTCCGTACAGCTTTGGAGAAGGAGAGTGAAAATGGGGCCTCCCAATCTCTGCCCCGGAGGAGCCGAGAACTCGGGCCCCGCTCCTCAGTGCGCCCCAGAGAAAAGCCGCCAGTCACTCCCGTCTCCCCGGTCTCCGGCCGCACTCCGTGCTCACCCGGCCTGTGACCCCGCGTTTCTATCTCTGGCCCCCGACCCCGGGTGGAGTCTCCAAACCCAGCAGATCCCTGCGGTGCCCTCCCGCGCGGCTCCTCCCGGGGGAGGAAGGGGAGTCTCCCCGGATCTGCCGCTTGTGGGGTCCTTGCTGGAGGAGCAGGGGCCCGACTGGGCCGCGGATCCCGGTCTATGGCGACCCCGAGCTGAGAGCCCGCGCCTGGGCTCCGCCTCTGCAGCCGGCTTCCCCGCTCCGATCCCTGGGAGCTCGGCCGCCCTCAGGCACCCCCGGTCTTTCTGTGACCCCGAGGGTCCTGAGACCACACTGTCCCGGAGGGTCCACCCCCCCGCTCAGCCACCGGAGTGACGTCCCTCGGCGGAGCAGACTTCTAAAAGTCCCGATTTTGTGCTCCGCGGCTCTATCACTTGCCAGAAGCGGCCGACGGAGGCCCCTCCCCCGCCGTCTATCCTCCCGAATATCACCTCGGATTCACTTCTCTGCACGTCCTACCTTCCAGAAGGTGGTCGCTTTTCTGATGAGAGAGTTGTTGCTCTTCCTTTCTTCGATCTCCTGTTGAGTTTGTAGGTGTTCAGAATGGTTTGATCCCTATCCAGCTGAATTCCTGAGAGGAGATGAAATCCAGGTCTCCTACTCCTCCGCCATCTTGCTCCGCCAGGTGTATTTCTAATTTGTTGCTTCTACTGGTTACATAATACTCCATGGTGTGAACCCCCCATATTTTACCCACCTGCTGTCTTGGGGATGGACACCTCCATTCTTTGCCACTTTCAGCCTGCACAGATAATACTGATATTGAATATCTTCCTAATGCTAAAATGGCCATCTTTATACATCAGTTTGCTTCCTTTTGAATTATAGCCCTATGCTAAGCAGCAAACTTTCTGGGTCACCTGATAAAATGATTCTTGAGTTTTTCATACAGATTACCAAAACCCTTTTCAAAAGGACAATACCAGTTTATATGGTTACCATACTACTGTCATTCTTAGATTTCATAGTTTTTAAAATCATTTTTACCTATCAAATGTCTTATAATTTATATTAGATATTAGACTGCAGGAAGCAAATTCCCTTAGCATTTACAACAACAAAAGATACTAAAGATGTTTTAGCAGTTTCATGTTAGATGTAACATTCTTCAAATTCATTTTTTCCTTTCTTCTTTGTACCATATTTATTGGCAATTGGGTTTATTTTTTCCTGGGATCTATGCATTTGTGTTCCTGAATATTCTTTGCCAACAGAAGCATGTTTTTTGATGTGCATTATTTTTCTTCATGCAAATAGACTCGTTCCTCCTCCACACACACCTATATATATTATTTTGATCTTGATTTAAATTTGATGGATCTGCTGATTATTATATAAATGTGATCACGCTGTACTTAGCATTTCTTCTGCCAACTATCTGATGCTAAATACCAATGTTAGCATTTGTGAGGACATTTTTTAAAAGTCCGAACAGCACTGAATACTATAAGCTGGGTGTGTGGGGGTGTGATTAACACATCAAGAGGGTTTTATTTTTGTTTTAATTCGATGAGATATCTGAATATATTTCAGAAATATATAATACTGCCAAGATCCTGAGGTAATCAACAAATATAAAATTATGGCAGATGACAAAAATGACTAGAATACGGAATACCAAATTCAGAACACCATCAGATGAGCACAACCCAGTTAAAAATGATTTGGATAAAATGTGTGCAAAACAAAGAGTATTCAGCATAATGCATTACTGTATAAGCATTTATTCCCTCAACAAACTTATCTGATAGAATTTGTATTTTGAATTCAAATAAGAGTAATAATGAAAATTAATAAAACATAAACTTCCACATGCTTGCTACCTCACTAATGATATGAAATAGAATACTTTCTTAGAATAGTGGGCTCTGAAACACATATTTCAGTGGATAAAATTTGCAAGCGCACTGTTTCATCAGCTCTACTGTGTTATTAGCATTTATATTTCTGTATTTGACTTTTCAAATTGATCACAGAGATCATTTGATTTCCCTTTGGATAGAGTCAGGCTCTCCCAAAATCATTTACTATGAGCTCAAGTTTTAGATACTCTCCCAAGATAAATAATAGGTTGCCTCGTACATGATATAAAAAGCAAAATGTACAGTGATCAAAATATAAGTGCTATTATTTATCCAGATAGTTGTAGTCTTGGATATGATGTTCATGGCTCTACAGTGTGCAACATCGTGTTTCTCATGCAGTATTCATGGCTTGTTCTCAATTTCTCTTTTGCTAGAGAATGGAGTCAGTCTATTCTGCACGGAAGTCCACATTTTCACACTATACTGTACTCTAATATAGACAACACGGTCAGCAAGTTTGTTTGGGCAACTTACTTTTAGGATCATTTGCAGTATGAAGTCATATAAGAAATTTCGCGAGCTGGGGCGCTGGGGTGGCTCAGTTGTTAAGCGTCTGCCTTCGGCTCAGGTCATGATCCCCACATCCTCGGATCGAGCCCTGCATCGGGCTCCCTGCTCAGTGGGGGGCCTGCTTCTGCCTCTCCCCCTCCTCTTGCTTCTGTTCCTGCTCTCGGTGTCTCTCTCTCTGTCAAATAAATACATAAAATCTTTAAAAAGAAAAAAAAAAAAAAGAAATTTCATGAGCTGGAAACAGTAGAAGGTACCAGCTCACTAGAAGAGATCTCTCTGTTCAAAAGATGTGAAAACAGGTGTGATAAGGGAAGCTTGGGAGGAGTTGAACTCTGCCCTGCAACCATGTCCGGGCGTATTTCTCAGGCATGTTGTGATGCCAATTGTGTAGGGAGTGAAGAGTTAAGTCCCAATGCTGTGGAGCCTCAGACTTGAATTCATGCACTGGTTTTGTCCCTTGTGTGACCCTGGTAAAATACTGAAGCATCTCTACATTTCTTCTCTAGAGTGAGGCTAATTACAGCCCCCACACCCCAGATGCCAGTGCAAAGAAGTGGTCAATATCCATATCTTCATCCTCATCCATGTGGTCATCATCGTCATGAAAACCTGGAAATAAAATATATTGACGTCAACCCTCCTTTTTGCTACTACATTTTCTAAGATTCAGAGAGGTGAATCTACAATTTGAGCAGTCTAGAAAGGCTTTTTAATGAGGCATTTCTGAGTGTCAGGTTTTCAGTAACTGATCCCATTCTTTGATGTCATGTTAAAATTCCTTGAGAAAAAGACGAAGTCTGATGTACAGAGTTACTTGCTTTGGTTTTCAACAATGAAAAGAAAAAAAAAAAAGACATCTAGCTGATGTATAGATCATCTCAAAAATGAAGATATCCTGTTTAAAGGATGAATTCGAAACCATTAAAAGGACACTACAAATTAGTATTAACAAAACCTAATATAATCAAACTCATTATGTGCTCATACAAACTCATGGCCTTCGGAGCCAGGTAAGTTCAAGTTCAAGTCCTGGCTCTGTGTCTTCCGAGTTGTCACCTTGAGCAAGGCCTATAATGTCCTTGAGGCAAAGTTTTCTCTTCAGTAAAACAAGCATAACTATATATACCTTATAATTCTGTATTAGGAGTTAGAGAAAAAAAATATATAAAGAGCCTGCAACAGATAAACATTCAAAAGCTACTTGTGATTGTAATTATTATTGCTACACACATCATAGCCATTATTATTATTATTATAGTGTTTATTTTGTAGTGAAATATTTCTAATATTTTCACTTGTCTTATAAGTAACGACTATACATTTTTAAATTATTTTTAATTGTTATAAAAACATAATATTAAATAACGATCTTAAATATTTAAAGTGTACAGCTCAGTAGTGTTAAGTATATTCACATTATTGTGCAATAGATCTCTAGAACTTTTTCTTTTTGCAAAACTGAAACCTAGTTTTGACTGCTAAACATTAATTCTCCTACCCCTACTCCCAGTCCTCGGCAGCCACCTTTCTATTTTCTGTTTCTTTAACTTCGACCACTTTAGAGAATTCATGTGAGTACAAACATCCAGTACTTGTCATTTTGTGACGGTTTATTTCATGTGGCAGAGTGTCCTCAAGGTTTATCTGTGTCACAGCAAGTGATGGGGTTCCTGTCCTTTGTAGGCTGCATAACATTCTACGGTATGTATAGACCACATGTTGTTTATCCATTCATCTGTCATTAGACATTTGAATTGTTTCTACCCCTTGGATTGTGAATAATGTTGCAATGAACATGTGTGTGGAAATATCTCCTCCAGGGGCGCCTGGATGGCTCAGTGAGTTAAGCATCTGCCTTTGGCTCAGGTCATGATCCCAGGGTCCTGGGATGGAGCCCCGAGCTGGGAGAGCTTCTCCCTTTCCCACTCCCCCTGCTCAGCAGGGAGTCTGCTTCTCCCTCTCCTTCTGCCGCTCCCCCTGCTTGTGCTCTCTTTGTCTCTCTCTCTAATAAATAAATAAAATCTTAAAAAAAAAAATCTCCTCCAGACCCCACTTTTGATTCTTTTGGATCCATACCCAGCAGTGGGATTGTTGGACCCACATGCTAATTCTTTTTTAAATTGTTTGAAGAATCTGCATACTATTTTCCACAGCGATTGAACCATTTTACCCTCCCTTCAGGAGTACATAAAGGTTTCCGTTTCTCCACGTCCTCGTCATCCCTTGTTTTCTGTCCTCTTGATAGTGGCTATCCCAATGGGTGAGAGGTTATGCCTATATTTTGAAAGAAACTCTAATGTATAATAATTGTTTTATTGTGATCATATTAATGTGCGGTTATAGTTATATCACTTTCCCCTAATTCTAAGTGTTCAAATATAAAGTAAATTGAAGATAGCAATTTTGCCAATAGACACTTTGTCTCATTTCTTTTTCAGGGTTTGAAACAGTATCAACATGTCTATTTTGGAGTTTTATGTTTTGATATACTATTCAGAAATTCAGGCCAAAATTCAAGAATAGGTAAAATGCTTTCAGGTTACAAATATAATTGTTATAATTATTTTTCTTATTAAATTAAAATAATGCTTTTTTTTCAGGTGAAAACTTTGGGCTGGAATCAGTCAGATTTGAAGGCAGTAAAATTTTACCCTGCACAGAAGCTCCCATAAATGAAATATTCAGACATGTCTCTTTTCTCCATTTGATTATTTCACATTGGTCAGCATATGAGTCTCCCCTGAAACAGCAACTGATGGGGGGGTAGGGGCATGAGGAATCTAAGGCATTGGAATATTTTAAGTGCTGGGCACCTGGGGGCTCAGTCGGTTAAGCATCTGCCTTCGGCCCAGGTCATGATCCCAGGGTCCTGAGATCGAGCCCCGCACCGGGCTCCCTGCTCGGTGGGAAGCCTGCTTCTCCCTCTCCCACTCCCCCGGCTTGTGTTCCCTCTCTCGCTATGTATCTCTCTGTCAAATAAATAAATAAATAAAATATTTTTTAAAGAGAATCTTAAGTGCTTTAAAATCTGTATTACATTATTTTAATATTATTTTAATCTAATTTCACTTTGTTCTGAAACCCTCTACTGAAATATTTACATGGACTGAAGGCGTATTTTGTAAGTATTTTTCATAACTGAACTATGATGCCATTAACCTTCATCTTATATGGACTAAGCAAGGGAAGAGAAAGAGAAATTCCAAACAACAGGTAACCCAGCAATAATATGTATTTGGCTATAAAGTGTCCTACAAACTCACTTAACTTCCTCTTTTTTTTTTTTTTTTGAATTTTTAATTTTATTTCATTTTAATTCCATTTAACTTTTTTTTGTTTGTTTGTATTTATTTATTTTATTCTTATGTTAATCCCCATACATTACATCATTAGTTTTAGATGAAGTGTTCCATGATTCATTGTTTGTGCATAACACCCACTGCTCCATGCAGAATGTGCCCTCCTCAATACCCACCACCAGGCTAACCCATCCTCCCACCCCCCTCCCCTCTAGAACCCTGTTTGTTTTTCAGAGTCCATCGTCTCTCATGGTTCGTCTACCCCTCCGATTTCCCCCGCTTCATTCTTCCCCTCCTGCTACCTTCTTCTTTTTTTTTTTTCTTAACATATATTGCATTATTTGTTTCAGAGGTACAGATCTGAGATTCAACAGTCTTGCACAATTCACAGCGCTTACCAGAGCACATACCCTCCCCAGTGTCTATCACCCAGTCACCCCATCCCTCCCACCCCACCCCCCACTCCAACAACACTCAGTTTTTTTCCTGCGATTAAGAATTCCTCATATCAGTGAGATCATATGATACATGTCTTTCTCTGTTTGACTTATTTCACTCAACATAATACC
>NW_023270615.1:6302423-6343587 GCF_011800145.1 Mirounga leonina | reverse complement strand
CCCCACTCCAACAACACTCAGTTTGTTTCCTGCGATTAAGAATTCCTCATATCAGTGAGATCATATGATACATGTCTTTCTCTGTTTGACTTATTTCACTCAACATAATACCCTCCAGTTCCATCCACGTCGTTGCAAATGGCAAGATCTCATTCCTTTTGATGGCTGCATAATATTCCATTGTATATATATACCACCTCTTCTTTATCCATTCATCTGTCGACGGACATCTTGGCTCTTTCCACAGTTTGGCTATTATGGACATCGCTGCTATAAACATCGGGGTGCACGTACCCCTTCGGATCCCTACTTTTGTATCTTTGGGGTAAATACCTCTTATGAGCAGCTTTAGCCACCTGTTGATGTGACTTTATATGCAGCAGCTTAGAATTTTGCTGGGCGATAGACGAGGGAAGCCAGTGTGGCCACAAACAGAATAAACAGAGCATCATTTGTAGATATCTTAAAGTTGACTAAAACTTAAGCCAGACTCTGCAGCGTGCAAATGCGTGACAGTAGACGAGGCAGATAGGTTTTATGGAATCGTAATGCAGAGAAACAGAGTTCCGGTAGTTTGACTCTTCTTCCATTTCACACAATTAAAAGTTAAAAAATGAAATTCTTGGGGCTTTTTCTCTTCGCATCTTTAAACAGTGAAGGAGTAGGGATGTCTTTCACTCCAGGAAGCCGCTGTAATCCTGCGCTAATCGGCACAGCAGGTGCATAGTGTCCTCAAGTGAGGTGTCCTCCGACCACAGGCTGAGTCAAGGTCTGACAGTGAGTCACACAGCCCCTCCTTTGGCATCTGTACCTGCTCTCCATACTCACACACAACATTCTCTGTCCACAGTGATCCCTTTGTTTCAGATCCTCTTTCTGGCTGAAACACATCTTTAACCAAGAATATGTATGTAGAGAGAGAAACCCTGTAATTAATGCATTTCTATATTGAATCACTCTTTAGAATAAATAGTCACTTTTACATTTCAATATTGGTGAAATCAAATTTTACATGCTAGGTTTCCATAAAATAGGAGTGTGTGGCTTTTTTTTTTTTTTTTTATGTAGAATAGAATTTGAACAGCTGATTCTACAGAAGGTATGTGGACAGGAATGTATTGAGATAGGGAAGTGACTATGCATAGGAGGAGGTAATCCTTCCAAAACCTAGATCTACTTCGTGTTTGGCCTTCCCTCTTGTTGTGCTTTTGAGGGTACCCAATGAATCATGTCCATATTATTTGCCAAAGATCAGTACTAGCTCCAGGATGAACATAGATCAGATAAAGATTCAATTATTAGCATTTTAATAATTGGAACTAGTTTGCACAGTTTATCTTAAAGCTAGAGCAAGTAGACTTGCCCATACTTCTCACCCAAATTAGACACACTTGTCCACTCAGTCTCCCCTGGAAGTATAAAACCTGCTCCTCCAAGAATATCCCATTAGTGATTACAGACGAAATATACCTTAAATCTTGTTTAATGGAAAGCAGATGCTCCATGTGGTCCGGGCTCGATGTTTCTAGTGAACTGGTAGAGACTGCATCCTTATGCACCCAGCAGGCTCTATATACAGCTCCCTGTACAGCTTCTCCATCTTCATCCAAGATCTCATCTTAATGATGTTTCCTGCTCCAGCCTGGTAGGGAGGCAGGTGATGTTATTCTGTGCACCTAACCGCATCTTCACCATCTCTGTAACCAGCTAAGTGGCGGAACACAGTGCCTGGACCGTCCCACTGCAAAACTTATTGTCAGTGAGAGTGATGCCTCCATTCGCTAGACCTGGTGATCGTACTGATGAAACTAAGCTTTTTTAAACCCAGTATAAAAAGAGATACAGTCAGTATAAATTTAATGGCATTTATTCTCAGTGAGTACAAGCTCAAGTATCCCAAGGGTTCTAGGATCCCAGGCACTTGTGACTATACTGAATATTAAGTCATGTTCAAACAAACAGTTAACACAGGTACTGATAAAGAAATGCTGTTTGCATGGAGGCACTTGTTGAAGCTAAGTAAGTATGTAATTCAAGGCTTGATATTAATGGAGAAATTATTCATGTTTAATCTAAACAGAGTTCACAAACTCAAGCACCCACTGAGCAGTGGAAAATACCAAAAATGAGAGAATTGTACTCATTGAAACACTGGGAAGAGGCCGTCTATTCTAACCCAGCCCAGTAAACATAGGGACTGCCATTGTCCCTATGTTGTCTGCGCT
Source organism: Mirounga leonina (assembly GCF_011800145.1). Taxonomy (NCBI): domain Eukaryota; kingdom Metazoa; phylum Chordata; class Mammalia; order Carnivora; family Phocidae; genus Mirounga; species Mirounga leonina. The sequence continues at coordinate 6,341,362 of NW_023270615.1, read as the reverse complement.
TTCCGTTATGAAACAGAACTTGGAAACGCAGCTTTTCATGTGGAAGCTTCTGATTTTTATATGTTCGCAACAATGAATTACATTTAAAAGATTATGAGAGCAAAACGAAATTTATTGGAGGACTGAGTATGACTTGTAGGTCTCTGGGTGGCATCAGGTGCAAAGAGAAACATTTTTTTCCTCCTAGACAGAGGGGTGACATCTATAACACAAAGAGGCTCATGACTTTGTAAAGTCAAGTGGGTGCCCAGTGTATGGCCTAGGATGTATTAGGAAACATGCTGGCATTCACTGTCATGGATAAGACAAATATGGGGCCTGTTAACAAAAGGTGGAGGAAGAAGAGAGAACTAGATGCACAACAATTTGGGAGCTGTGGGGAACCCTACAATCAGGGCTGCCTTCTGGAAACCTGGCTCCTCTCTGTGATGATGTATGAAGGCCATTTCCTAAATATGTTTGCACCACAGTGAGAGGTGTGGCTCAAAGTCCCATCATTCTGGCTCATTTTGCTTAAAGCAGAGATTGAGGAGATTACTTTTCATTTATACCACAATTTTGGAATATTCTTATGAGAATTTTGTGGAAGTCTTGACATAACATTTTTTTAAAGATTTTATTTATTTATTTGACAGAGAGAGCACAAGCAGGGGGAGCGGCAGACAGAGAGAGAGGGAGAAGCAGACTCCCTGTTGAGTAGAGAGCCTGAAGTGGGGCTCAATCCCAGGACCCTGGGATCATGACCTGAGCTGAAGGCAGATGCTTAACCAACTGAGCCACCCAGGTGCCCCTTGACATAACATTTTTTAAAAATTGAAATAAACATTCAAATATTTTATTCACTAATGACTCAAAGTCGTTTTAGTGAAAATTAAGCATAATTATACTAAATCTTTATAGTAACAAACTTGTCAATAAATTAAAAGAAAAATATGACTTTTATATCCATAATAATTATATAGTGTATAATTATATATCTCCATAATTACATATATACATATGACACATGTATATAATATGTACATACATACTGTGTGTGTTTATAAACTCTATAACGGATATGCCGAACTTGAACAAGACATTTCATGCAAAACAAAATTATTATGAAGTTGGCAGCAAAGGTAAAAGTGATAAAATGACTTCCTTTTAAAATTTTACTTTTGTCTATTTTATACAGACCTATTTGGGATAATCCCAACTTATTTAGACCTCAAAGATTTCTACACAAAAACAGGGAATGAAAATCTTGAGGACAAAATGTTGATATTCGGAACGGGGCTCTGGAAGTGTCTCAGGGAAGAAACTGCACAAAATGAGATATACATTTTCATCACTCCAGTGGCTCGAGCCAAAGAAATATCCTGGAGCTGGACTTGACTGGACACCCATGTGCAACTTAGCCAGGAAGCCAAAACGTATCAACTCCAAACAGAACCCCATTCTGTTTGCGTTCTTAGATTCTCAGACTGGGTGGAAGATTTCTTGTGTAATTCAGAAAAATTAATGGGGTTCAAATTCATTTGACAAGCAATTTAAAGATCCTACCCCGCTAAACTGTACTATTAGTTCCTGTCCTTGTCTATCATCCTAATGTAGGAAGTGTTTTTTTAAAGTGTGTGGCATAGCCTCAGTTCTAATATAAGAGATCTTGTCTCATGAGAACATTCTAAGAAAATAATGAAGTGTGATGTAATTCAGGGCGTCTGAAGCCCGTGTCTCATGTTGTGGTGTCCCAGGCGTCACTCGGTGCTGTGAGTGGGGAAGAAGGGAAAGATGGGTGGTGGACTGAGCCAGCAGGCAGGGGCTCTGTCTACCTTCTTTTTACCACAGCTTCCGATGGAGAGGTGCACTTATATTTGCTTTAAATATAGAATTTAGAATAAGAACAAGGTTCTGGTATTAAATATACTTCTTTTCAGTGGTCTAGGAAATAACAGATGCTCAAAGAGGTTCAGAGAGAGGAGCTAGGCACCTAGAACAGCAAGGAAGATTTAATGGTGATGAGAACTGAGCTGCGCTAGATTTAGAAAGGTAGAGAAAAGGACAGGAGGGCAGATTTCTTCAAAATCCACTTTTATATCAGCTCTTATGTTTTCTGTATTAACAATTTAATTTTAGGGCAAGTTGGTGTTTTTACCATGTTACCGGTTTCTTCTCACACCTGCTAAATACACTTGTGTACTGCTTTGCTAGGGCCGCCATAACAAAATACCATAGTCTGGTGACTTCAACAACAGAAATTTATTTTCTCACAGTTGTGGAAGCTGGAAGGTCAAGACCAAGGTATTGGCAGGGTTGGTTTCTCCCAAGGCCTCTCTTCCTGGTTTGTGGATAGCTACCTTCTCACATGGCCTTTTCTCTATGTGCACCCATTCCTGGCGTCTCTCCTTTTTCTTTTCTTTTCTTTTTAGCACTTGTTAGTATTTAATGAACCCCCCAAACGTGGCTTCAGGCTACTCGAACGCAGGCACCCCCAACACCCTTAATCTTCTCCTCTGCTCTTCTACTGAAGAACTTGGCCTTCATGATGACAGGCTGTTTTGGGAGTTTTCCCTTTCCCAAAACTTTGTAGTAGCCCAATCGCACCACATCAAGGATAGGAGCAGCTCCAGTCTTGTTTTTGGCAGCATTTACCCATGTCTGCTCACTGACCAAGGTCCAGAGTTTATCAAGGTTGACAGTAGGGCAGAAGCTCTGGTTCCTCTTTAAGTGGTAATGTCTCATACCAACTTTTCCATAGTAACCTGGGTGACATTTGTCGGAGTTTCCTGTGGTGATGCATGCCACCAGCAGGCCTCCTGGCTGCTCCTGGGGCTTGCCGATGCGGCTGTGGCCGTGGCTCACGTGGCCCCGAAGTTTCCGGGTCTTCCTCAGTCTGGATGGCATGTTGGCAGCCCAGACGGAAAAGGCTCTCCTTTTTCTTAATAGGACACCAGTCATATTAGATTACAGCCTCCCCCTAAGAGCCTCGTTTTAACCTAACTACATCTTTAAGGACCTCATCTCCAAATACAATTTCATTCTGAGACACTGGGGAGTTGGACCTTCAACATATGAATTGCAGGGGGTGGGGGTGGGGGAGCAAGGAGCACAATTCAGTCCATAACATGTTATGAGGGAAAAAAAAAGATAGCAATTAAAAAAATACATTTTTCAGTGTAGTACCCAGCGCTAAGTATACAGTCCTTTAATTGAATGTGGTAGTGAGGTAAGTCATATAAGGAACATAAAATGGACAGTTTGAAAGGCCATGTATTTCAGATTGAAGGGTTAAGGAGAACTGTATCATAAAGGACTTGGAGTCAGAGCTGAGAGATAAGAGCATATCTGAGGTCTAATACACATGGGGAGGGCAGTGGGGGAGGGGAGGCTCTAGGTAATGACCTCCCCACTAGGACATAGCAATGGAAGCAGAGAAGTTAAAACAATTCAGAGACATTGAGAATTAGTGTCAGGACTGGGTCTTTCTTTCCAGATAATGCTGGATTTATGTATATAAATAAACAAATTGGATTGCTTGTCCTTTCTTGTAAAAGCTTTTGAAATTATTTATATTATCCCCATGACAGCGTGTCAAACTGAAACTATTCTTATATTTTCTCTGTAAAAAAACTGTCAAATCTTCTGTGTACTCAGCAGTAATGGGGATGACTAGAACGCTACAGGAATCTGTTTATCTGGTATTTTCTTTAAAGAACTGTATCCTTCTAGCCTCTTGTTTTTGTTGTTTTTTCTAAGCAGTAGAGCAAATATGATTCTATACTTTTATTGTCACACATTGTATTATAAAATGCTAATTTTCACTTTTACTGTGCTCCTAAGGTGTAATTAAAGAGTGTACTATAAGCTTTTTGTATAATTCATAAGTTTACATTTTATGTATTTTTAGAAACGTAGATAAAACAAGGAAAAGGAAGTTTAAAAGCAAAATAGGGATAACTTTTCTTGGTCATTTAATATGTAAAAATGAGTTACTTTTAATTATATGTATTTATCTGGAAGTAATATATTTTATACATTGTAATCTGAAGCAATGCAGTGTACCAAAATATTGTATTGCAATCACTTATATTAACATAAACACTTAAAATAATCATCTGGAAACCACACACAGAATTCTTTATGCCTCTAGAACAGTTGATAGTATATGGATCTATGCATCAGTGATAATCTAAGATGAGTGAAGTCCCAAAAGTCATTACATATGAAGCAAAAAGGCAGAGTTGTAAGAATTAGACATTAGCTACATGTAAGTATCTATAGATAACTTCCTGCCCTTCTTGTAGCTACAACCCCTTGGGGCTCTTTGTCACATTATGAAGATGAAGACCAGTCTAGAAACATTATCCACTGTGTGATGTCAGCGAGCACAGAATGTGTCTGGTCTCAAGTGGTTTTCAAAGAAGAAATCTTACACCAAAATTTAGAAAGGCATTTATATACTTCTATATTGCAATTCTCTAATTTCATCCCAGTTAAGCCTATCATGAAGGTGTAATATCAATCCAGGCAACAGGATAAGAAATCAGAACCACTTCTGAGAGGCAGAAGGGGATTTTACTATCTACATAATTACTAATTGGGCTGTAAAATCTACAGATGCTTCCAAGCCCTCCAGCTAGGTGGATACATGACTTAATGTTTCAGAATCACACAGGACTTCCCCAACAAAATCCAAGATTCATACTTTAAGCAAACAAAACAGCACCTGACTATGCACACTTAAATCAGAAATAGCAAGAGGGAGCTGTTTAGGGAGTACATCACTGGCTTTCTCTCTTAAGATAAGAGTAAAAATGCAGGATGCAGGCAATGGATTCTCCATCATATACATTTTTTACCCGGAGAGAGCCAAAATCAATAAAAATCATAAAACTTTATAGGTCTTCTTCTTATCTTCAAGTTGTTTATTGAGAGTAGTTTACCTCAACCCAATAGGACTATCAGGTCGCCCCACCAGGAAGCTACACACATATGCATCATACCATTGCCATTACCCCCTGGGGACCAAAGCATATGGCATGAATGAATTTTCCAGCTAAGTGAGATGACCAAGCTCCCAAAGGTGTATTTCAATGAATCTTTTTTTTTTTTTAATATTTTATTTATTTATTTGACAGAGAGAGACACAGCGAAAGAGGGAACACAAGCAGGGGGAGTGGGAGAGGGAGAAGCAGGCTTCCCGCTGAGCCGGGAGCCCGATGCGGGGCTCGATCCCAGGACCCTGGGATCATGACCTGAGCCGAAGGCAGACGCTTAAAGACTGAGCCACCCAGGCGCCCCTCAATGAATCTTAATAAAAGTCTTTCTGGGTTTCTGATTTGAAAAGGCACTTACTACACGAACTTTCATAGTTTCAAGACTTTATAGTTTATTTATTTCTATCAGGTACTCACTGGGCTGGAATCATTTTATGCTCTCTTGGTCATATTTCCCTCCCAGCCCCAGCACCTGGTTTGGGTCATCATTTTAATGCCAATCTCCCCAACTTCCCTGCAAGCTCCACAAAAACAAGTCAGCTTAGCTTCCCCTTGTACCCACAGTGTCCAGCATCGTTGTAGGCATGGGGCAGACAATCAATTAGAGGTTTGCTTGATGGATGGATCTAGTTGGAGGAGCAGGAGAAGTTTTAGCAAAAGGAAATGTCTGAGGGGTGCCTGGGTGGCTCAGTCGTTAAGCATCTGCCTTCGGCTCAGGTCATGATCCCAGGGTCCTGGGATCGAGTCCCGCATCGGGCTCCCTGCTCTGTGGGAAGCCTGCTTCTCCCTCTCCCTCTCCCCCTGCTTGTGTTCCCTCTCTCGCTGTGTCTCTCTCTCAAATAAATAAATAAAATCTTAAAAAAAAAAAAAAGGAAATGTCTGAGATTTTCTAGTTTGGATATTATTTGTGGCTTGTGTGCTCCCGGTTTAACTTCTACTTGGTAACCTACATCTCCTCAGTCTGCAAATCTGTTCAGTCTTCTCACACTTGTTTAAGCTATAAGATGCAGGTCTCATCAAATAAGCCCTTTTTGCCTTACATTTTTTTGGCCCCAGACTCCAGCTAGAAATTAGCCGCCGGTCTCTTTCCCTAGAACCAGTGTCAAAGTATATCCTAGGCATTCAGGAAACTCTCCAAGGGGAGCAACTCAAATGTGTTCCAGAAAGTCACTATGTTTCTCCCACTCCAACCTCTTTGTCTTGTCAATGCACATACATATCGGCAGCTGACCATGTCATTGACTTCACCAGAAACACTGACTTTTCTAGTAGCATCTGTCATTTCTTCTGCCCACTCTGAGACAGACAAGCAGTCACTACTTTCTTCCTATAATGTTTACACCCAAGGATGAGTGTTGGCATTTACCTATTTGTCAATGGCACAACCAAGAGTTCCTGGTAATTCTAAAGAAAGCTTACTTGAAGGCTTGGGGATATTGGAAAGGACTGCACCCCCCCCCCCCCCCCCCCCCCCAAAATCAAGTCCTGTCACCTACTGCCTAAGCCCAGACTGTGCCCAGGCCCGCATCCTTAACCAGTTCCCTGCTCTCTTTGCTCCCTATGGACAGGTGCCATTCCTGCCCACCCCCCCAATCCCCATTAGAACTGTTCACTCTAGCTTTTGCACACTCTAAGGCTGGTCAAACAAAGAAACAAATTAGCCTTCTCTCAGTCCTAGAGAGAGGGGGTTTACCTTCTGACCCTTGCCCCAGGCATAACCTCTGAATTTCCACTTCCTACCCTAGGATTAACCCCTGCCAGGGATGACTAAAGCCAAAATATTTATTTCATTCAGGGACAATTTTAGGTCCCACAGAAGAAAGCTGGTCATATAATCTCAACAGGTATTCACATTGCTGCTTTCCAAAATCTGGGGGTATTTATTCCCATTTTCATCACCATGTTTTTGCTAAAATCAGAAAAACAAGCATGCATCTTGATTTGTTCTACTTTTCTTAAGCTTCTGCTGTTGCATCGCGGAAGACAAAAGCTCTAGCAGTTTTTGAATATCTTCTGTGTCAGGCAATGTAGTAGACATTTTTAAATGATTAGTTTGACACAAACCATGGAATAGTTACTGACAGTATCTTTTTGTAGAAAATGAGGCTCAGAAAAAGGAAGTGATATATCTAAGATCATTCTGCTGATAAGAATTTAATCCAGGATGAATATCTATATCAAACTCAATTCAAAGCTTATATAGTTTCCATGATGCTAGCGCTTTCAAGAGTATATTCCTTAATTCACATGAAATTTTGGCAGCATCTTAATATATAAAATTATGTTTCTAGTCAAAATAAGGATCAAGAGCTTAGAACTTGGCCTCTTTGTCTCTCATCCCCCCACCCATAGGGCCAGAAACCTAGGGGTAATACGTAGGATGGACTTAGGGAAACCATCTAAGTATATATGAAATGATTGAAATACATTCCAAAGTTACATCATTCAGAAAATCGATTTCAGGTAGAATAAAGCTTAAATGAAAAAAGCCAAACTTTGAAATGTTTAGAAGAAAATATTTTTGGGATGCCTGGGTGGCTTAGTCGGTTAAGCGGCTGCCTTGGGCTCAGGTCATGATCCCAGGGTCCTGAGATTGAGCCCCGCATCCGGCTCCCTGCTCCTCGGGAAGCCTGCTTCTCCCTCTCCCACTCCCCCTGCTTGTGTTCCCTCTCTCGCTGTGTCTCTCTCTGTCAAATAAATAAAATCTTAAAAAAAAAAAAAAAGAAAATATTTTTAGAAAAATAAGGAAAAAATTCTTAAACCAGGTGCAGAAAATGCACCAGTTAGAATGGCAAAAATTGACCAGGCAAGAAACAACAAATGTTGGAGAGGTTGTGGAGAAAGGGGAACCCTCTTACACTGTTGGTGGGAATGCAAGTTGGTACAGCCACTTTGGAAAACAGTGAGGAGGTTCCTCAAAAAATTAAAAATAGAGCTACTCTATGAACCAGCAATTGCACTACTGGGTATTTACCCCAAAGATACAGATGTAGTGAAAAGAAGGGCCACATGCACCCAATGTTCATAGCAGCAATGTCCATGATAGCCAAACTGTGGAAGGAGACGAGATGCCCTTCAACAGACAAATGAATAAAGATGTGGTCCATATATACAATGGACATTACTCAGCCATCAGAAAGGATGAATACCCAACATTTGCATCAACATGGACAGAACTGGAGGAGATCATGCTAAGTGAAATAAGTCCAGCAGAGAAAGACAATTATCATATGCTTTCACTTATTTGTGGAACATAAGGAATAGCAAGGAGGACATTAGGAGAAGGAAGGGAAAAATGAAAGGGGGGAAATCAGAGGGGGAGACCAACCATGAGAGACTATGAACTCTGGGAAACAATCTGAGGGTTTTAGAGGGGAGGGGGGTGGGGGGACGGGTTAGCCCAATGATGGGTATTAAGGAGGGCACGTATTGCATGGAAAACTGGGTGTTATATGCAAACAACGAATCATGGAACACTACATCAAAAACTAATGAGGTACTGTATGGTGACTAACATAACATAATAAAAAAAAAAGAAAAAAAGAAAAGGCAAAAACAAAAGCAAAAAGCAAAAACAAACAAAAAGCCAAAAAAAAAAGAAAAACCCAAAGCAAAAATAAGCCACAGAGTGGGAAAAGATATTTGCAACACGTGTAACAGAAAGAGGACTTGTATCCAGAATTAAAAAGAATTTATTCGAATCAGTATGAAAAAGATCATCGGTACCGCCCTCCCCTACCCCCCAAAATGAGCAAAGTTTATGAATAGGCAGAAAAGCAAAAAGGAAAAGCCAAGAAATATGGGACATCACCCACCTCAGTAATAATCAGTGAAGTACATATTAAAGCACTCTAAATTACCTAGACTGGTCACAATATACAAGTCTGACAATACAAACGGTGGTGAGTATTTGGAGAAATGAGACCTTGCTTTCCCTCTTGTTCAGGGTGTAAAGGGTACAACCCATATGAAATTTGGAAATTTTGAATAAACTTGAAGTTGCACTTACTTGATATTCAGCAATTCCGTTAGAGAAACGGTCACACGTATGCACAAGAAGGCAAGCATTGTCCACTCCAGCTTGCTTTCTTCTTTTACTGAAAAACTGGAAATAACTTAATGCTTATAAATGAGATGTTAGACAAATGTAATTATGTTGCAGTTACGTAACAGAACACAATGGTGTCAACCAGTATACTAGCCTTCCATGAATCATGTGTAGGGATAATAAGCACAAAATTCAGTATCTTCTGGATTGTGCATGTACATTTTTATTGATTTTGTTGTTTGTTGTTACCTGGGAAGAAGAGTAAGATGTGATGTGGATAGAATGCTGACAAAAATACAATTTGGGGGGCACCTGGGTGGTTCAGTTGGTTGAGCACCCAGCTCTTGGTTTCAGCTCAGGTCATGATCCCTGGGTCCTGGGATTGAGCCCCGCCCTGGGCTCTGTGCTCAGCGTGGACTGCTTGTCCCTCTTCCTCCCCCTCTGTTTCTCCCCGCACATGCACACACACACGCTCTCTCTCAAATAAATAAAATCTTAATTGTTTTTCTATTTCTTTTTATGCTTATGCTCTGAATATAGTATTGCATTTATTTGAGATTATAAATTTTCTCTACTTCTGTGAACTCATGTCAAAGGTGAAGAAAGGCTTAAGGATGGCAAATCTCTGTCATAAAATTCATGGATTTGGTCTAGAGAGGGGGGTGCTCTTCAGACTCTCTGACTAGACAAATGAACTTTGACTTCAAACACCAGGTTATAGAAGCTTGACATTAATTAAATTAAAACAAAATCTGGCGAACAGGCGGAGCAAGAAGGCGGAGGAGTAGGAGACCTGGATTTCGTCTCCTCTCAGGAATTCAGCTGGATAGGGATCAAACCATTCTGAACACCTACAAACTCAACAGCAGATCGAAGAAAAGAAGAGCAACAACTCTCTCATCAGAAAAGCGACCACTTTTGGGAAGGTAGGACGTGCGGAGAAGTGAATCCGAGGCCACAGAAAGACCGGGGGTGCCTGAGTGCGGGGAAGCCGGCTGCAGAGGCGGAGCCCAGGGGCGGGCTCTCAGCTCGGGGTGGCCATAAACCGTGATCCACGGCACAGTCGGGGCCCTGCTCCTCCAGCAGGGACCCCACAAGCGGCAGATCCGGGGAGACTCCCCTTCCTCCCCCGGGAGGAGCCGCGCGGGAGGGCACCGCAGGGATCTGCTGGGTTTGGAGACTCCACCCGGGGTCGGTGCCAGAGACAGAAACGCGCGGTCACAGGCCGGGCGAGCACGGAGTGCGGCCGGAGACCGGGGAGACGGGAGTGACTGACGGCTTTTCTCTGGGGGCTCACTGAGGAGCGGGGCCCCGAGTTCTCGGCTCCTCTGGGGCGGAGATTGGGAGGCCGCCATTTTCACTCTCCGCCCCCAAAGCTGTACGGAAAGCTCGCAGGGAACAAAAGCCCCGGAGAGCAAACCCGAGCAGATCACTCAGCCGGGAGGGGGCAAGGGCGGGGCAGTTCCGCCTCCGGCAGAGACATTTGGAAACCACGGCAACAGGCCCCGCCCCAGAAGATCAGCGAGAACAGCCAGCCAAGACCAAGTTTACCGATCAATGAGAACGGCAGAACTCCAGCGCTAGGGGACTACTGCACATAGAATTCATGGCTTTTTTACCATGATTCTTTAGTCTTTAAGAGTTAATTTTTTTTAACTGTCTTTTTTTCTTTTCTTTTTTTTTTTGAATTTTTCTTTTTCCCTTTTTCAACCAACATCTTATCAATCCCTTTTTTTAAAAAAAACATTTTTATTTTTCATTTTTAGAGTCATATTCTATCCCTTCCTAGTAGTTACCCGTATTTTTGGCATATATATATAAGTTGTTCTCTCTTTAAAATTTTGAGATAGTTTCTTCTAACAGACCAAAATATACCCTAAATCTCTAGTATATGGTTTTTTCTACTCCCCTGCCTGACCACATTCTCTCCCTTTTTTTTTCTTTTTTCTTTTAAATCCTCTTCTTTCTTTTTTCAAACAACTTCTTATCAATTCCTTTTATAAAATTATTTATAATTTTCATCTTTACAGTCATATTCCATCCCTTCATCATATCAACCCTTATTTTTGTACATATATAAGTTTTTCTTTCTTTAAAATTTTGGGAGGCACTTTCTTCTAACAGACCAAAATGCACCCAAAATCTAGTGTGTGGCACTGATCTATATACCAGCCTGATCATATTTGATCACATTCTGGTTTTTTGTTGTTGTTGTTCTTTTGTTTGTTTGTTTGTTTGTTTTATCTTTATCTTTTTCTTTTTCTTTTTCTTTCTTTTTCTTTTTTCTCTCTTTCCCTTTCTTTTCCCACTGCTTCAGGTCTTTTCTGATTTGTTTAGAGTATATTTCCTGGGGATGTTGTTACTCTGCTAGCATTTTCTTCTCTCATTCATCTATTCTCCTCTGCACAAAATGACAAGACGGAAAAAATCACCTCAACAAAAAGAACAAGAGGTAGTACCGACTGCCAGGGACCTACTCAATATGGACATTACTACGATGTCAGATCTAGAGTTCAGAATCATCACTTTAAAGATACTAGCTGGGCTTGAAAAAAATATGGAAGTTATTAGAGAAACCCTTTCTGGAGAAGTAAAAGAACTAAAATCTAACCAAGTAGAAATCAAAAAGGCTATTAATGAGGTGCAATCAAAAATGGGGGCGCTAACTGCTAGGATAAATGAGGCAGAAGAGAGAATTAGTGATATAGAAGACCAAATGATGGAAAATAAAGAAGCTGAGAAAAAGAGAGATAAACAACTACTGGATCACGAGGGCAGAATTCGAGAGATAAGCGATACAATAAGACGAAACAACATTAGAATAATTGGGATCCCAGAAGAAGAAGAAAGAGAGAGAGGGGCAGAAGGTATAATGGAGCAAATTATAGCAGAGAACTTCCCTAATTTGGGGAAGGAGACAGGCATCAAAATCCAGAAAGCACAGAGAACCCCTCTCAAAATCAATAAAAATAGGTCAACACCCCAACATCTAATAGTAAAACTTACGAGTCTCATAGACAAAGAGAAAATCTGAAAGCAGCTCGGGAGAAGAGATATGTAACCTACAATAGTAGAAACATTAGATTGGCAACAGACCTATCCACAGAGACCTGGCAGGCCAGAAAGGACTGGCAGGATATCTTCAGAGCACTAAATGAGAAAAATAGGCAGCCAAGAATACTCTATCCAGCTAGGCTGTCATTGAAAATTGAAGGAGAGATAAAAATCTTCCAGGACAAACAAAAACTAAAGGAATTTGCAAACACAAAACCAGCCCTACAGGAAATCTTGAAAGAGGTCCCCTAAGCAAAGAGAGAGCCTAAAAGCAACATAGACCAGAAAGGAACACAGACAATATACGGTAACAGTCACCTTACAGGCAATACAATGGCACTAAATTCCTATCTTTCAATAGTTACCCTGAATGTAAACGGGCTCAGTGCCCCAATCAAAAGACACAGGCTATCAGACTGGATTAAAAAACAAGACCCATTGATATGCTGTCTGCAAGAGACTCATTTTAGACCCAAAGACACCCCCAGATTGAAAGTGAGGGGGTGGAAAACCATTTACCATGCTAATGGACACCAAAAGAAAGCTGGGGTGGCAATCCTTATATCAGACAAATTCGATTTTAAACCAAAGACTGTAATAGGAGATGAGGAAGGACATTATATTCTACTTAAAGGGTCTATCCAACAAGAAGATCTAACAATTGTAAATATCTATGCCCCTAACATGGGAGCAGCCAATTATATAAGCCAATTAATAACAAAAGCAAAGAAACACATGGACAGCAATACAATAATAGTGGGGGACTTTAACACCTCCCTCACTGAAATGGACAGATCGTCTAAGCAAAAGATCAACAAGGAAATAAAGACTTTAAATGACACACTGGACCAAATGGACTTCACAGACATAGTCAGAACATTCCACCCCAAAGCAATGGAATATACATTCTTCTCTAGTGCCCATGGAACATTCTCCAGAATCGATCACATCCTAGGTCATAAATCAGGTCTCAACCAGTACCAAAAGATTGGGATCATTCCCTGCCTATTTTCAGACCACAATGCTTTGAAACTTGAACTCAATCACAAGAGGAAAGTCGGAAAGAACTCAAATACATGGAGGCTAAAGAGCATCCTACTGAAGAATGAATGGGTCAACCAGGAAATCAAAGAAGAATTAAAAAAATACATGGAAACCAATGAAAATGAAAACACAACTGTTCAAAATCTTTGGGATGCAGCAAAGGCAGTCCTAAGAGGAAAGTATATAGCAATACAAGCCTTTCTCAAGAAACAAGAAAGGTCTCAAGTACACAACCTAACCCTACACCTAAAGGAGCTGGAGAAAGAACAGCAAATAAAGCCTACACCCAGCAGGAGAAGACAAATAATAAAGATCAGAGCAGAAATCAATGAAAGAGAAACCAAAAGAACAGTAGAACAGATCAACGAAACTAGGAGCTGGTTCTTTGAAAGAATTAACAAGATTGATAAACCCCTGGCCAGACTTGTCAAAAAGAAAAGAGAAATGACCCAAATCAACAAAATCATGAATGAAAGAGGAGAGATCACAACCAACACCAAAGAAATACAAACAATTATAAGAACATATTATGAGCAACTCTATGCCAGCCAATTAGATAACCTGGAAAAAATGGATGCATTCCTAGAGATGTATCAACTACCAAAACTGAACCAGGAAGAAACAGCAAACCTGAACAGACCTATAACCACTAAGGAAATTGAAGCAGTCACCAAAAATCTCCCAAAAAACAAAAGCCCAGGGCCAGATGGCTTCCCAGGGGAATTCTACCAAACATTTCAAGAAGAATGAATACCTATTCTTCTGAAACTGTTCCAAAAAATAGAAATGGAAGGAAAACTTTTTTGAGGCCAGCATTACCTTGATCCCAAAACCAGACAAAGACCCCATCAAAAAGGAGAATTACAGACCAATATCTCTGATGAACATGGATGCAAAAATTCTCGCCAAAATACTAGCCAATAGGATCCAACAGTACATTGAAAGGATTATTCACCACCACCAAGTGGGATTTATCCCTGGGCTGCAAGGTTGGTTCAACATCCGCAAATCAATCAACGTGATACAATACATTAACAAAAGAAAGAACAAGAATCATATGATCTTCTCAATAGATGCAGAAAAAGCTTTTGACAAAGTACAGCATCCTTTCTTGATCAAAACTCTTCAGAGTATAGGCATAGAGGGTACATACCTCAATATCATAAAAGCCATCTATGAAAAACCTACAGCGAATATCATTCTCAATGGGGAAAAACTGAGAGCTTTCCCCCTAAGGTCAGGAACGTGGCAGGGATGCCCACTATCACCACTGCTATTCAACATAGTATTGGAAGTCCTAGCCACAGCAATCAGAAAACAAAAAGAAATCAAAGGCATCCAAATCGGCAAAGAAGTCTAACTCTCACTCTTTGCAGATGATATGATACTTTATGTGGAAAACCCCAAAGACTCCACCCCAAAACTGCTAGAACTCATACAGGAATTCAGTAAAGTGGCAGGATATAAAATCAATGCACAGAAATCAGTGGCATTCCTATACACCAACAACAAGACAGAAGAAAGAGAAATTAAGGAGTCGATCCCATTTACAATCGCACCCAAAACCATAAGATACCGAGGAATAAATCTAACCAAAGAGCCAAAGGATCTGTACTCAGAAAACTATAAAATACTCATGAAAGAAACTGAGGAAGACACAAAGAAATGGAAAAACGTTCCATGCTCATGGATTGGAAGAACAAATACTGTGAAGATGTCAATGCTACCTAGAGCAATCTACACATTCAATGCAATCCCCATCAAAATACCATCCACTTTTTTCAAAGAAATGGAACAAATCATCCTAAAATTTGTATGGAACCAGAAAAGACCCCGCATAGCCAGAGGAATGTTGAAAAAGAAAAGCAAAGCTGGCGGCATCACAATTCCGGACTTCCAGCTCTATTACAAAGCTGTCATCATCAAGACAGCATGGTACTGGCACAAAAACAGACACATAGATCAATGGAACAGAATAGAGAGCTCAGAAATGGACCCTCAACTCTATGGTCAACTCATCTTTGACAAAGCAGGAAAGAATGTCCAATGGAACAAAGACAGTCTCTTCAACAAATGGTGTTGGGAAAATTGGATGGCCACATGCAGAGGAATGAAACTGGACCATTTCCTTACACCACACACAAAAATAGACTCCAAATGGTTGAAAGACCTCAGTGTGAGACAGGAGTCCATCCAAATCCTAAAGGAGAACACAGGCAGCAACCTCTTTGACCTCAGCCGAAGCAACTTCTTCCTAGAAACATCGCCAAAGGCAAGGGAAGCAAGGGCAAAATGAACTATTGGGACTTCATCAAGATAAAAAGCTTCTGCAAAGCAAAGGAAACAGTTAACAAAACCAAAAGACAACCGACAGAATGGGAGAAGATTTTGCAAATGACATATCAGATAAAGGGCTAGTATCCAAAATCTATAAAGAACTCATCAAACTCAACACCCAAAGAACAAAGAATCCAATCAAGAAATGGGCAGAAGACATGAACAGACATTTTTCCAAAGAAGACATCCAAATGGCCAACAGACACAGGAAAAAGTGCTCAATATCGCTCGACATCAGGGAAATCCAAATCAAAACCTCAATGAGATACCACCTCACACCAGTCAGAATGGCTAAAATGAACAAGTCAGGAAACGACAGATGTTGGCGGGGTTGCGGAGAAAGGGGAACCCTCCGACACTGTTGGTGGGAATGCAAGCTGGTACAGCCAGTCTGGAAAACAGTATGGAGGTTCCTCAAAAAGTTGAAAATAGAGCTACCAGATGATCCAGCAATTGCACTACTGGGTATTAACCCCAAAGATACAAAAGTAGGGATCCAAAAGGGTACGTGCACCCCGATGTTTATAGCAGCAATGTCCACAATAGCCAAACTGTGGAAAGAGCCAAGATGTCCATCGAGAGATGAATGGATAAAGAAGATATGGTATATATATACAATGGATTATGCAGCCATCAAAAGGAATGAGATCTTGCCATTTGCAACGACGTGGATGGAACTGGAGGGTATTATGTTGAGCAAAATAAGTCAAACAGAGAAAGGCATGTATCATATGCTCTCACTGATATGAGGAATTCTTAATCGCAGGAAACAAACTGAGGGTTGCTGGAGTGGGGGGTGGGGTGGGACGGATGGGGTGACTGTGTGATAGACACTGGGGAAGGTATGTGCTCTGGTAAGCACTGTGAATTGTGCAAGACTATTGAATCTCAGATCTGTACCTCTGAAACAAATAATGCAATATATGTTAAGAAAAAAAAAAAGAAGAAAAGAAGGTAGCAGGAAGGGTAGAATGAAGGGGGGGAAATCGGAGGGGTAGAGGAACCATGAGAGACGATGGACTCTGAAAAACAAACTGAGGGTTCTAGAGGAGAGGGTGGTGGGAGGATGGGTTAGCCTGGTGATGGGTATTGAGGAGGGCACGTTCTGCATGGAGCAGTGGGTGTTATGCACAAACAATGAATCATGGAACACTACATCTAAAACTAATGATGTAATGTATGGGGATTAACATAACAATAAAAACAAAACAACACAAAACGAAACAAAAAAACAAAATCTGGCAACTGAGAATAGGAAACAAAAACTGTTCCTATAAAACCTTAAAAGTCAAGGATCATTCACTGAATGATTAAGAAGCTCTCCACACCTACAAAACACTTTGTTTAGTTCTTAGTGAGTGTTTTCAGGTGCCTATTCTAAGCCAGGCATAAAATAGATGACTAAAATATATCCCTAACTGGGGCCCCTGGGTGGCTCAGTCGTTAAGCGGCTGCCTTCGGCTCAGGTCATGATTCCCGGTTCCTGGGATTGAGCCCCGCATTGGGCTCCCTGCTCAGAGGGAGGCCTGCTTCTCCCTCTCCCTCTCCCTCTGCTTGTGTTCCCTCTCTCGCTGTGTCTCTCTCTGTCAAATAAATAAATAAAATCTTTAAAATAAATAAATAAATAAATAAATAAATAAATAAATAAATAAATAAATAAATAAAATATACCCCTAACTTCAGAAGCTCTTTAAGGGAAAGGCAAATATTGACAATTGTGTATATGTGTGAGTATATATATACAGCTATACATACATATATATATATTTTTAAAGATTTTATTTATTTATTTGAGAGATAGAGAATGAGAGACAGCATGAGAGGGAGGAGGGTCAGAGGGAGAAGCAGACTCCCTGCCGAGCAGGGAGCCCGATGCGGGACTCGATCCAGGGACTCCAGGATCATGACCTGAGCCGAAGGCAGTCGCTTAACCAACTGAGCCACCCAGGCGCCCTACATACACATTTTTAATTGTTCAAGGACTGGCCATAAAAAATTCAAGCTTCCTTTTCTCCCTCCTCATGCAGATAAGGTGGGTGTGCCTTTGACAATTCCTTTGCAATTTCCGTTTTGTAAAAAGTCCATGGCAGGGTGAATGTCCTTTTTTGATCAAGTATATTTGTATAGTTCTGCCAATTTACTTCTTTGCACAGCTGGTCCCTCTCCTAAGTCTTTATTCTTTCATGCCTCTGTGCTAACCTGGCCTGTTTTATACCATTCTCCAGCATTCCGTGCTTTGTGGTCCTCACTGGTCTCAGTGTAACTCTTAATTGTTCTGACCTTCATCCATCTGTTTAGAATCGCCAAGGACTTTGCTACCTCAGGGTAGGTGAGAACAGGGCAGTTTAGAATCCAGCACCTTGGGAAGAGGGTTTCAACCCCTTTGGAAGGCAGAACTTCAGCTACTGTCTTAGCAGTGCTTAGTGTCTGGAACATAAAGTCACTCAGCATGTACTCAGATCAATCATTCTCGAAGTATTTATTGGCAGTCTACTTCATTGGGCCTTCATGGGCTATGGAAAAGTGCGTGAAAAGGCTCTCCAAAGTTAAAATTGTGGCGGGCGGTGAAATGATTTATAAGGTGATCCCTCTTTAGTTAACAATTTCAGAAAACTGAGAAATGGAGCCTGGGATATCAGAACTGTTCTTTGGAGCAGAAACAATAATTGCCTTCGGTTTTGAATTAAGAATCAGAGGTGTTGTTTTTACCCCCAGCGGTTGGGCGAGGTAATATGAACCCAATTATTCTACACCTGGGAAGCTGCTGTTTGTGTTTTTGGTTAAAATGTTTATAAACTATTCTCTCCATTTAAAGAAAGTGAACTTGCTTCCTTCTCCTCCCTACTGCTTCCTGTTCTAAACTATAAACACAAGTTTGCTGGGGAACTTTTTATTAAACCATACATACACAAAGCTGCGCAAAGTACAAATTTAAGGTTTAATGCATGTTTACAAACTGAACACCACCAGCATCCTGGAGCACCGCCCGCCCCCGCCCCATCATTTTGTGCCTTTTTCCAGGTTCCAATCTCTGTGCCCCAATCCTGCCCTCCAATGTCATTGTTTGGTTTATCTGTTTTTGAATCGTAAATGGGGGAATCACACAGCTTGTACTCCTTTGGGCTTGACTTCTTTTGCGCTCCCAAGTCCGACCCATGTTGTGCGCAGTTTTATTTCATTCCTTCTCACTGCTATGGTATTCCATCAGGTAAATACACCACAATTTATGATTCTTCTCTGCTGATGGAAGCCACTTGGGTAGTTTTTAGTTTGGTCTATTCTGACTGGTGCGCTATGCACATTCTGATGGACATTGTTTTGGTGAACATATGTGTACCTTTCTGCTGGCCATACCAACATGGGACTGGAACGGCCGAGTCATAAAACATTCACATGCTTATCTTTTGAACCTCCAACTGGTTTTTCGGCTTGGTTGTATCAGTGCGTAATCCCACCAGCAAGGTAAAAGAGTTCTCGGATTTTTCCACACCTTCTTCAACAACTGCTGTTTTCTGTATTTTTCTGCTAGCCACCAAGATGGCAAACATGCCCTTATTAGAGAGGCAGATGGTCAGAAACATCCCTGGCCTGTTACCTTAAATGAACTTGATTTTGGCAATGTGAGCCGGTTCGTTCTCTCTTAATGAAACGAATCTAGGGCAGACTGAGTGCATTCATCCACTGAAGTCCTTCAAAAGTGAATGATCTCACAACCCTCTGCCACCTCCCCTCAGAGACAAATGATCTTAGCTCACAGTTACCATGGCCTCCTGAGAAAGTAGGTTTTGCCAACACTATCTTTTTCTAGTTTCCTTGGGAAGAGATCCTACAGGATTTTCCCCATTTATCAAAACAATCCCTGCCTTCAAAATATATCTGTTACAGCAATGTCTATGTTTTGTTCATGACTCCAGGGGGAGGGTAGAAGTGGTTATTAATACCTGTTGATCTTTTGGTGTATGTCTTTTATATTTTTCAGGATGCTACTTTTCACCGCAACAGTTGAGGCTGAAAAACAAGATGTTCTCTTTATTGATTCACATTTCTAAGATTCCTCCTTGGTCAAAAGTGTTAGTCTGCTGACCCTTCCAAACTTTTGTCTTTCTGACAGGAAAAGAAAATCGGGAGAGAACATTTTGAGATCTTACTACGTTCCATTGTCTTTGTGCTTCTTTTGCTCCATATATTTTCCAACTAATAGCATTCTGTTTAGCATTTACTTATTTTAAAGTAAAGACTTGAATTAAGTTTCATATTTTTTCTGAAAGTGTCATTTCCTTGGAAAGGTATTTTTTTTGTAATACAAGCTTAAGTTTTAACTCTGAAATTCTTCCAGTAATTTGGTTGAGAAAGTTTGAAATTTCTCTTCCTGTTGTATATAGTGAGGTGACCCTATGAATTCCACAGTGAATTTTATATGCAATGATCCTTCAATAGCTAGTCTCTAAAAAAAAAAAAAAGAACCCACACTTAATTTATAAATATGTCTTTGAATTTGCCTCTTCATTTTGTTTATGGTTATCTCTTACCATAAAAATACATAATTTAAAAATAGCCAAATCCATCTGGTGTTTCCTTTATGATTTTTGAGATTCCTGCCATACTTAGGAAAGCCTAAATTCCTTACCCCAAATTTATACAAATGGCCTCTTACAGTTCCTTCCAATATTTAAAAAACAGTACGGATCCAGTTTTTTTTTCTTTCTGGATAATCAATCACATTAGCACCATTTATTAAATTAGTCACTCTTTTTAAGTTAGATTAAAGCCACATATATACTGATCTTTCTGTGAATGCTCAATCGTATGTGACTAATCTGTTTATGTATTTCTGTACCAATATTACACACTGTTGACTGCAGTAACTTTATAGTTATCTTAGTATCTAGAAGTCTTCCACTTCGCTTTCTTAATTGTTCTTATTCAATATTCATACATTTCTTGACTACTCTCCAAGATTTGTTCTTCTACATACATTCCAGAATCATTTTATATGGTTCCATAGACAAGCTCATTGAGATTATAATTTGAGTTGCATAACATTTTATATTAATTTTGGAGGTACTGACATTTCTATAGTTAGTTCTTATTCAAGCTATTTTATGTATTTCTTTTGGATTTCATAATTTAATTTTTATGTCTTATACCATTCTTGCTATATTCAGGTCTAAATATTTTCTTGTTTTGTCTGTATTATAAATGGATATATTTTTCCACTTTATTTTTAAACAGAGAAAAAGCTATTGATTTTCATAAAGTGTCCAATCAGAGTTAATCTCGGGAATTTTTCAGAAGCTACTAGGAAGAGGTGCTCACCTTTCCTCCTAAGCAAGAGATTATGAAAAACACCTTGTCATGAGAAACCTGAGAATCAACTCAGAATCTAGAGATGGAGACGTAGCAGATCCTAGAGCTATCATGTGAATTTCTGGAACAACCCTATCTGAAGCCATTATCTTTTGTCCTTTTTAGTTACTCAAGCCAATAAATTTCTCCTGTTTCTGTTTGATTTTAGCAGGGTTAAGTGTAGGTCTTACTTTTCTTTGCTTATCAAATAAGATGGATATGGAAATTTGAAACTGACTCTTCCAGAAAATTCCA
The DNA here is from genome assembly GCF_011800145.1 of Mirounga leonina. Taxonomy (NCBI): domain Eukaryota; kingdom Metazoa; phylum Chordata; class Mammalia; order Carnivora; family Phocidae; genus Mirounga; species Mirounga leonina. The sequence goes on along the minus strand of NW_023270615.1, from coordinate 6,320,299 downwards.
GTGGTGGGTCTTCAAGGAAATGCCAGGTTACACTCTACTACTATAATAGGGAGAATAATTTAATGGAGTAGAGTTGAAGAAAAGACAATTGCTGAAATGTCATCCAAGATGTGTAGGATAAAACCAAAATTGCTTCATTAGAGAGTTGACTTTTAAGAGATACTGATGTAATAAAAAGTATTTCCAAATGCAAAACTTTTAAGAGATACTGATGTAATAAAAAGGTTTCCAAATGCAAAACTGTAAAACTAAAGTAAATCGGTTGTATGAAAGGATCATGAAGGGCATTTATCTTCCAGTGCCTGTGCAACATAAATTTGACATATTAACATTTCCCTTCTAACGGAGATGTTAGAAATTCACTTGACAATCACTATTTTATTCAAAGCAATTTTATTAATTAAGAAACACACCTAATCATATTAATAGCATAATTATGTTCTTTCACTCAAAGAAAATATAGCTTGAACCCACAATGACATCCTGAAATTTCTTTTATATCCATCTTGTTTATCCAGCTGACTGGTTTCTTCATTATTGGCTTTCTGACAAATCATTGCACAACTCTGATTTTGTTTGTTTTTCAGCTTTAAAGTCTCATTCAGACCAATCAGTGGCTTGCAAATATTTGATTATATTTGAGATTATATTCAGGAGACTCTTTTGCTTCCTGTTTGAAACTGGTTGAGACTCCAATAGGATTAGGACTGACCATTTATGACTCAGAGTTTCAAAACAGAATCTCTGTATCATTTGATAATTCACTCATGTATTCTTTCATTTCACTCCACACATTCATTTGGGTGTGACTCAAAGATCTTGCTCTCATGAAACTTAGATTTCAAAGAGGAAAGAACAAGTAAACAAATAAAAAATACATAAACAAAATATAAATTATGTCAAGTGGTGGTGAGCACCGCGAAGTAATGTGGAGAGAGGAGGACAGAGAATGGCAGAGGGGAGGGGTGGGGATGTCCCTTCATGTGACAGGGAGGACAGGTGAATTAGGGACTAAAAGGACATCTAAGGGATACACATGGCAGACAAGGAAAGAGACCCTGAGACAAGAATATGCTTAATTGTACCCCAGGAATGGCAAGAATGCCTGCAGGGCTGGAGTCCTATGAGGAAGCAGGAGAGACAGAAGACAGGTGCTAAGGGGCTTGATCATCAGGGACATACTTGTTTTAAAAGATTGCTCTGTTTGCGTATGAGAATAGACTAAGAAGGGCAAGTGTAAAGGGCTATTACCTAACTTGCGGTGTCTCTCTCCCGATTGGATGGGGGCCCCCAAATGTGGGGCGATGATCGATGGATCGAGTGGAAGCTGGTGGTGAAGGCAGTGAAAGGATTCACCTGAGGAAGAATAAAAGAGAGAAAAGTTGATCGAATACACCGCCTGGAAGCAGCAGGTACTACAGCAAAGGAGAGAGGCTGTCTGCAAGGAGGCAGTGGGTGGGGGCTGCATTTAAAGGGGGAAGGTGAGGAGGTATGGGGTGCATGAAACATTCCCTTTTTTTGGTAACTGTGCCTGGTTGTAAGGAGCCCAGTGGTCAATTAGGGCCTATGGATATTTTGGAGATGGGTCACCTGATGGGCCTGTCTGGATTCAGCCAGGGGTCGCTATGGGCCCTTTCTGCCTTGGTCAAGTTTCCATTGCTCAAGCCTGTTGTCTAAAAGCGGTCTCTCCAGTACTTGCAAGACCGTAAAATGAGAAGTGACATTAAATGTTGCAGCGTGGAGGTCATTAATGACCTTGACAACATTAGTGTAGAAAAAATGAATTTTATGTTTTGACAGAAGGTTATACATTTTCCATAGCATGCTTTTCTGGGTATTCAGATTCTAGGGCAAAACCAGTGAAGTAACTATTAGGAGAACACAGCAGAGAGATGATGATGCTTAGACCAGGGAACTCTAAGTGAGAAGAGGTCAATCTCTGGACGTGTTTTGAATATAGGTGCAGAGAATTTGCTGGATATGAAACAGGGCTCATATCTCTCTGTGTTCCACCAGAAAAGATATGGGACATTAAATTAAGATAATCAGAAGTGTGTTTAATAAAGGAATTATTTAGAAAGATGTCAGCAGGGCGTAGGGGAACCCAAGGGACAGGGCGATGCCCTGACGAATGAAGGAAAGATGTGGTTATCCAATCTTGGAAGTTGAAAGCCCAGTATAAAAACCTGTGTTAAGTGGAGTTAGAACAGTGCCTCATAAAAATACAGACAAGGGAATCAATGCTTTGACCTCCCCCTCCTCCCCACCTCCAATCTTCAGCAAAGGCTCCCCACTGACTGAAACCAATTGCAAGACAAAGGGCAAGAGAGAATCTCGATTTAGTTCCTACAGGTGGGCTTTCATTGTCATGAATCAAGGTGTAGAAGGGTGGAGAATGAGCCTGGAGGACACGTGGAAGACACAGAACCCTTCAGACTTGGCTTGAGTACCTGGAACTGCCTGATGATGGGGTGTATGTGGTGTGCAGGTGCTTTGAAAAAGGGTTAGATTAAAAGAAATCAAAGTTCAGTTTCAGATAACACAGTTTTATTTGGCAATTTGACAGATGTGAATTTTAAAAATGTATGTCAGGAGTACTTGGGAGTAGTTGGGACTGAAGATCTCATAGGAGGAATTTTAAGCATATAGTAGATTTATAAACCCTTGGAACTTGTTGAAATCACCTTGTCAATGAGTACTGATGGAGAACTCATGAAAAGCAAAGGGGACAGCAAAGAAAATTTTTTGAAAAAAGAGGGAGTCATTAGTTATGTCAAAAGCTGTTAACAGTTGAAGTGGGATGATTACTGAGAAATGACATGAAGTTTTTCAATGTAGAAGTCATTAATGACCTTCATAAGATTAGTGTAGAAAAAATTGTGTTTCAATGGAAAACAAAGCATCTCATGGCAACCTTTTTGGGTGATCAGTTCCTTGTCCTTGAGCAATTTTTGCAACTGTTTGTGAACACAGGTAAGTGACAGGGAAATTCTGGCTTGTCTGGTAGTATTTAGTTGACATTTTCTGTCCAGTTTGGTAGTGACTTAACTGGCTATGGAAAAACCAGTTTGGTTTCCATTCTGCGATTCATTTCAACATCCCTTTACTCCATACAAATTTGCGCTGTTTTGACTTTTCCTTTGAACTGGTTATAATACCTGCCTGGTTCTCTCATATTATATGAATAAAAGAAATTCTTTCATGTTCATTTTATATCTGTATGAGGGTCACGATTTTACTTTTTTCTGAAAATTATCTTCGAACATTAGTTTTGGTGTAGGGATGTGGGCCGAAGACTGACTCAAGCTGTTTAAGGGGAAACAGGGTCGAGATGGTTGGTTTGATATTCAGCGAAATCTTTTTTGGTAAAGCACATTGAAAATTGTTAATAGAATTTACCAATCAACTTTTTAAAGAATGGTAGGAAAACAGACGCTTGAATAATAAGAAAGCAATCTAGAGGGGTACATGAGTACTAGATGTGCCCTTAGGACAGGAAATAAAGCTGGAGACCAGAGCTGAGTAGGAGGGAGGAGACTGAGGGTGACTGAGGACCCCCTCGAATAATGCTGGGATTCTTCAAATGGTCAACTCTCAAAGGCAAAACCTGCTTTCCCTTAAAAACAGAGATGGTGAAAGTACTTGCCTGTTTTGGCCCTAGCTCTAGTTGAGGCAGAATAAAATACTCGCTGAGAATTCCTAACCACAAACTAGCCTACACTGTGGATGTGTGAGGAATACAAATAAGGCAGGTTTAGAGAGAACATAATAAGCTAAAGGAGTAATGGTGTGACCCAAGAGAGATTCTTGTCTAGGTCCTTGTCTGTCACCTCCTTGCTACCCGGACATGGAATGTTGCAAAGGATGACCTCTCTATTTCACTACATAATTCAGCTGGAAGGCCGTTTCTTGCTTCACCCTGGCTTACAAAAGCCCAAACATGGTTCTTTCATTGCAGTGCACATATACAAGGATATTAAAATCTGCAGATTCCATCCTTCTCCAATTCTTATCTCACAAAAATTGGTTGGCTACATAATAATGATATTTACTTAAGTTTTTACTTTGCCATTTGATCCTCCAATTAATCTGCTTACCCAGGCAAGAACATTAAAAAAAGAAAAAGAGTTGTTCTCATATAATTCTCCTCCCCTCTCCTCACATATTTTATTTTCTTTCAAACAAACATTATTTTCCTTTGCTGAGATGGATAGTTAAATTAATAATTCAGAAGGGAAAAAAAATCTCAGAATGAGAAACGAAGCTTGAAGTAAAATATAAATCTTAGTTCACAATCTCAGAGAGAGTATTTATGTTTAAAATAAACTTAGACCTTTCTCTGAGCTCTAATCCCACGGTAATTCAATCTGAATCTATTTTGGAGTGAGTAAGTGAGCAGCCATCTTACAAAAAACAGGACATTTGGGGGAAGCCCTTTGATCTTGCACCCATTTGGTTACCTCTAAGATGCCTTGTTTCAGCTCATACAGGGCTACTGAAATCTCAGATCCTTGGCTTTCTGTTCCATCTGGAAGCGCAGTAAACTCTGCAAAGGCTATAAACCGAGCCTAGACTGCAGACTCTCAGTGCATACAATGCAGTCACCCCCCTCCCACCTAATCAAAAACTCTCCTCATCTCCTGAAATGCTCTGAGGGATTAAGCTCTAGGTTCCAACTGGGAATGCCAGATTTCCCTTTCCACCCCGATCTTCAGAGGATGCATCCCCTCCCTCCTCTTTACCACAAAAGGCACTGGTCTCCTTTTCCCCTACCAGGCATGATCCCTTCCAGGGGGACCAGAAAGACAATCCTTTCCATCCTATAGCACGAACCTCCTATGAGGCGAGAAAGCATGAAGGAGCTTGCTGCCCTCTTAGAGTGTACTTGAGTGGGGAAAAGTGCATCAAAGACAAAGCACGAACTAATATCTCAATTCTACAATTTCATAACTTTTACAAGAGTGCCCTCCCCTCATAACCTGAAATGCCTGATAAAGGAGGGCAAGGTCCATCTGGAACATACCGTCCAATTTGTGGGTGAGTGAAGGAAGTGCCCGAAGCCTCCATCAGTGGCCTGAACTTTATATGCTTATTACAATCACAGTTTTTTTTTTTTAAATTCCTGAAATCTGAAGCCAGAGAAGGAACGAAACTTCGATTACAAATGTTGTCATACATTTACTTAAAAATTATGTCATTCTACTTATGCAGATGTTTCACGTTCTTTTGCAATCTTTCTGAACCCTTTGTATTAGCAGTATCCTTGAGTGTGTTAAAGAAATGAAATCATCTCTTGTCTCCCATGGGCAGGTGAGACTATGGTGGAAAGATCTTGCCAGGAATAATAAGCAGGTGAATGTTGCTTTTGCTAAGAAACCAATGGAAATAGGTTTACTTTTTTTAAAAAATATTTTATTTATTTATTTGAGAGAGAGAGGGAGAGCACAGAGGAAGAGTGAGAGGGAGAAGCAGACTCCCTGCTGAGCAGAGAGCCCAACGTGGGACTCAATCCCAGGACCCTGAGATCATGACCTGAGCCAAAGGCAGACACTTAACCGACTGAGCCACCCAGGCGCCCCGATAGGTTTACTTTTTATAAACGCCTTGTCAAATATTCATACATAATTAAATTAAAGATATCATTTTACTGCAAATGGCAAATGATCATTCCTCAACAAACCAGAAAGTCTATTCGGGAGCATCATGGGTCACAGACAGATGACATTTCAATGAGTACGTGTTTGTTGGAGACAAACCTGGGCCAGGAAAGAAATGGCTATTACTTTTGTCAGGTCTTTTGTTTCTTGGGAATGTAGGACTGTGTTGATTGGTTGAGAAATTTAAAAGTTGTTTTTGTTTTTTTACCTGTCAGTGTGTTCTTAATTAAAGTCATATTAGACTGAAATTTTATTGTTCTCATCCTTTATTTCAGTCTGAGAAATAAGTTGGGGATGTGAGCATTTTTAAGCCCCTGGCATTGCATTTATTATGTGGACCTGGGAATCTCTAAAGGCCCATTGACTTTGTACTTAGAAGTGGTCACAGAAAACATCTCTGGTGAATACTGAAGAGAAACAAGAGAGGAAGAGAACGGGATGAAAGATTACGATGTATGTTGGCATTCTAGCATTTCCTCACAACAGCACCCCATTCAAATAGTCCGGTTTTGCATAAAATGGTTGAAAATATAGTTGAAAGCTGGCTTCACTAACATATACTCAATGCTCAACTCCCAGTATTTGATCAGTTCTGGGATTTTTTTTTTTTTTTTTTTTTGCTTTTGTTTTGTTTTGTTTTGTTTTGTAAGCGGGAGAAGGGAACCCAGCCAACCTTTTTGGATGTTGGAATATGCATACTCTAGGCGCCACCTACTGGCTATTGATTGACAGTGCCCCAAATCCTAAGCAACTAAAACCCCAAAAACCTGATTCTTTCCCCAAACCTTTCATTTATCTTCTTCCCTTTCCTTCCTCTTGTTGCTTTTCTATTCATTTCTCTTTATTTCCCTTTTCCTGTTAGAAATACTCTGACTTTCTCAATATAATTCTCATACACGATTGTCTAAAAGAAGCCTTTTGTGACAAGTGGACAGGCTGCAGATGGGGAAAAAAAGAGGTCCATGTCAGGTCATATGTCTTCACCTTAAAAATGATGCCTCATGGCTAACTGGATTCAGAAAGGCATTGTTTTATATATTAACTATTTTTAAAGATTTTTATTTATTTGAGAGAGAGAGAGAGCATGCACAAGTGGGGGTCAGAGGGAGAGGGAGAAGCAGGCTCCCTGCTCAGCAGGGGCTCGACATGGGGCTGGATCACAGGACCCTGGGATCACGACCTGAGCCAAGGCAGACACTTAACTGACTGAGCCACCCAGATGCCCCTATATATAACTACTAATACTTCATATTAAGGTTTAATATTTCCCCGCCTGGACTTCACTGAATCCCGATTTCCCACTAGCTAGATGTGAGTCTGCACAACCTTCCATGACTCTATATTCTTACTTGGAAAAAGGCAGTGCTTACATCCCATAACTCACAGTAATGCGAGAACTGAATGACGTAAGCACCTAAATTCTTTGGCAGAGCACTTTCCCATGTAGTAAATAAATGTGCACTAAATGTTTTCTGTTATTACAACACCTCTGAGGACACAGTCTGTGTTTTCATTCACTTCTATAGCCTTAGAGTGCAGAGAAGGGGGTTTCTACAAGGTAGGAACTTAATAAATGCTTTTTGAGTTGAATATTTAGAAAACATGAAATTATTTGCAAATAAACAGTGTTACTATTTGCATCCTTGAAATTCTAATATTTTTTTCTTAGAGAAGATATTTGAAAATATTTAATCAGTATTTCCTGTCTCAGTACAGAGCAGAAAATGCATTATGTATATAGTACAGTAGAAAAAAAATTATTACCTATTTTTACAATGTTTTTAATTCCATTTCAAGTTAAGATTACCACATAATAGTAATAGCTAAAATGTATTGGAAATGCACTCTCAACCAGGCATAGCCCTAAAATCTTTCCACTTTTCATCTTATAACACCCTGTGATGGAGATACTCTTTTACCCTCATTCTAAGATGAGAACACTTTAACATATAGTCATTAATTAACTCATTAAAATCATAGGTAGTAAGTGGGCTATCTAGCTTTCAAAAGGACGTCTGAGATTCAGTTTGTGTATGTTTTTATTCCTATGGCATTATAATTTCTAGACAATTAGATAATTGGAATCAAATTTCAACTACCCCTTGACATTCCCTTGCTAATCCTCTAAGATCTTGCCAGTTTAGTTGGATAATTTTGCTTTGATTTCAGGTGTGACTGGTTTCTTCATTTTGTTTTCTTTTGTTTTACTTTATTTGTTATGATATCTCAGTTTGCCCACTGACTATGTTTCATAGTTATCAGAAAGGATAAAAATAAACATTAGAAGGCTTGTTTTTCTTTGCCTCAGCTTGGATCAAATTTATAAAGTGCAGAAAGGGCCTTTGTGATGATGTTCCAGAGACTGGGAAGGATGGGGTAATGCAGGGAGTCATATGGAACAGGTCTGCAGAAAGAAGAAGCCAACTTTCTTATCATTCCACCATAGTGGAATCTTTTAGCCTTGGCTAAATTATTTTAGTTGACTTTCCAAAGGGTTAAACAAATTCATGGTCCTCTATTGTGGTTTTAATTGGATTTTTTTTTTTTTTAACCAGGGAGATTGGATCATAGACATGTAATTTAACAATATTCTAAAATCAAACATAAATGCTTTCTTTGTGAAATAATTTGTTCAATAATTTATATAATTATTTTCTTTTATTAACATAGATAATGGAGTTTTCTAGAAATGCATTCATTTGGATTTCTGACTTTATATTTTCTCCTTGGGATAAGATGAAAATTTTCCCAATGTAATAAAAAAGAAAAGGTAACTATGAGAGCTGATAAGTGCATTAATTAACCTGGTTATGGTAATCATTTCACAAAAGTATATATATTAAATCATCATGTATACATTAAAAGTTTCTTTTTTTTTTTTAAAGATTTTATTTATTTGACAGAGAGAGACACAGCGAGAGAGGGAACACAAGCAGGGGGAGTGGGAGAGGGAGAAGCAGGCTTCCGCCGAGCAGGGAGCCCGATGCGGGGCTCGATCCCAGAACCCTGGGATCATGACCTGAGCCGAAGGCAGATGCTTAACGACTGGGCCACCCAGGTGCCCCTACATTAAAAGTTTCTTTAGAGGGTGCCTGGGTGGCTCAGTCGGTTAAGTGTTGGACTCTTGATTTTGGTTCAGGTCATGGTCTCAGGGTCCTGGGATCCAGCCCCACGTTAGGCTCCATGCTCAGCGTGGAGTCTGTGTGAGATTCTCTCTCTCTCTCCCTATGCCCCTTCCCCCAAAAATAGAGAAAGAGAGAGAGAGATAAAAGTTTCTTTTAAAAATGAATGCTAAAAAAAGAAATAAATATCCTTCCCCCCCTCATAAATTTAGCACAGAAAGTTATAAAGTAGCATTTAATTCAGTGTTGAAAGAGTTGAGTGTTATAGTCCAAAAATCTAAAATTAAGACCTGGCTTAATTGGGATTAGTTGAACAGATTAAAGAAACAATTCCCCAATCTCCACCAATCTGCAGAATTTACTTGGGATAAATTACCTCTCTTGTGTCTAATGGGAACTGACTTCGACAAGCTTTTGAATTTTATGCTTAACCAGATGTTATTAACAATTCTGTTTATGGACTACACCATCTCATTCTCTTCCAAATCAAGAAGAGTTTGACCCAGTTTACATTTAATTTTGAGAGGGAGAATTCTTTATTGGTTTATCCTTCCAGTTCTCTTTTAGCTCCTCTGCCGTTTCTTCTGAAGCTTTATGAGCCATCTGTTGTGAGGTGTGTCTTTTGATATTTGTCCCATTCTAAGGGAGAACAGTATTATTAATGTAAGATATATCCAAGAGTAGACTTAGACTCATTTCAGATGATAACTCAAAAGAAACAAATGAATCCAAAATCAAAGAAATGATTATGTTACATTTTATAGCAAAAGGAGTTTTTTAGATATAATTAAGGTCCATAATGAGTTGACTTTGAGTTAAGTAAAGGGGAGATTATCTTGCATGGGCCAGGCCTAGTTAGGTGAACCTTCTAGAAGAGGGACTGGGGCCTTCCTGCGGAAGTCAGAGAGATTATCATACTGGCCTTCCACAAGTATGAAAGGGCCACATTGGAACTGACCAGCCCCTAACAGTTGAGCTCAGCTCCCTGAAAACAGCTGACAAGAAAATAAGAACTTCAGTCCTACAGCCATAAGGAACCCTGATTTCTGCCAACAGCCACATGAACTTGGAAGAGGATCCCAAACTCTACAAAGGACCACCACCTGACCAACATCTTGACTACAACTTTGTAGGATCCTGAACAGAAGGCCAACTAAGTTACACCTGGACTCATGAATCACAGAAACAGATGTTAAATGCAGGTTGTTTTTAGCCATTGAGTTTGTAATAATTTGTTATAAAGCAATAGAAAATTAACATACCTTGTATTTTAGTTCAATTTTTGAAAACCAAGGCTCTGGGATTTTTTATGTACATCCAATTAAGTTTGCATGTGTTTGATGAGAGAAGAAACCCTATTCTTTTTTCTCACAACAGCATTTTTGGAGTTTAAAGAAGCATTTGGAATTGTTAAGCACGAGTTTATCATATGACCCAGCAATTCTACTTGTAGGTGTTTACGCAAAAGAACTAAGAACATGTCTATACAAAGATGTGTTCATAAATATTCATAACACTTGTTCACAATAGCCTAACAACAGGCAAATGGACAAACAAATTCTGGTCTATCCATACAGCAGGAATACTCAGCAATAGAAAGGAATGACCTACTGAAATACAAAAATATGGGTGATTCTTAAAAACATTATGCTGATTAAAAATGGAAAATCCAAATATAAACTAGTACCTACTGACTAATTCCATTGATATGAAATTCTAGAATAGGCCTCTATAATCAAAAGATCAATGGTTGTTTAGAGGAGGGAGTGGGGAATAAGGAATGTTTTCCAGTGATGAAATGTTTGTATCTTGATCATGGTATTTGTTACACGGGTATATACATTTGTTAAAACTCATTGAATTATGCACTGAAAGAGGTCATTTTGGAAGGAAAAAAGTTCATCTTTGCGAAAAGCTCATTTTAGTGAAACTATACCATGATAAAGCTGATTAACAAAAACAGCATCTGGCACATAGTAAAACATTCAACAAATATTTGTGAATTTACTTAATGTCAATTTTGTTCTTTAAATAACTTGTAATTTTAGGAAAAAATCTATTTTTTATAATAGCCCACTTGGGTCAGTTTATAAACAGATTCAGAACACAGATTACAGATTTGGAAAGTACAGAATGAATGTCACAAATTATCTCACCTGTCGGCAATTGTGGGATACCTGCAGTAATTACTTTAGGGAGCTTGCCATTTCTAATGCAATCCAGTGTTGATTTCTCTAGGTCTTGAGGATTCAGGTGACGTTTAGGCATCAGAAGATTTCTGAAAAGATGTGCTACAAATTCATAAACAACATAGTTTAGAAAGTCACAAAGACTTTGAGGATCATAAGAGTACATTTTGATACTGGAATTAATGCATTCTGAGTAACAGGTAACATATTAAGTAAAACCACTTTAAAAGTTTGGGGTCCCATTATTCCTTAGAGAATAGTACTTTCCTGTCTTTGGATGTATTAGGATAGGGTTCCTTTACTAGCCATGAGTTTAAATTGTCAGATTTTTAAAAATAAAATCACAACCTTGAGAAAGTTAATATTCACAGAAAATCAAAATAAAGTAAGATATTTGTAGGAAACTTGGCAATGCATATTAAAAGGGAGAGGAATATAATTGCTTTGCTTTCAGATGTTTCATGAAATTTTCTTCTCTATGCAGATCTCCAATAAGGTAGGATTTGTTAAAAGCTATGACTCTACATTGAAAGCAATAATTTCATTAACTAGTGAATGATATAAATAAAATTCAAGAATTATGTCTCATAAATTCATAACTCTTCAACGTATTTTTCATGATTCCCTGGTACATCCTTCCACAACCTTCATGAAACCAAATGTTTGCCGACTTGAGATTAGCTGTTTTCTTGTGCTCAAACATTTCAACATCATTTGGTGAGCAGGTAATGGATTCTTTGCTGAGCAGCTGAGATTTCACAATATATAATGTGGACCTGCTCAAACTGATGAGATCATTTTTGACAGAAGCTTTGAACTTTCTACTTAACCACTACTCAAATTCTCTTCCACCATTAGACCCATGGACAAAGTTTTTTTTTTTTTTTTTTAATTTTTAAAAATTTATTTATTTATTTGAGAGAAAGCGAGAGAGAGAGCATGGGAGTAGGGGGGGTGGGGCAGAGGGAAAGACAGAAAGAATCCTCCAGCAAGGCCCCTGAGCTCCCAGGACCCCTAGACTATGACCTGACATGAAATCAAGAGCCAGCTGCTTAACCAACCAAGCCACCCAGACGCCCCTCCATGGACAAAGTTTAAATGGTCAATAGGCTGGGAAATTATGAGAAGAATTCAAGAGTCAGGAGAGTCACTGGATCAGATGTGTATGTAACACCGACTGTGTTATTTTTTTTTTTTTTAAGATTTTATTTATTTATTTGAGAGCGAGAATGAGAGAGAGAGAGAGCATGAGAGGGGGAGGGTCAGAGGGAGAAGCAGACTCCCTGCAAAGCAGGGAGCCCGATGCGGGACTCGATCCCGGGACTCCAGGATCATGACCTGAGCCGAAGGCAGTCGCTTAACCAACTGAGCCACCCAGGCGCCCCCCGACTGTGTTTTATACTGAATCACAGTTAAACGATGGTTTGCAAATTTTAAAATAAGTTCCAACAAGCGAGCTGAGACCATGTTTGTTTCGGGCTACACTCTGATGTCTGCATCTCCCAGCGCTGTAGAAACACCAACTCACCCCATATAACTTGAGGGAACTGCTGTGCTTTGTTCTGGTTTAGTTCTGCACTGTTGCAACTCAATTTTTATTTCCTGACTTCTTTTTTAGCAAACCATTACTGACATTTTCGAAATAGTCAAAATCATTTCTCAAACTTTATGCTTTCTCTTTTCAAGGCTGAAAAAAAGTCTCTGCTAAAACTGCCTGCATTTTCTGTGATTCTATGATTTGTGAAAACACATATAGACATATAATGTTTTAACAAATAATTCCATTGTTTTATTTTAAGATATGCCTGCTGTTGAGATTTTTTTTATTAAATGTTTCATTTTGTCAATGGATGTTCTCTATGCTCCAGCCACTTAAATTATTCATCTAGGGGCGCCTGGGTGGCTCAGTTGGTTGGGCGACTGCCTTCGGCTCAGGTCATGATCCTGGAGTCCCTAGATCGAGTCCCGCATCGGGCTCCCTGCTCGGCAGGGAGTCTGCTTCTCCCTCTGACCCTCCTCCCTCTCGTGCTCTCTGTCTCTCATTCTCTCTGTCTCAAATAAATAAATAAAATCTTAAAAAAAAAAAAATTATTCATCTAGACCTTACCACTCCTGTACTTAGGTAATCAGAGTTATATATACTAGCTTTTTTTTTTATTTTTTATTTTTTCATAATTCAACAAGTGTTTATTTATTTTTTTTATTCTTATGTTAATCCCCATACATTACATCATTAGTTTTAGATGAAGTGTTCCATGATTCTTTGTTTGTGCACAACACCCAGTGCTCCATGCAGAATGTGCCCTCCTCAATACCCACCACCAGGCTAACCCAGCCTCCCACCCCCCTCCCCTCTAGAACCCTGTTTGAGAGCAAACTTCATCATTAACCTGGCACTAACCTGCTCAACTTTAACCTTCAACCAGTGGGTTAAAAAAAAAAATAAAACAGAAACAGGCATAAAATTTGAAACAGATCATGACATTTAAATGCTTATTAAGACGTTTATATTAACAACAGGATACTTTATAGATAAAGTTGATAGGGGCCATTATAATTCCACATCTGTTTTCAGTAGGCTGTCAAGATTTAAGATACTAATCCGTCAACATTTTCTTGCCCTTAGCATTTGTAAGATAATTAGCTGCTTTAATTAAAGGCCAGTGAGGGATGTACGCCATGCAGCCCACACAGAAATCAAACCTATGATTATCCCAATGTTCTAATCAACTGTGCTATACACATTAACCACAGTCTTGATGATGGTAAAGGAAGAAAAAGTCTATATTAAAATGTCACCATGTTACCTTTTACTATGTTACTGAGCATCCTTTCAAATAAATACATTATACTAGCCATGCTTTTCTCCTATAAAAGATAAGAAAAGCATGCATACTTGATTCATTTTTCTTGAACTGTAAATTGAATTTAGGTTTGGGAAGGCACACATAGGGTTGCTTGCACATCTGTTAAACGTTCCCTTGCAATACCTGTCTTCTCTGAAGAGATGGGCTGAAGGAAGATATGCTTGAAAGCATCAGATGAGAAGTTGAGGGATGCCAGCTCACCATTCACTAGATATATGTCACATAAACTCCTTGTTATTCCTGGAATAGAATGAGAACATTATGCAAACTGTGTTCTGGAGGGCTAGGTTTTCCAGAATTTTCAAGTATTTGTCCCTCTAGACTTCCCACTGCTCCACCCCAGCATCCACAGGGCATCTCCTATCTTCCATCATAATTCTAGGACACTTTTCCACTGTATTTTTACCCTGGATTGTGGCTATCCATAAATACCATGAAAGTAAAATATACACCACCTCCACCCCTGAGTTACCCCCTTGTCTTGTAAAAATAAAATTATTCTCCCATAAACAAACATAATTAATTATGTTTAATTAATAATCTAAATGTTAGAGAAATGTCACTATATCACCATCAATTTTAGTGGCATAGATTCTTGAAAGTTCTACAACAGGAAGATTTTCAGCAATTATTTTTACAGCCAGTGGGTGTCATATTTTTATATATTCTCCAAGTCACAATTTACATGTACAGTTGATGTTTTGTTCTGGTGAGTTTAAATGATTTTGTCCAACTGTTCTCATGTTTAATTTGCTATGATGCTATGAAATCAATACTTTAAAGAAGTGTGGAATAACAGTATGGATTTGGGGGGATAAAAGTAAATTAAAATTAAATTCATATTTATAATTGCATACCTTAATGTAATTCTTGTCATAAAATTAGTTCTCTCCCAAGGTTTGCGAAGTCAAAAGTTAAGTGTTTCTCAGAACATTTTCATGGGTTTCTGGAGCTTTGAACTTAGCTTGGTAACTCATTAATTTGCAAGTCATCTTGAAATATTTCCTATGGATTCCATGGTAATTTGTCAGCTGCTATGAAGCTTAAAAAGTAGAATTATTTGATTCATTTCAAAATGCATTTTGGGGATACTCTATGCATTTTCGGAAATACTGTTCAGTTATAATGTGATTATTTTCATAATACTTTTTCCTCTATTAAAGTTATTTTCCTATTCTCTCTTGTATCAGAGATAAGTATCGACAGTCCCAGGTTTGGAAATCTTCTTTCTCCATAACATCTATGGTGGTTTCTGCTATGATTCATCCACTAACTACCACATGAGGTCTCAGAGGATACTGCTTACAGAGGGGAATTTCATAAACAATGAAGTAAATCTGAGGTCGAATAGTAAAAGTAAAATAAATATTTGTTATACTGAAGTAAATTTATTTTAATTTTTTAAAATATCTTATATATTTATTTGAGAGCGAGCACAGAGGAACAAACAGACTTCCCACTGAGCAGGGAGCTGGATCCCAGAACCGGTTCTGGGATCATGACCTGAGCCAAAGGCAGACACTTCACTGACTGAGCTACCCAGGGGCCCTGGAGTGAATTTAAAAATGCAAATATAGCAAGGGATTGATGGCAGTCTGTGAGAAAGCGGATGGTTACACTACATCCCTGAAAATCAAAAATTCTATTAGTAACTGAAGATCAGTTATAATACCGATAATTGAGGGGCACAGACTCTGATGAGGGGAAGAATGCAACTGAAATGTCCTCTAGTTTTTCCGGACCCTTACAGGATAACCTTGATGAAGGAGGTGACTGCCTCTGGCATGGCCTGCGCCATCATTCTGACTTTGTCCAGGCCAACTGGAAAGAGAAATAATTGTGTTTCTTTTTCTTTTTCCTTTTCTTTTTCTTCTCTCTCTCTCTCTGAGTGCTCTGCTTTGAACTAAGCATCTTATTAAGATAAAAAGGAGTTTCTTGGTTGGTTTTTTTTTTTTTTTTGCTTTTAAATTTTAAAAAGACCTGTTTGAGATATACACGTCTTAAAATAATTTTACTTATTTTTTTCTAAATAAGAAATGAGAGATGATATTAGATGATATTAGACACAGGAAACATTTTGTCTTACCTTTAAACACTGTGGTTGTGTGTGTAGTCAGACATGTGATGGCTGAGTCTTCACCAAGTGAGTCTTGAGTAACTGCTGTGTGTCTGACTCTAAGCTACCAGCTACCGGAAAGAAAGTAAAACAAATAATAAAGTCCTGGAAAATTAACACCTTATTTCCTGCCTAAGAAAGCATGTGTGTGTATACCTGTGTTTCTGCGTGTGAGTGAGCGTGTGTTGGGGGCAACTGGTGTGGGCGTGGGTATGAGGGGGATGGGGAACGTGGGCAGGTATTAGCTCAACCTGTGACAAGAGAATGCTTCAGGCTGGAGCAGTTTTTTACCTCCAGAGGAAGAATATTCTAAGAGCCAAGTGAGAAGCCAAAACCCAGTAAGAAAGAGGGGACAGGACTGATGGCTAATGTTGGCCAACCATGTGAGGAGTTGCTTCAGGATTCGATCTCTTCCAGTAAAAGCAAATGTTGAAAACCTGGACATGAAGCCTGAGTGAGACAAGCAGAGGATCATAAACTGCGAGTCAGCGTGAGCTGGAATAAGCCCATATCATCTGTGATTTTGGGTTTTGCTTCCCATAGCCAGTTATGCCTGCCATAACTCAGTATGGAAGAGGGGGTCAGCCATTTAAAGAATCTAAAACAGCAGATTACTTCTTTACGTGTGTGTCTGGAAGGACGCCTGGGTGGCTCAGTCAGTTAAGTGTCCAACTCTTGCTTTCAGCTCTGGTCATGATCTCGGGGTCGTGAGATCAAGTTCCATGTCTGGCTCTGTGCTGAGCATGGAGTCTGCTTAAGATTCTCCCTCTCTCTCTCCCTCTGCCCCTGCGCCGCTCACGTGCACGTGTGCTCATTTTCTAAAAAAAAAAAAGGATGTGTGTATGTAAGAAGTGGTTGAAGAGTGTGTATCTATAAAGTAATACAATTGTTTCTTAACACACAAAATATTTTATATATATATATACACACATCACACAAACAAATCACACAAACACACACACTATTATATATCCATCTACCTATATATACATATATGTATAAAATTATTTTAGATCAAAATAGTATTAAGGCTCTTATGAAGATAATGATAGTCTTGTTGTCTTATTTCTTTTAAAGTATTTTTCCTCAGCTGTTTTACCTTAAGTCAGGTCTAAATCATTAACACCCAAGATGGGTTTGTCTTAGTTATAAGCAGTGATTTGGTAGAACTCTAAATAGGAAGATATGTGTCTATTTCCCACAAAAGTCAGAAAGAAGAGATTTCAGATTTCAAAGATATGGTTTTGAAGATTCTCAAGCTGTGATACAAAATTTAACGAGTCGCTTATCTTGAGAATGTGCTTTACCTAACAGCTAGAACCTATATCTCAACTCGACATGGTGAAGTGATTTTTTAAAGAACTTTTAGAGGGACAAAAATAGATGTGTAAGATAAATTGGCACATACGCATTTCCATATCCATGAAATAAATGCCTTCGAATATATGCCTCATGGAGGTCAAGTAACATGATGGTTTCAGTTTTTTAACCTCCCTTCTTGTATGACAAATGCAATTATCAGAAGGATATTTACTCAAAGGGTGACCAGATTAACATTGCTAAAAATGCTTTTAGTTATTCTAAGGCCATGAGAAAGGATTACATTTCCAAGCTTGTTGATGCTCTCTTGTTCTGGGTTACAGGCAAATCCCAGGATATTATCTTCCCTGGGGACACCGTTGCATTTGGGTGGCCATGTGCAAGTTTCACATTTTCCTGGACTTTTTCCAGCTCCACTCTGATTTCTTGCAGTTCACTGGCAGCTGAAATAAGAGGAAGAATAGGGAAAAGCCTGACAATAAATTATCATTAAAAATCACTGTGGGAGGGGCGCCTGGGTGGCTCAGTCAGTTAAGCATCTGCCTTCGGCTCAGGTCATGATCCCAGGGTCCTGGGATGGAGCCCCGCATCGGGCTCCCTGCTCA
>NW_023270615.1:6141512-6302413 GCF_011800145.1 Mirounga leonina | reverse complement strand
GGCTGGGCATCTGCCTTCGGCTCGGGTTGTGATCCCAGGGTCCTGGGGATCGAGTCCTGAGTCGGAGCTCCCTGCTTGGTGGGGAGTTGGCTTCTCCCGCTACCCCTCCCCCCTTATTATGATCTCTCTTTCTCTCTCACAGTCTCTCCCTCTCTCTCTCTCAAATAAATAAATAAAAATCTTCAAAAAAAAATCACTGTGGATATTTCATTACTGAAAGATTCTAGAAAAATGCAATGGGGATAAGTGCCTGATAGTTTACATTCTAGTAAGGGAGAAGAGAAGCAAAAAACTAAGCCTATACATGAAGAAGGAAATAGGGTGCTTTGATAATGAATCACTGGGGAATTCGGGTTCAGTAAGGCTGGTCAGGGAAGACTTCTCAGAGGAGGTGGTTTTTGAAGTGAATCTCGAAGAATGAGAAGAAGTTGGCCATGCTGAGGATGAGAAGCTTGGAGTTCCTGATACACAGGGGCTCCATCACTTTCTAGTCCTTAGTTCACGCTTTTCTTGGAGTCTGACTTGGCTACTCTGCTTCTACCCTAAAGCCTGACTCATACTTGCTTACACTCTAGTACTTAGCTCAGGCATCTATGTGCTAGGAAGTTATTCCTGAATCTGTTTTTGTTTTTCTTCTCCAAGATGTGTTAGATGCCCTTTCTTAGTGCTTCCTTAATAATCCATAAATATCTTTCTTAACGCACTTCCATTACTGCACTGAAGTTATATGTCTTTATGCCTACACTGCATCTTATTCCTCTTTATAATCCTAGAAGCTAGCACTTTGCTTCATTAATTGCGGCTGAAAAAATGAGGGGTTATTATTCACAAAAACTGCAAATGAAACTTTGAGGCATGGCATAGTAAGGATCCAATAAAAGCTTCTAACTGAAACTCCACCAGGCTCAAATCATGAAGAGTAAAGTATACTTTTTTGAAACCTACCTTTTCTCTCTCCTAGTTCCCTTTTTTTTCTGTTTGTTTGCTTGGTGAAGGTGATTTTTTTTTCTTTTCTTCCATAAGTTAATCATTTTCTTCATGAGAGCCTACATACACTGGAAGAAGGAGAAAGAAGGGCAGAATAAGGATTTTTCCCTATTCAAACATTTTTGTTACCTTTGTAAATGATAGAAAAATATACTTTAAAATCAATTATGGTCTCAGAAACTTTAAAGTGTATTTTTGAGGACTAATGTCTGCATGCTAGAGTATAAATCGAATGAATTATCAGCATAGAGACGATTGATTCAGATGTAGCATTTGGTCATATTAGTAGCTGCCAAAATTAGTAGCCAAAATGAGTTGTTAAATCACCCCATTATCTGGAGGTGAGGTTGAAGATTTTAATTCAGATTTTGCTATGTGGATTTATAAACTGACCCTATATTATCAAATTTACCCAGTTCTACTCACCCACCATCTCTGTGGTGGGCAGAAGAGTGGCGTCCCAAAGATGTTCTCTCACCGGATGTCCTAAACCCCAAAACCCTGTGAATAAGTTATGGTTACATGGCAAAAGGGGACTAAAATTGCAGATAGAATTAAGGTTGCTAATGAGCGGATTTTAAATTAAGGGATTCTCCTGGATTGCATGGGTGGGCCTAATGTCATCACAACGGTCCTTAAAAGTGGATGAGGGAGACATATGAGAGTCGGGACAGGGATGTGACATGGAAGAGGCATCAGAAAGATGCTATGTTGCTGGCTTCAGAGTTGGAGGGAGAGGACCACAAACCGGGGCATGTGGGCATCCCTAGAAGCTGGAAATTCTCCCCTGGAGCATCTATGAAGGAATGCCATTCAATTGACACCTTGATTTGAGCCAGTGAGACCTGTTTGCCTAACCTAATTCTCCCATCAGGTATCTGTGGGGCGAGTCCTCTGTCTTACAGCATGGGACTGTCTCAGAGAGTGAAGAAGTTTCCAAAGTGACTTCCAGCTGTGGAAGCTCTTTGTTTCCTCTTCCAGTAGACCAAATATCAACGGGACACTCGAAACAATACGGAATTCTATAAATGACCTACAGCTGCTCTTTCAGACTTTAAAAAATATAAGTATGTGGGGCGCCTGGGTGGCTCAGTTGGTTAAGCGACTGCCTTTGGCTCAGGTCATGATCCTGGAGTCCCGGGATCGAGTCCCGCATCGGGCTCCCTGCTCGGCGGGGAGTCTGCTTCTCCCTCTGACCCTCCTCCCTCTCATGCTCTCTGTCTCTCATTCTCTCTCTCGCAAATAAATAAAATCTTTTAAAAAAAATATAAGTATGTGATTAGAACAGTAGTTTTTCTGCAAACAAGAAAAAACAGTTGGAATAAGGGCAGGGCGGTCATAGGAAACATTACTCTTTAGCACTAGGGTAAGAATGTTGAAGGCTGAGAAATAACTAGCATTTACCCATTGCATATTTTACTTTACATGAAGCTGTTTGCTGCAAATCGTTTTGAACCATTTCTCTTCCTAACTGAGATAGAAAATAGCAGAGGAGAAGAATGTGTGAAAAACACAGCAGTAATTAAGTTTAATGTTCAAAGGGAGCTGTTTATTCTCTCGTGCTGGTTGTAATGATCTCTGTGGACCTCTTCAGTATGTTATACAGAATTACCTGTCTGGGAGACAGTTTACATTCTGACGTCACCTTCACCATATCTTGCCAGTGTTGGTTCCTTTCTGTATCGCTTGGTCATGATATGCTTCAAAGTCTCTTTAGGGTCTTTATTTTCCTCTCATGGTCATTCTACAGAGATGAGAAAAGTTCGGAGCATCCTTAAACACTGCATGAGCTCCTTACTACATGGGCACATGCTATGGGATGAGACCTCCACAAACCCCTTACTGTAGAGAGACACAGTAACTGCCAAGGCCACCCATTCTTCATTGTGCTATTGTCATGAAGCAGAAGAGCAGCTGGGAACTCTGGATCTCAGGCCTCCCAGGTACTCGAGCACTTTTTTGGCCCAATGGTAACAACACCAGCCTCCAACTCAATGGTGACGCAACAGTTTCTGTGACCCGCTCTTGACTTAATTAATATGCTCACATAGCAGCCATAGGAAGGTAACCTTTTCAGCTTCAAAAATCTAGTCTGACGATGGACTCTGAAAAACAAACTGAGGGTTCTAGAGGGGAGGGGGGTGGGAGGTTGGGTCAGCCTGGTGGTGGGTATTGAGGAGGGCACATTCTGCATGGAGCACTGGGTGTTATGCACAAACAATGAATCATGGAACACTTCATCTAAAACTAATGATGTAATGTATGGGGATTAACATAAGAATAAAAAAAAAAGAGAGAAAAAAAAATCTAGTCTGAGTAGCTTAAAAACAGAGCTTTCACAGAAGGTAACCTTCAACACAAACCCCCACTAGGGTCTGCACATAGGCATTTTTGTTTTGACAATCTTTCCTGCTCTTTCAAGGATTATGGGGATTTGGTAAATCATGCTTTATTTAGTATTTCTCTCTAACTCCCTGTAAATGAGGGGAATGATAAAATTTAGTGATAGAGATGGCTCAAATATTGGAAGACTGGAAAAGGATCGAGGTCTTAAAAAAAAAGAGCAGTACGTTCTCTTCCATGGGCATATCTCCCATTGAATTCTGTATCGCAAGCACCACTGATTTTTACATTTTTCATATCACAATACCTGATTTTTGTAATATTTCTATTAGCGTTTTTGAACTTACTTAAAAACATCAGCAGGAAACTAGAAATAGATCTATCAATTTCCTAAGGAACAGGTCAACTACAGTGTCTAAGCAATAGTAGAATTAAAACCCACATTTCCAAGTTTCATTAAAGGAATAATTAAAACTCACTTTTACTTATTTGAAATGTTTTATACATTGAAGACTTCAGAGATTAGTGTGAACTAATGTGAATATTTATTTCTCCCTATTAGAATATAATCCCCATGCAGGAAGAGATTTTGCTTGGTTGGTTCACTGCTCCATCCTCAGCACTTAGCATACTACCAGGCCCAGAGTAGACATCTAATGAATATCAGTGAAAAGCTCAATAAATTAAAAAGAGTCTGAAACAGTAAGAAATTAATAAAGAATATGAAAAAAAAATTAGTTGTCCTGAAACTTAATGCAGACATTGATTCCTGAGTACTTCATACTTGGTTGAAATTAAAATCTAGTCTTGGTGCTTGGAACTCAGATTTATGTGGTTATTATTAAATTAGTCCACCTGGATTGCAGTCCTGCTAGTCACAAAAAAAAAAGATGTCTTGTATCAACTTACCTTCCCTATGCTTAGCATTTGTCAAGCCTATGTATGTGGGGCAGGAATGAATATGTGAATAAGTGGGGTTTTTAAATTTTTTTTTTTTTAAGATTTTATTTATTTGACAGAGAGAGACACAGCGAGAGAGGGAACACAAGCAGGGGGAGTGGGAGAGGGAGAAGCAGGCTTCCCGCCAAGGAGGAAGCCCAACGCGGGGCTCAATCCGAGGACCCTGGGATCATGACCTGAGCTGAAGGCAGTCGCTTAACCAACTGAGCCACCCAGGCGCCCTTTAAATTTTTTTTTAAGATTTTTTTTTTTTTTAATTTGACAGAGAGAGACAGCAAAAGAGGGAACACAAGCAGGGGGAGTGGGAGAGGGAGAAGCAGGCTTCCCGCTGAGCAGGGAGCCCGATGAGGGGCTTGATCCCAGGACCCTGAGATCATGACCTGAGCCGCAGGCAGACGCTTAACGACTGAGCCACCCAGGCGCCCCAAGTGTTTTTTACACGCGTGCATGTGCACATGTGTGTACGTCTAGATACTGTTTCACCTATATACTTTCGAGGTAAGTTCTTAATGATCCAATATGCATACTGTCTTCTACACATTTGGCCAGTAGGGGGAGCTGTCACCTGTCACTGTGGCATGACTTTGCAGGTGCAAATTCATTTTGTGTGAGGACTTGGACTTCAGTGGTAACTTCTACCAAAATAAAAACTGTAGATTTTGATTGGTAAATATGTCAATAGGCCAATCTGATAAATTGAGACGTAGATGCCCCTATTTGGTACATATCCTTACCATCCACAAAAACTCAAGAGAAAAACAGAAAAATTAAAAAAGTAGGAAGAGAAGGGGCGCCTGGGTGGCTCAGTCGGTTAGGCGTCTGCTTTCGGCTCAGGTGGAGCCCCGCATCGGGCTCCCTGCTCAGCAGGAAGCCTGCTTCTCCCTCTGCCTGCCGCTCCCCCTGCTTGTGCTCTCTCTCTCTCTCTCTCTCTCTGTTAAATAAATAGATAAATAAAATCTTAAAAAAAAAAAAAAGTAGAAAGAGAGAAGTCCATATGACCTGTAAACTAACTTTTTAAAATGTAACACGATGTTTTCAGGATTTATCTCAAAAATTTTTATCATCTACTATGTGTAGGCTCTTGTCAGATGTTATCTTACTTAATTCTCAAAAATCATGTTCATGCTCAGTTTTATTAGTCAAATTTACAGGTGCAGGAATCACTGTTCAGAGGAGGTAGGAGACTTCTTAAGGCTCATATGACTAAGAAGTGGTTAATTTGACATTTCAGCTTTAATCGGTTGACTGTTACTCCCGTGTAATTATAGCTTACCCTAAATTACTCCCCCAGTCAGCTGTTCACCCAATCCCTGGTACATGCCAAGTATTTGGGATGATTCTCTCTTCAGATACAAGTTTTCTCTTTCTCATTCTCATGCTCTGCATTTGAGAGCAAAATCTTGCCCAATTTTGCCATGTGCTAAAGGCACTGATGTCATTCAAAGAACACGCGATCTTTATGTTAAGAAGTCTAAAGAGAAAGCTGGCTGTTCTGCTCTGCTCAGCCTGGCCTGGCCTATGGCAGAATGTTCTGCGAACCTGAGGCCATCAGCGGTCTTGTCAACCACCCAGAATATTGGGAAATTCATCAAGAAGTTGAGTAGGGAAGAATAAGCCAAATCTGTCTCCACTGTGGCTTTGTGATAGATACTGATTCTGCATTTACTTCAACATCGAACACAGATACCTTATGATTGCATTTTGGGGTATAAGGAAAGATTTTCTAAATCCAAATCTTTCAGCAATCAAGATTACCATCAGTATATGTTACTCAAAAGCTAAGGTGGATCCTATATATCAACACTGTATTATCAAAATGGAAGTTGAGTTATTAAATAATTTCATTTAATTTTTAGAAATTGTACATGAAGTACATTTTAATAAGAAACATGATTCAGAAGCATAAGTTCTGTTTAAACGCAGTTGTGATTCATAAGGTTTTGTGTGTATTTATAAAGTCATTTGCCAAAGACTCATTATTTCATAGTGAACTTATCTTAAAGATATTACTATCTATATTGGCAACTCTTACACTTCAGTTTTGTTTATTATGGGTAAGTTCTTGTTCTCATTTTCACATATTACGTCCAAATTTTTACCATTTTGACTTTGTTGAATGATTCTTGCTTACTCTGACCCATATTATATCTAATAGGCTGAATGACTGGTTCCTTAAAAATAGTTAAATATTGGGGTGCCTGGGTGTTTCAGTTGGTTAAGCATCCAACTTTTGATTTCAACTCAGGTCATGATCTCAGGGTCATGAGATTGAGCCCTGAGTTGGGTCCTCACTTAGCTTAAGATTCTCTCCCTCTTGGGGCGCCTGGGTGGCTCAGTCATTAAGCGTCTGCCTTCGGCTCAGGTCATGGTCTCAGGGTCCTGGGATCAAGCCCCGCATCGGGCTCGCTGCTCCGCAGGAAGCCTGCTTCTCCCTCTCCCACTCCCCCAGGTTGTGTTCCCTCTCTTGCTGTCTCTCTTTGTCAAATAAATAAATAAATAAAATCTTAAAAAAAAAAAATTCTCTCCCTCTCTCCCTCCCCCAGTCTCATGCCCAATCTCTCTCTCAAAAAGAAAAAAAAAAGTTAAAAACCATTGTATCAATTCTATTATTTATTTAAACCTGCACAAACATCTCTAACCACCCTTTCCTGTTCCCCTTTCCCATGACTGGATTGTTAGTCTCCTTTAAAGCACTGGGGGTGTAATAGAGTGGGCAGGAATGTGATATTGGGAATTGGAAGAACGAGGGTCTAATCCAACAAACGGTGTCAGTAATGCTTTGAGATCTCAGGTGAGGCTTGAATTTAGATTAGATAATTCCTCAGATCCTACAGGGACAGTGGAGCACACCGCTTAAGATCACATTACTCAGAGCGGCTGGTTTAAGTTCAAATCCCAGCTCCTAGGCTTATCAGCTGTGTGACCTTGGGCAGGTTGCCTAAAGCTTGTTTCCTCACCTATCAAATGCGAATGAAAATAGCACCTGTTTCATAAGGTTGACAAATTTAAATGAGTTAGTATGAGTAAGGCACCTAGAACTTGGCCTGGTTCAAAATAAGAATTATATTTGTGCCTGCCATTTTCATCTAATTTGAGTCAAATATTTAGAAATTTGTGAGATTCTGAGCAGCTCAGATATTCTTTGAGCTCTATTACATGCTGGGTGTTATACCAGATTCAAAGGCTATATCCATGAACAAAACAAAGATTCCTGCCTTGAATTTTTACTTATACCAATATGTTACAATTATAGTCTCCCTCAAATTCCAGCTTATGAAAAAAATTATTTGCTAGTTCAAGGTCTTTGCTCTTTTTTTTTTTTTTTTAAAGTAGGCTCCACATCCAGTGTGGAGCCCAATGTGGGGCCCAGTGCAGGTCCCGAACTCATGACCCTCAGATCAGAAGTCGGATGCCCAATGGACTGAGCCACTCAGGTACCCCCAAAGTCTTTGCTTTTTAATCTTAGTTATTAATGTGTTTAGTTGTAGAAATTGGTTACATCTCTTAACCCAATGTTCTTTACCTCACTTCATACTATTTTTTTCATACTATTTTTAAGTCAAATACAGTGCCTAAAACACACCAAAGGCTTAGTTAATACACATTTCCTATGTTGTAAAAAATTAATGTCTCATGACGGATTATGTTCCTTACATTTTTTTTGTAATTTGTGTTCTGCATCTATTTCAACAATTATGTGATTCACCTTCGAATACATTCCTAAAGTGTAACATATACTTGTTTTTACTTTTATTTTTATATATTTTTATTGGTAAATATAAATGTATTGATATTTGAATACTTATTCAATAACAGTATTCAATGACACTGCTAAATACATTTACAAATCATAATATGTGGCCATAGTTGTTTTGTTTGCTTTTTAAGGGGGGAAATTTCAATGTACACTATCATATCAATTGCATATTATAATGTTTTCTCTCTTCCTTTGCAATTTATATGCCTTTCATTTATTTACTTGGGATCTCTGACAATACTGAATAACAATGGTGATAGTGGACATCCTTGTTCCAGGTCTTATTCATTTCAGGGAAAACTTTCCATATTTTACCATTATGTTTGGTTGTTATAGTGTTTCGTTACATAAACTTTATTATATTAAACAAATTCCCTTCTACTTCTACTTTGTTGAGAGGTTTTGTGTGTCATGGATGTGTTGAAGTTTATAAAATTATGTTTGCATCTAGTTGAAATAATTTTTCTCTTCCATTTTGTTAATTCAGTGAATTACATTATTTTGTTGGATTCCTGGAATAACCCCAAATTGGTTATGATAGATATCACCCTTGTTACATCTCTGTATTCAATTTGCCTATATTTTGGTTAGGATTTTTACATACATATTCAGAAAAGAGATGGGTCTATATTCATTTCATGTAATCTTTCTTCTTGAGTTTTGGTAACAAAATTCGACTAGCCTCATAAAATGAGTTGGAATGTATATCCTCTTTTCCTAATCCATGGAAGAGTTTTGATAAATTATTGCCCACTATCTCTTCAAATATTGCTACACTCCCTCCCTCTTCTCTGGAACTCTAATTTCACATATGTGAGAACTTTCCACCACATCACTTATGTATGTTTTCTACACATTTTTTTATAATTTCCATCCATTACTCCCCCCTTGGGATATTTTCTTTTGGCCTGTCTCTCAGTTCCTGTCTCCTTCCTTCATTTGTAAAAATCTGTTATTAAGCCACTATTGATTTCTTAATCTTAGCTATTTTTTTCTGTTTTAAGATATACATTTGATTCTTTTTCTAGTTTCTAGTATTCTATTGAAAATCTCTGCCATCCAATTTCCTAGACTATTATTCTCACCTATTTTAAATTCCAATATCCTGAACTTCTGTGTCTCTCTATTGTCTGGCTTTTTTCCTTTGGTTTTTAGTTATTTGGTCTTATATCTTGGCATATCTGGTAATTTTTATTAAATGCTAGAAATTTAGTGTGAAACATTTAGGTGACAGTTAAATCTCCTGATGATATTATTCCCTCCATGGTGGCCTTATTTTGCTTTTGGCAAGCAATTAGGGTAGAAGACCACCTCATTCCAATCAAGGATTGAGATGACTTAAAGCTGAATTTCAGCCTCTATGAGGACTGATCTCTTTCCAGTTCACCTCTATTCCTCAGAAATAGCTCTTGGGAAGAAGAATTCAAGCTAAAAGGCTGAGAAATTTACCAGAGCTCTGTTCCTTAAGAGTACCCAAACTGTATCTCATCTTTCTTCTCCATTAGCCCCATAAGACAAGCAGACAAATATCTGCTTGGTATCTTAGCCTCTCTATTGTTGCTTATGAATTAGCAAAGTGGCCCTGAATATATCTGTTCTCTCTTCTTTCCAAGGTCTTGGCCCTCATTTTCTTGCTATTTATCTGGTTCCTTCAAAGGTTCTTCTATTTCTCAGAAGTTGTCTATATTCTTCTATCCCACCTTGATGTTTCTGCAAGTTCCCAGGATGTGGATGCCTTCTCTTGCTCACGTCAGGTTATTTGAGTAAACCACCTCATTTTAGAGTGCCCTTTCCCAAAACACAGGTCTAAAATTGCAATTGATAATTTATATCTGTGAGCCTCCCACCATTAGGAATTTAGAAGATAATCTACAAGGAACATGACAGTAGAGGGAGGGAAAAGGGAGAGGGGCTTGTTTTGTTTTGTAACTTTTGCTTTAATTTGAATTTATGAATGAAAGTTTCTACTACTGCATTTTTAAAAAGAAGACCATTAGCCTTTATTTTTGCTCCATTGTCCACGTACAAGACAGTGAAAGCAGTGTATGATAGCTTAAAATGCTTAAATCTTGTAAACACCTCATAAATATTTTTTCTTTTATTTATGTATCTCTAAATCTCTGTCCAGAGAAGCAGAATTATTAGTTATTGTTATGGATCAGCTATTTTTTGTACAATGAGCTTTTTTTACTTAGCATCCTACTATAAGCATTTTTACTTATTGACGCATGCTTCACAAATTTTAATCCAAAATTTCCCTATTATAAATGATGCTGCAATATGCAGATACATATACATAATTATTTTACTCTTCTTCGCTGTTTCCTTTAGATATATTCTAAAGCTTGAGAAGCAAATAACAACAACAACAATAATAATGGTTACATAAATGGGCTTTGAAGCATTAAAAACCTGTGCTCCATTCCTAGTTCTACAACATTCAATCAGTTAGACCTCAGGCAAATTATTCCTTTCAAGGCACATTTTCCCCATTTGCAAAGTGGTGAAAGCACACCAATGCCTACTGACTGTTTAGGGTTGGTATGAGGATCCAATGGGCTAAGGTAAAGTGAAAATATATATAAGGAAAGTTTTGGTGGTGATGGGTATGTTTATGGCATAGATGGTGGTGATGCTTTCACTGGTGTATACTTATTCCTAAACTCATCCAGTTGTATGTATTAACTATATATTGTTTTTTTGTACATCAGTCATACCTCAATAAAGTAGTTTAAAAAAATTACTTTTAAATAAAATCTGTTTGTCACCAGATATTTATTAAGCCATTCATTTAAAAGTAGCTCTTATTCTTATTATATTATCATCGTTATCAATAAATACAAAGAATTTGTACTTTTTTGGAAAACAGATTAGATTTTGACTTATGTCAGTAGAACACCTCTTTGTATATGGTTTATTCCTATTCTTTTTTTTTTTAAAGATTTTATTTATTTATTTGAGAGAGAGAGAATGAGATAGAGAGAGCATGAGAGGGGGGAGGGTCAGAGGGAGAAGCAGACTCCCCGCTGAGCAGGGAGCCCGATGCGGGACTCTACCCCGGGACTCCAGGATCATGACCTGAGCCGAAGGCAGTCGCTTAACCAACTGAGCCACCCAGGCGCCCTGGTTTATTCCTATTCTTATCACCTGTAGATTATATCAATTATTGCCAGCTTTAGATTTTGTCAATACAGCGCCAAAAGCTGTTTCTTGAATATCCTCTGTAATGATAAGGAAGATGAAAACATTCTTTATTGTGCTAGAATTAGTAGGAAGAATAGGCTATTTGTATGTTATTTATCTTGCTTTGGGGTGTGTTTTATCAAACTTGTTCTACAAGTTAATACAAATATTTGCCTGTTGTGTAATAAAAATACCTTTTCCACAGTTGTATTCTTTTCTTTCTATCCGATGAGCCACCTGAGAAAACTCAGCTTTCTTTTGAGGCCAATCTATTAATCCGGATACTCCCAGCTCTTCCACTTCAAAAGAGACAAGTGAACTCAGGTGAAAAACATCCATGGGAGTGATCTGCAAGTGATCAAGGTCTAACTTCAAGCCAACCCTAAATAAGAGATGTGGTAAGAAGTCCCCACACAGTAATGAAGACAAAAATACATACTCCTGCAATGAACACTTACTTCCTCACTATGGCTCAAGATTTCTGTCTCAGATGAAAGATGCTATCTACTGAGCAGGGAAAGACCAAAGCAATTCTACTAGACAACTGCATAGAAAAAAAACATGCTGTTGCACCAATGGAAGGATGTTGGAAGCTATAATCTATTGGGTTATTTCAAACATGCCTGAAAGCACATTTAATTAGTAAGTGGCCTGGGTTATGTTGACTTCACTCTGTTTTGTTGGAAACCCCTCGGGATCTCCATCATCCAGGTGGAAATAGGAAAGGTTTGAGTCACGATCCAAACTAAGCTCTATCTGAGCCTACGGAACTTTCTGTTTTTTTTTTTTTTTTTTTTTTTTTTATGTTGTTAAAGATCTTAGAATTATAAAACATACTATTTCACATTGCCAATAACATTCTTGATGATGCAACTTTCCCCTCTGTTATGATCCAAGAGGCATTCATTCTAAGAATCAAAGAGCCCGATTTTTTTTTTTAATGGCACAGATACATGCCAAATTGTTTATATCAATACTGTTTTGTGAAAAGATTTTTATTTGGGAAAGACAGTGGATGGAAGGGATAAGTTATGCCTCAGGGCCCAGATACATCCTTGTTCCCTGACTGGTTTCCACCTGGTATTAACCAGGCTAATGGGCAATATCTAAATTGTGAAACTATTCACAGGAAAATAATAAAAATCCAAAAATATTGCTCTCTGTGGGATACCCCTAGAAACTAAACTTGAAGTAGGTAATATTCAGTTTACACAGAAGCCTTTCTACTATCTTCTCGAGGTCACTCCACATTCTATGCCTCTTCTTCCTTTGCCAACAAACTAGTTTGATTCTCATCTCAAGGACCTGCCACTGGAAAGTGTCAGAGATGCTCTTCAATCATGACAGAAAGGTAAGGAAAGTAACAAATGCCAACGGAGGCCCATTTTCAGACCTCTTGTTGTGAAAGAAAAGTGCCTCTCTATTGCTAAGCTCCCGTTAGACAAATTTTATCTTCCTTGTACGTGGAAGCATTCTTCACTGAAATTCATATCCTGATTCTAGCCTGTTATTTTGGCAATTTTCATTAATAACTGGCCATGTCGATCCATCACTATTTGGTGTTTTCCTATCAGCTTGGTAGAGCACAATGATGTCTGCTTCACTATATTTTTATAGAAAATTAAAATATCTTGTTATAAGTCAGAGCAACCTGTAAAGCTTATCATTCTTTGGCCCATTTCAGCATTTTATTACTTTTAGAAACATCATCTCTTATTGGGAGAGAGTTTCTTTTATTTATTTATTCATTCATTCATTTATTTTAGGGGGAGGACAGATGGAGAGGGTGAGAGAGAATCTTAAGCAGGCTGTACACCAAGCGCAGAGCCCTACTCGGGGCCCGATCTCATGACCTTGAGATCATGACCTGAGCTGAAACCAAGAGTCAGACACTTAACCAACTGAGCCACCCAGGTGCTCCGACAGAAAGAGAGATTCTTTAATCTTTGCTGAATTCTCTCCAAAAGAAGACTTCCATTCATAACACCTAACTCAACATTAAAAATCCTCTCCGCCTACCCTTCAGTTTTTGCAGAGACCCACTCATCACCGTTTGGCAACTTAGTCCTAATCTTCTCCCTCGGTTTCTAAAATCTTCTTAAATCTTCTTTCAACCCAGCCCAATCTCTCACCTCTCTTGTGCCTGCCCTTTTATCCTTCCTTTTCTACAAATCACTGAGCAGTGAAAAGTAGTCAGGTAGGTTTCAGCTTACTGTTCTTATTGCTTCATTTCTCACTCATCATTCCAGATTGCACGCATGGCCAAGCCCCAAATTATGGAGACAAAGAAAAAAAAATTCCCAGGGATGTGAGAAATAGAAGAGGTTCTGAATATTCACCTGTCATTTTTTTTCCTGGACCATTACAAAGGGTAAGAGGTTTAAAAGACTAATATGTTTAAAAGTAATTATTAAAGAAACACAAACACAGAGAGAAATATTTTATTATCATCACTTCACAACATGACCATTTTTCATATTCTTTTATGAAAGATATCTTTAAGTCTTCTCTCTTACGTTGCTTTGGGTGTTGAAAATTCCTAGGTTTGTTATAGTTCTATAAATTTAAAGTAGCACTTGAATGCTGTTTTTTCTTCTGTTGGCTTAAAAAGGGAAGTATTTGGCAATTTAGCAATTCTCTCTGTTAATCTGTGCTTAGCTGTAGCTGTCTAATTGCATGAGAGGGAAAAAGTGTTTTTTTCAGTCATAAACCTGACTTCATATATCTTGATTGAAACCAAAGCATCCAAAGCAAACATCCAAAAAAAGCAAAGCAAAAAAGCAAAATTATAAATGGTTTCTCTGACTGTACATTTCCAAATCATGAGGTTTGGCTCTCCCAGAGGCAAGGATGTCTGTGTCTCATTAAGTAATTGCAAACTATGTGCAGTTATGTTTAAACTAAAATCTGCAGTTATTAAAAATTGTTTTATAGCCTTGATCATCCTAGGAATACCTAACATGAATTGTTTCCAATGTTAGAGAGGTCAGGCCCTTTCTACTGCTGAATATTTGAAAACGCATCTGAAGCCAATATATTAAAAAATACTAACAGTGTCTTTTTCTATAGGGAGTGAGATTATGAGTCGACAGTTCTGTAATCTACACCATGCTCAATTAAAAAATAGACTTGAACTTATTTTTGATGTGTCAGAAAAGGTGATTGGAAGACCTATTTTAATAAAAAGACCTGAGTGTGTGAAGGTTTACTATTCTTTTCCATGAGGAAACGGCCACTCAGATCTACTATGAAAATATCTATTGGCCATTAGTTAAAAATGTTACCCAGATTTTTATAGGAAAAATGGTGAAAAAATTATTAGGGGTAAGATAAAATCTGTTCCTGGGAGAACTAGCTCTTTTATTATACTTAAAATATATAGCAGCTTCTAAACTGGATAGACACATTTCCAGTCATAGAACGTTATCTCTGGTTATGTGATGTTATTACTTTGGGTTATAATACATTTCAGCAACAGTAGGATTCTAGAAAACAGCTCCACAGAACCCCTTCCATTGGAAGACTTGGTTCTGAAGTGCTCATCTTCCCTGAGGACATCAGTAATAGCCTGGGTTGTGCTATGGAAATAAACTCCAAATCTCAAGACTTAGCACATTCAATTGGACTCTTCTCTTGCCTGCACAGAACCATCTATAGGACCAGGAGCTCCCAAGGGTAGCTCCCTTCTAAACAATGACTTGAGGATCAGGTTCTTTGAAAAAAACAAAACAAACAAACAAACAAAAAACCTTATAGTTCTACAATGTGGAACCACAGTCACATGACAGAGGGAGAGAGAGCTTGAGGAACCCCACACTGGGTCTTAAAGGCTTCATTCCAGAGGTGACACACCATTTCAGTTCGTAGCCCACTGGACAAAAGTAGTCTATACGGAGACTGGGATAGGTTGGAAAGCCCAGGCAATATTTGACACACTCTATGGTCTGTGTCTCAGGACACATGCCACTTTAGAGCCTCAGCAGTGACAAGTCCAGACAATCCCCAGCTCTCTTTACCCTGAACCAGCCACCCTGGAGACCAAGGATTTTCCATGGTGGAGCTACAAGATAGAAAGAGCTTGGATATCTGTGCTGTCACTGGGAAGGACACTGTTCGAGCAAGCTACCACATTATATCTGACTTGGGTGAACAAGAAATCAATTTTTATATATTAAGCTGGTGAGATTTCAGGTGTTTTTTTTTTTTTTTTTATCAATACAGCATTAATTTGTCTTCCTTCTGTTAAGCCTGAGCCAACCACTTTCCCCAGGCTGCCTGGGAAGGTATAGCAAAAGGAACATACAGGGCAGACAAGACACGGGAGGAAGACCCATGGGAGGTGGAGATGGCTCTGTCACATGGCGACGAGGATGAGAAAGGCCACCATCAGGCAAAAGAGCCCCATGGCCTCCAAGAGGGCACAGCCCAGAATGGCATAGGAGAAGAGCTGTTGCTTCAGAGAGGGGTTCCTGTCATAAGCAATGATGAGGCTCCCAAACAAAGCCCCAGAGCCAGCCACCCTACCATGGCTGCCCAGCCCCAGTGAAGTTGGCTACCCCATCCATGCCCCTGGAAATGGCACTGGTTCAGAACTGTGGTTTGGAATAAGTAAGGTCAGGGGATTTGCGGCTGTCAAGCTGCTAAGGCTCTCATCTGTCAGTGTCTTCAGGGGGTTTTAGACCACTGCAGACAGTAATCAGCCCAAGAGCGGAGAGGGGCTCCTGACAAAGAAGGGGGTGGAGGTAAACTTTGCATAGGCATATCCATTTTCAGGGGATAAGAGAGCTGCTCTCAGTGCAGAGAAGACAGAGAAGGGTTCAGGGTCATCTTGTTACTACAATATAGCCTACCTTATCCTGAATAATACAATCGGGTCAAAAATGTCTTGTCTTCCTTTGCCAATCCAGGTCACCAATTTTGCTACAAATTCTACCCTTTCTATCCTCAAACCACCCCTCAGTTTTGTCAGAAAC
This sequence comes from Mirounga leonina, assembly GCF_011800145.1. Lineage (NCBI taxonomy): Eukaryota > Metazoa > Chordata > Mammalia > Carnivora > Phocidae > Mirounga > Mirounga leonina. The sequence goes on along the minus strand of NW_023270615.1, from coordinate 6,286,210 downwards.
TGTTGTTGCAACCTTGGCTCTGTACTGATTCTCAGCTCTGTCCTGGCACTTCTGGGTTCAAGGGTCTCTGATGTTTTGATTTATATATGGGAATGTGTTTTTCGTTCTGTTTTGTTTTGTTCGCTCAAGAGAAGCAAGAAAATATTTTAACCTATCAGTCTATAGACAACTCTAAATAAAAAACAGCAGTATAATTAGATCTCATCAAAACTCGTCATGCTAGATAAATATAACAACCTGGGAAAGTTTATACCTGATTAATTTAGATTGTTCAATTTCTCTAGAATTATCGCCATTCATGAGTTGAGAGCTCACGAGTGGAAAATTTTAGGAAGGTAATGGTTTCAAAGGTGTGTTAAAACATCAAAGATCCCCTTTTTTATAATGAGCATTAAATTAAGATTCATGTACATTTTGGATTAGTTTCATTGTACTAAGCAATTAATCATAGCTTACCCTGTCCATATTCTTCATTGCTTTTAATACCTTTAGTCACACAGGGTGGATGAGCTTGCATTTCATCAGGAACAATTCCAGGCAAGGAAGCATCAGGGACAATGACTACCTATGTCATGGCTCAGATGACAATCCTTTTTAGGTAATCCTCAGCTCCTTGAGAGATTCACTGGATTTCTTGGAGTCACCAAGATTCTGTAAACAGATTAATTTTTTGTGACATGTAAAGAAAACCAAATGCTTAAGTCTGGAACTTTTCCAGAAATAGCCAGTCTGATTTTAACTTCATTCTGAATATTTGCATTAAATTTAATAAATAGGTATCGAAGTCCTAATATGTTCAGATCATTAGGTTAGGCCCTTTGGGGGATGGGATGGGTAAGGTAATAACTTAGGCCTTTCCCTTCATGCATTATTTTTTAACATATTTTTCTTTTTTCTTTCTTTTTTGTTTTTATTTGCTTTGTTTTCCATTTTTATCATGTTATTTGTTAACTACATTTAAACACAGAGTTATGAGATCACGTTCTTTAGAGCCATTAAGTAAGATAGTAGAAAGTGTATCATTAGAAAGGTAAATTTTAAGGTAACATAATTCTTATGCAGTTGAATACATAGGTTTTACAAACTATGTAGTCACTGGGATACAATCTAATGAAAAAATATTTCCTTCCCCACATTTTCACAATGAGTCAAGTCATGTCATATAACCTTTCCCTTAGTCTCTAGTGGCAGGTCAGGGTGAGGGTGCCTTGTCTTTCTCACCCTGGACACTGCCTCAGGTTCAGATGAGCAGCTTGGTTTGATGACTGACTCAGGACGGCCTGGGGCATAGAGGGTTAGAGAGTCTAAAACGTATCCCAGTTAATTCCTCACCTGAACTGTTTCACTTGTTGCTTTTCTGGGATAGGTGAGTCAGAAAATATTTTCCAGAACCTATTCACCCAAATAATGTGAAACTCAAGGTCCTGCTAACATCAGAGTGCATTTTCTAACACTCCCCCATGTTAAACCAAAGTTACACACTCGATTTTCACTTTAATGTAACTGAATCCAGAGATAATGTTCGTGAGGTATAGCTTATTCCAATCCATCACTGTGCGTTTAATACTCTGATAAAATTGCTGGATTTTTTTTTTTTTTTTTAGATTTTTTTTTATTTGTTTGTTTGTTTAGAGAGTGTGAGCAGGGGAAGGACAAAGGGAGAGGGAAAGAGAGAATCTCAAGCAGACTCCATGCTGAGCACTGAGCATGAGCTCAACTACAGGGGAGGGGTGCCTGATCTCACAACCCTGAGATCATGGCCTGAGCCAAAACCAAGAGTTGGATGCTCATCCAACTGAGCCACCTAAGTGCCCCAAATTGCTAGATTTTTCTTATACCCATGTGTATCAAACAGTATTTTCATACGTATGATAAGATTCTGTGTCCTCAATATTCCTTTATTATTCCTGATTTTCTCTTCAAGTACCTATTTATTTCAAGTGGAGTTATGCATTTTAAAAAATTAATAAACTCTGACAAGAGCTCATGAAATTACAGGTGGGGCAGATATATTAAGGTCAAATAAACAGCTACCTTTGGCAGAATGATTATTAGTTCTTTTCAATAGTTGAAACAATGTATGTGATTCCTAAATATATCAAATAGAAACCTTTCTGTAGTGAGAAGAACATTAAGCTTCATAGGTCATGATTTCCTGTGATTAGCCTATCAGCCAGGATTCCAGCAGAATAAAGATAGCATACTCAAACTGGATAATTGATGAGATTTTAATAGAGAAGATTTCTTTTTTAAAGGAATAGGGTGAGGCTTTAGGAAGATAATGAGGGATGGTGCTGTTTCCTGGGACCGCCAAAAACAAGGAGCTGTTTCTCCCCCTAGGCTAGAGGGACAGAGGAGAGAACAGTTATGAGAACCCACACAGAGCAGCTATATGGAGAAGACCATTCAACAATGACTTCCACATTTCCTGCTAGTGTTTTCCTTTGGCCAAACTCAAGAGGAGGTTAGAGGAAAAGGGAACCATTGAAGAAGCCCCTATGTACTAATTTCCCAGAACACAGAGCAGGATGAAAAAGGGTGAAAGGTCACCTGGGAAAGGAGGCAAAAAATATATATCTAACACAACTAGTGCATAGTTTTTAAAAATAAATTCAAATGGCAGGCTTGCTTTCTGGGTAAGCTGGACTCCATCTGCCCTCCATTCCTCAAGTTTTTTGTTTTGTCCCTAGGAAAGGAGAAACACATTTTCATAGTTGACAGGAGGCCCTTAAGGAGCAAAACAAATGAGAAAAGGGGCGAAATAGTGTTTATCTCCTACAAGGCTTGTTGGATTCATTTGGAGACACCATAAAGAACTCAGTAAGATAGACTGACAAACCATGGGAATATTAAGTTTGTAGAGTCCCAGTGACAAAATGAAGAGTTGAGATATATTATTCTCCCCATCTTTGCATGAAATCCAAGAATGTTCTGGCAATCCCAAGATTGGAAGCTTTTGAAGCATCTGGAAACAATACTATAGGCACTACTATTGAACTCATGGAAAAGAATGACAATGGTTCAGCTCTTCCAGATGGCTTCATGGGCAGTGGAATAAACCACAAATGAGAGATGACAGAAAAAAAAGACCAGTGCGAACACGCTGAGAAAAAGGCATGGCTCTTAGTTTTTGCCCCCATATCCAATGTCAAGCTACCATTATAAATTCACTGAACACAGATTTGGGAAGAGTGCACAGCTGGCTCTTGTGAGCTTATAGGAACACACCTTGGCACAGCACGGGTCACAGACCTCATATCCTGATTGTAGCTGAAAACTGACCTGAGATGCACATGAGACACTTCAGGTGGCCTTATACTTTCCTGATCATTATGTTCTACCAATCAAGTGGATGGACTGTTGCCATCATGATTTAGGAATGAAAAGAAAGTATTACTTAATTCTTTTCTCCATGGTCTGAGATCAGGGAAATCTGAGACATCCGGGCAGCATGAATAAAGTGTCATAATTATAAGAGGTCCTGAAGGTATGTTGAAGAGCTTTGTGTATGGCATAAACAGTAATACAAGTAGGATGGAGCAATAGAGTGTCTAACACAAGGTCATGTCGGTCCCAGTTTTTCTTCCAGTTTGACAGTTCTTCCAGTTTTCTTCCAGTACTTCCCTTTCAAGCCTGCTTTAGTGACTCTCTCTTCCCACCTTAACATAATTGTTTCCGTGGCTGAGGATTTTTCCAAGGTGCCATGTGACCGCTCACGCCTGCTTTGACTCAGCAGTGACTTCTGAATTTGCATGGGTGAAACAACATGAATTGCTCGAGTCCCATCTTCTATTTCCTGGCCTTGCCATTCCCCTCTTCACAGTGACTCTTGCCTGCCTCTGAGCTCCCTCCAATTGTCTCCAGGTTCAGCTACACCCTCTGATTCTGCCCCCTGGCAGGTTCTTGGTGGTTGCTGATAGTCTGACTCAGGCTGGGTAAATGATGACACGTCCTACTGAGAAATTACATCACTGCCAAATACTAAAATGGGATTATCCATTTAAAAAGTTCAACGTAGGCAAAAGGTGCCTTCTGCACCATTCTGTGTTCTCCTTCGGTGCCATTTTACCCTTCCTTATCTCTTGCATGGTCTGTAATCCAGCAAGCAACTTTATTGAGCAAGTATGTGTCTTCTGAAACCTAAACTGACTTAAAGCCATTAAGAAGACTAAGAAAATCAACTCTTACTGGCTTTCTACTCATAGAATATGAAGGTCTGGAAGATATTTTGGAACAAGGTGATCTCCCTTGTTCTCCATAAATCATATCACAAATTAAGTCAGCACTTCTCTGGTTAAGAAACCAGCCTTGCAGTAAAATATTATTTATATTTGACATTTAACCTGCTCACTTTGCTGGCCTGGAGAATTGGAACATTAATTCATTCATTTAGCTAACAAATATTTATTCAGTGTGGATACTTTGGGAATGAAAATATGAGCCAGATATGGATTCTTCCATCAAGGACCTACACTCCACTAGGAGAGATAAAGCAGGTACACAAATAACAGTGCTAGAAGGTGGAAAGTAGAGACTGATAAGGACTACAAGGAAAGTAAAAGAAGGGAGAAAACATGCTTTCAGAGGAGTAGATTATGAGGAAGAGACATCTGGAGGATGGAGACTGTGGATGTGGGCCAGCTGGGGGTGAGGCATTGAGTGGGGCATTCCAGATAGAAAGAAAATGTTGAGTCATTTAAAAGAAGAGCAAACAAGCTGTTTTAACCAGAATATAGTATTCAGTATAAAGCATAAGGGGCACTAAAATTAGAAAGGGAAATGACTGAGGCGGTGGCGGGTCTTGAAAGCCTGAGTAAGGTATGAACTCATTAAAGGCATTTGATCAGTAACCTAAATGGTCCAGAATTATTAATCAGGACATTTAATCCTGGTGGCAATACATAACATGTATGGAAGATGGGGGTAGGTTATATTAGATATGGAAAAACCTGTTGGGAGGCTATTGCAAATGTAACAAGGCAAAAAGTACTAAGATTCTAAACTATGGTAAGCCCGTAGGATAGAGAAGGGAATCAGATAATAATAGTAGCTAATACTTATTGATCACTTACTATATACTAGGCAGTATGCAACAAATTTTGCATGGATTATCTCACTTTAACATCACAAAAAGCTTATGAAATAGGGCGCGTGGGTGGCTCAGTTGGTTAAGCGACTGCCTTCGGCTCAGGTCATGATCCTGGAGTCCCGGGATCGAGTCCCTCATCGGGCTCCCTGCTCAGCAGGGGGTCTGCTTCTCCCTCTCACCCTCCTCCCTCTCATGCTCTCTGTCTCTCATTCTCTCTCTCTCTCAAATAAATAAATAAAATCTTTAAAAAAAAAAGCTTATGAAATAAAGTGGAAGAAATCAAAGCTTTCCACTGTGTGGAGGGTCAGGAAAGGCTGACTTTAACACCTGCCTGAGACATGTAGCTTCTGGGCAAGTGCTTCTCTCCTGTAAGAGGTTTCAGACTGGCTGGAAGGTCAAAGGAAAAGAAAAAAAAGAACTCTTGAGTTTATTCACAAGCTCAATGATTAATAAAAGGCAAAATCTGTGAACATCATTTCATACAATAGATACAGTTGTGATGTTAATACCTTTTTTTAAATTAAGATTTCTGAGATTTGGGGCTAACACAAAATGATGGTCTCCTTAGTAAAATGATTTGATACGTTGGAGAGTCTTGACCATCTTAACACTGAATGTCAGGAAAGGTAGAGAAAGAATCTGCAACTTACGATAAAGAACAGGACGTGTTCCAATTTTTTCTGGGGAATCAGTCCAAGGAGTCAGATAACAAGGTTCTTTGCTCACTGGATTATCCATAATTCATATGTTTCTTTATAATTGATCATGTCAACAGAGGCAATTTGTATCCAAAATCTGAGTAAGGTATATTTAGTTCCATGAGCTTGATTTCTGTCTACATAAGGCCCTTTGCCCAGTCTAATTGTGATTTATAATTCCCTTCTAGTAAAGGCTAATTTTATCTCAAAGAAGAAAATATATATACTCACATATATAATATATATAAGACATAAAGATATATAACATTATATATAACATGTTATTTATTATATATAACATAGGTAGCATATATTATTTATTGTATATAATATATTATACACACACACATACACTCACCCATTGGTAAGCAATTATTATCATACCCATTTACAGGTTAAAGACATAGCTGAGGCTTAGTAGGGTAAATAACTTACTCAACGTTGCATGGTAAGATTCAACATTTTAAGATCATTACTTACTTTTTAACTTACTTATGACTATCACAATGAATATATGATGTTGATGAAGACAGGTGAATGGATTTTTGTTCACACCTGTATCTTCAGTACCCAAAATACTGCCTGGCTGATTGCTATTGGCTACCTACGTGAGAAGGTAAGTGGATGTCTGTCCTCTGAGTAACTATTTTCAGCTACTGGATTCGGTGACTTCCCTAGGGACAGTCAGAGATGAGGGATGAAGAATAAGGGAGAGTGTCTGCAGGCCACAGAAAATGAGGAAGATGGTAGATTCATGGGGTTTAAATGAGGTAATATTAGAACATATACTAATTTGTGTTTTTACAAAATGTTTCCATCATCAGTTCATAACTTGTCTAATTAGGTAAGAATCATGCAATTTTTGTTTCGTCTTTCATCACGAACTAATGCCCCATATGTTATTCAGTTTTAGAAATTTTGTTTAATCTGTTTTTTCCCACATGTGTTCATTGGATGTTGGCTGAGTTGGGATGTTAATATTTTTGTCTATATTCTGTTTCTAGGCTCTGAATACTAACTTAGCCTGGCTCCCTGGGAAGAAAATTGTCTCTATATTTGTATTACAATATGGAATTCTCCTGCTTTAATTAATAGGTTTGGAAGTTAATTAACACTGGGTATGAATAAAACATTTGTGAAATTAACATCAAAATAATTATTCATATAGAACATAATGTAAGATTTATTTAGATGTTTATTTTAGTTTTGAAAATATATTGAAGATTATTCTACCATAGGTTGAATTATTTTGGAATATTTGCCATTCTATGGCTATAAACAATGTCTCTAAATGAATTCATACCTGCAATAAGCTATAATTTTCTTAAATCACTTAGAGAGTCACACAAGCAAATATTTCAATTTCTATTATTAAAAATTATACCAAGTGATTTCACATTCATTGTTATGCTTGACAAAATCAAAAACATAATTGTCTGCTTTTGTATATATTTTACTCAAAGTATTCCCAATTTGAAAAAGAACAACGTTGTAATATTGCATTTACCATTTTGTTCCTTTTTCTAAAATAGGAACTCAACTTCTATATTTTATTTTATTTTTTTTTTAAGATTTTATTTATTTATTTGATAGAGAGAGAGACAGCGAGAGAGGGAACACAAGCAGGGGGAGTGGGAGAGGGAGAAGCAGGCTTCCCGCCGAGCAGGGAGCCCGATGCGGGGCTCGATCCCGGGACCCCGGGATCATGACCTGAGCCGAAGGCAGACGCTTAACAACTGAGCCACCCAGGCGCGCCTCAACTTCTATATTTTATTCTTAAAAGTTTGAGAGTTGAGGGCGCCTGGGTGGCTCAGTTGGTTAAGCGACTGCCTTTGGCTCAGGTCATGATCCTGGAGTCCTGGATCGAGTCCCGCAACAGGCTCCCTGCTTGGCAGGGAGTCTGCTTCTCCCTCTGACCCTCCCCCTCTCATGCTCTCTCTCTCTCATTCTCTCTCTCAAATAAATAAATAAAATCTTTAAAAAAAAAAAGTTTGAGAGCTGAATTACCACTATTGTGACAATTTTCCTTAAATGTGTAAGATACTTAAAATAAAATTTAATTTTTGAGTTACAGATCCATAGTAAATTTTTTTTGTAGAATGAATATATACAATTATATTCTCAAGTAAAGTTAAAATTGTGCCAGCAATAGAGCTATGATTAGAAATGACTAAAGTAAGATCAACTTTGCACTGTCAATATTGTATTACATAGAACACCCTTTCAGTGACAGACACTACTTAGATTTGGAAACAAAAACATATAAAATCAGAATTAACCTAATAGGCTATATGTGAGTCTTACAACGAGTCCTTTATAGAAGCAAAGAGATTTGTCTTGTGTGATTATTTAGCGTATTTTCCCACCTATAGACCACAATGCCTCAAATATGGCTATACCTTTTATTTTTTAGAACTGTGATGTAAATCCCTTGTCTGTGCAAATACAAAAATAGAATTTAAAATATACTGAACTAAGCAACGAGTTTTCAATAGTAACCGATCAACTAAGGGTTCTCCTCACTCCTCCGTTAATTATCCCAGATTTTCCTCATTGATGGTTAAACTGCACCTGGTCTAGGTTGATCACTTTGTGGGGCGACCCATTTCCTCAACTTTGAAGGGCCTGTGTGCTTGATACCTTGCCCTCATCCTATGGCCATTGCTGTATCAACCCATTCATTGTGATCTTCAGGTGTAGAACTAAAAGATGCATCCAAATGAATCTCCCATGGTCCAGATATATGTTTCCACCTTCATTATATAAAAGCAAGCCTTAGTCAATGCCTCAAAGCCCCCTCTGACAAAGTATGAGTCACAGCTTCAGGTTCCAGTAGAACCTTTATTATGTCCTTTCTGGAAACCAGAAATGTCTAATGGAGCAAAGACCAATGTTGTAGAGACAAGAAGCACGCATCCTAGAAATGCTTCACTGGGAATTAAGGGTCCCAGGCCAGAGCAGACACCATGGTGCTCTTTCCACATGCCCTCTAATTTGTCTTCCACTCCATGCAGAGTTGCCCCCAGTGTGCTCTCACTTCCATGAGCTGGCACCTATATGTCTATCAATGTGAGTCTGCTGGGGTTGCATTAACAAAACATCACAGACTAGGTGGCTTAAGCAAGAGAAATTTGTTTTCTCATAGTTCTGGAGGCTGGAAGTCCAAGATCAAGTTGTCAGCAAGTCTGGTGGCAAGTTTCTGAGGCCTTTCTCCTTGGTTGGTAGATGGTCACTTTTTTGCTGTGTCCTCACATGGCCATCCATCTGTCTGTGTGCAATCTGTGTACTAATCTCTTCTCATAAGGGCACCAGTCATATTGGACTAAGGATCACCCAGATGGCCTCATTTTACCGAACTTCTAAGCATGGCTGAGTCTTTCTGGTGACCAACGCCATCTAGGAGCCCACCAAGAATCACCTCATTCGAACAAAAGATACTGCTATCATCTAGTAAATTCCAAGGGATTTAGAAGCCCTGTGTCAGGAACCAATTTCAAAGACCAAATATTGGAACAAAATATGCTCCTAGTGCTCTTATCACTCAGGAAATCACAAAGTTTTAGGAGTTCTGTGTCAGGAACCCAGGACAGAAACCATATATATATGGTTTAAATATATTTATATATATCCATGTATAAATTATTAATTAATATAATATATACATATTTTTCTATTATTTAACATGCACTTTATTGTAAAAATAGTAGAAACTATAATGAAGACTGAATTCACAGCTTTGGCAAGTCTTTAATGCTAAAATCAAACCCTGATAGGAAAGGAGTGGGGCCCTAAGGCACTGGATGGGGACATGGATATACTCAAGAAGAGGGAACCCTCAGATTCCTCTGAACCTCTGGGGCTGCAGGTATGCCCTACTTTGTTTTGCTGAATAGCAGCCTTCTCTTGCCTGAAGACCATGCCAAAACATCAACTGAGATGGATGGGTTGGAAGATAATAATTGTTCTTTTCAAAATGTGACCCACTTCCTCTCCCGTCTTCTAGGTCTGTAACTAGGATCAAGTCTCAGCACGGCCAGCTAGGGAACTACTTTCTTGTTAGAGGAAGAAAGGAATTATTCACCAAAGAAACTTCAGGACATGATTAACTGCAGCAAAAGAAAGCAGGAGTTGGGAGAACATGCCAGGAAGTAGATCTTGATAGTACTGGACTCGGGTAGGGGCTGGGGGTGGTGAAAGATAATCCCAATAAAGGAGAATTGGCCAATAAGGGAGCATTCTCCCATGACTGACAAGAGCACCTGGAAAGGGTCCTAATATACTGCTGGGATTGTTACTAGAAGCTTGTGGGGAACAAAAGGATCATATTAAATTAAGTGCAAATGACAGAACTACCCTGGCAGAGTTTTGAGGAAGGGGATCAAAAGGCTCACCGGAGTGAACATGCTAGAATGAGTCTACTGAATAACCCCTGAGAGCCCACCAACTGGCTGGGTTCTTTGGAAACCAGAGAATGCTCTTGGAAGGGCCAGAGAACGCTGTCATCAGGAATTCCTCATAAGGAATATGCTAGTGATAGAGGTCTTGGCATGTCTGAGCAGCTCAGTGGCGGCTGCAGCAGGTTTGATGACAGACAATATTGTTCAAGAACCGTCGTCAGTGGGAACGATGGGATTCCAGAATAGCAGACGGCAAGGACAGTACTGAAACATTAGAGATCTATGGTGATGGCTAATATACCAAGGTGTTTCTAAGGAAAACCAGTTGGACAGCCAACAAGAGCATGGTTTGATATACATAATAAAAAAGTATTAAAATTGGATGAGCAGAAGCCTGATACCCTTATTGCCCATGGAACGTTACTTCCTCATCCAGTTTACAAACCTGAGCTAGTCCCTAGACCCACAGAAGGCCCCTACGATGCCACAAGTATATCTTGTCTATATTTCTGTAATACAATTTTATATATTTTGCATATAATTTGAAATTACAATCAGCAAGTCCTCTATGAACATTCTAGTTTCTTTATATCGGCTAGTGATGCTTCCCATCTCTGGAATACCCTTTTGCACCTTCTCTCTATGTGAGTGTTACTCTGTTTTAAGGCCTCAGTAAAGCCTTTCCCATCTCTTGGTCATCACCCCTAAACAGCAATTCTGTTCATTGCACATTTACTATTCAGCCTTGGTTGTTTATTGAAATTTTTATATATAAAGGAAAGTCTGTTTTTCTAACCTGCTTCTTAGACCCTTGCAAACAGGATTAATCTTATACCCCACAACTTATTACAATGCTCTGTGTGTAACAAAATCTTAATTAGATTTTTCCATTTAGGGGTGCCTGGGTGGCTCAGTTGGTTGAGTGACTGCCTTCAGCTCAGGTCATGATCCTGGAGTCCCGGGATCGAGTCCCGCATCGGGCTCCCTGCTCGGCAGGGAGCCTGCTTCTCCCTCTGACCCTCCCCCCTCTCATGTACTCTCTCTCTCTCTCATTCTCGCTCTCTCAAATAAATAAATAAATAAATCTTAAAAAAAAAAAGAATTTTCCATTCAGCATTTTAACCCCTTCCATTCTTTGAACTAGGAATGGACATATTTATCACTGCCTATAAACATGCAATTACACCCATACATTTATCTTAGATTCTTAATTGGCAGAATTACTTGAAATCCTTGAAATAAACTTAGATAGGAGTTTTCAGATAAACTCCTTAAAATCCTTAAATAAACTTAGATATGGAGTGATGAACTTGGATATACATGTAGATTAAATTCAGGGCTGTTTATTTTTTAAACTGGAATTATAAGTTTTTAATATCAGATGAGTCATAGGAAAGTTAAGAGCCATAACAGAACAGATACACAGTATTACAATTTAGGTCCTTTTGTAATTCTGTCATCTAATTTTTCATAATGACTAAAACCCTAAAATACCTATTACAGAATCCTTTCGTAACGTATCATGCCAATGTGGGAAATGTGACTAGCTGTTTCCTAACTGCCGAAAACTATCAAAGCGTCTTGGTCCAGAGAGACTTGAAGATGTTGGAACTGCCTTAGCTGATATCAAAATACATTAGACAACTTCAGAATTTAAGATTCTATGGTACTGGTTAAGAAAAAGATCAAAATAGGGGCGCCCGGGTGGCTCAGTTGGTTAAGCGACTGCCTTCGGCTCAGGTCATGATCCTGGAGTCCCGGGATCGAGTCCCGCATCGGGCTCCCTGCTCGGCGGGGAGTCTGCTTCTCCCTCTGACCCTCCCCCCTCTCATGTGCTTGCTCTCTCTCATTCTCTCTCTCTCAAATAAATAAATAAAATCTTTTTTTTTAAAAAAAGAAAAAGATCAAAATATAGATGGGACAGACTAGAATATCTACCTACCCATATACACACATGCACACATAAGTATATGGCTTATAAAATCTTCTCTGTATATGATAAATCTCACAGGAAAAGAATTTAAAAACAATCAAAGTGATTATGGTGTTAGCAAAAAAAAAAAAAAGCTTGATTTTTTTTTTGAGTTTTTTTTTCCAAGGTAGGGCCAGCTCAGCATATACCACAAACTTAAAAGAGATCATTTACAGGATGATATAATCTCTTCAAAGATATACTTATCCTCAGTTTCTTGATTAAAATCAAACATCCCTTCACTTGACAGGGGCCCCTACTTCCTGTTTTCTTTGGCATTCGCTGGGTTACTGTGAGGGCCTCGGAAATGGCCCTCACTTGACTGTCTCCTTGGGCTGAAGGGAGCTACCTGGTTAAACTAGGAAGCCCGCATTTCTAAATTTGCAGTTCAGATAAGGAGGCGTTTTGTTTTTCCTCTCCTTTTGAATCCTAAGGATGTTAGAGCCAACACATCTCTACTTGACCACCCATCTGCTTTGGAGTCTCGAAGTTCTGTAGTATAATTATTCCTGTAAGTGCCTTCACAGCACAAGAATTCCAAAGGAAAACATGCTGTGACAGGCTCAGAGCTCAGCCATAGGGCTCGTATCCCCTCCAGTTTCCAGTGTTCAACATGGCAGCTGCAGAAGCTCTTGCTGTGGTCTTTCCCTCCTCCCTGGCTCCCAGGAGGAGTCCTATTACTGCAGCACCATCGGCCATTTCCCCTAATATTATGCTTCCTCCTCTTCAGTGTTTTCCATAGAATCACTTACGGTACTCCCCTCTTTCCTGTTTTTTTGACATATAGTCTTCTTTTTTTTTTTTTAAAGATTTTATTTATTTATTTGAGAGAGAGAGAATGAGAGAGAACACATGAGAGGGGACAGGGTCAGAGGGAGAAGCAGACTCCCTGCCGAGCAGGGAGCCCAATGCGGGACTCGATCCAGGGACTCCAGGATCATGATCTGAGCCGAAGGCAGTCGCTCAACCAACTGAGCCACCCAGGCGCCCGACATATAGTCTTCTGATAATATTTTTTTTTTTTTAAGATTTTATTTATTTGCGAGAGAGAGAATGAGAGACAGAGAGCATGAGAGGGAGGAGGGTCAGAGGGAGAAGCAGACTCCCTGCCGAGCAGGGAGCCTGATGCGGGACTCGATCCAGGAACTCCAGGATCATGACCTGAGCCGAAGGCAGTCGCTTAACCAACTGAGCCACCCAGGCGCCCAGTCTTATGATAATATTACAGACATCTTGCTTGTTCTGAATGGCAACCTATAATCACGACTAGGAGAAGAAAGAACTTATTTTCTTTCCGGTTCTTAAGATCTTTTCTACCCTATTTTCCTTAAGGGTCAAACTCTTATGTGTGTTTAAAAACAGAAAGAAGTTCAGAGAACATCAAAGAAGTACAAAAAGTGAATCTACTCCCCAACATGACTTCATTTTCACTATGAAAAAAAATACAAAATGGTAAAATAACCATTTCTGAATGAAAATCTTTACTTGTCCTGTTTCAAAGCTATATAAATTATTTTCCTTAATATGGTCTAATTAGGAACCAGTTTTGTTCTTATTTTTGGAATGTAGTTTTTAGTCCATTTGATGTGAGGAAACAAAAATGAATCTTCGTCGAGAAATGTCTACATACCAGATACTACACTAAACTTTCTAGACAGATTTTCTCCTATAATCCACTAACAACTATATGGAATACTAACTGCTATGTATATTTTACAGATGGCAAACTGAGGCACAGAGAGATTATAAAACTTATTAAAGGTTACATAGCTAGTAAGTAACAAATCAGATTTGTTGTCCAGCAATTGGATTCCAGAATCTCTGCTGTTAGCTCTTATCTTATTTTGCGCCTCATCATCTCATCATTCTTAAAATATATATCATCATTTTCTACATCATTTACATGGACAAATGAAAGTAAATGACACCATCTCTGTTTCATAGATGAGGGAACTGATGTAAAGTCACTTGTCTAAGGACCTCTATAATAAATGGCTAAAAAAAAAAAAGAAAAACAAACTGTGTGTGTGTGTATGTGTGTGAAACATATAGTTTTACTCCCCTAGCTTAATTGATTTTCTCATAAATTTTGAAGCTCAATTAACACTAAATTGTATTCTAATTCAGATTCAAATTCTATAAGAAAGAAGCTTGCTCTTGGATAGCTTATGGCATAGTTTTTCAAAGCATGGTCTTTAGGGAATAATTGCCCAGAGTTTAAGTTCTAATTCTTCCATTTACGGACTGGGAGACTTTCAGCAAGTTATTTAACCAATCAATGTGAGGCCTCCTATAAGGTAAGGATAATAGTGGTATCCATTTATAGATTGTTAGGAGGATTACCTCCAGGAATATATGTTACAAACTTTCTGTATAATGCTAGACAGTGTGTATGTAAGCAGTAAATGTTATCTTTTGCCTTTATTACTTAAGGTGGGCCTGAAGCAAAATTGGAAGACAGAAAATATGAAAGCTGATTTTGAATGGATGACAGGATTTCTCTGTGGATAATGTTCAGCTTCTACATTAGAAGGGGTGGGAAATAGAGGGGCACCTGGGTGGCGCAGTCGGTTAAGTGTCTGACTCTTGGTTCTTGCTCAGGTCACTATCCCGGGGTCCTGGCTCAGCGGGGAGTCAGCTTGAGATTCTCTCTTTCCCGCTCCTTCTGCCCCTCCCCTCTCACCTGCTCTCTGTCTCTCGCAAATAAATAAATCTTTAAAAAAAAGAAGTGTGGGGAACAAGAGAAACAGGTATGATTGGAAGTGGTTTAGTTCTAATTTTAGCTTTAAATCTTTACCTGTCATTGCTTTATTCTATAACTTATATATATACTTTATAATGACTGATTCTATAAAATTGGATTATGATCTCTATTTTTTCGGTTCTTTTTGTTTTCCGCACTACTTCTAGTTTTCATCTAACATTTTGAATTATAGCTTAAATAAAAAATAATTTAATAAAAAGACTTCATAACTCAATGTTTCATTAAACATTGGTAAAGTTCAGGTAAATTCATTCCTAACTATGAGTTTTTCTTTGTGTCCAGTCCCATAATCAAAATAGTCAAGGAGCAGAACAGCCTTCACACTTAACAACCCTATTGGTAATATGTAAGAGTCTCGTAATGCTCCTAAGGATCAGCTACCCTGATGAACCTTTGTGATTCACACTGTACACTCTACAATGAATGAAGAGATTTATCTCTTAATAATCTTATTAAGGACTCTATTCAGGACTCTGGCCAAGAACCGGCATGACGTCTGCAATTGGTGTGTGATGTAGTTCTTGCCTTGGCTGATGATGATGGCCCCACCCTGACCAGCTGGTTGCAGCAAGTCCTGGCATTTATACTCACTCATCAGAGCAGTTTTCTGTTTGGTGACACCTGAGGAAACTGTCTACAATCCAGATACTTTCAAGAAGTACTCGTTGACTGGTACTCCCTGTATTTCCGCATATGTCCTGCCATATGCTCAGAGAGGAGTTATGCAATCCTCACACCAGATGTGTAGCATGTGAAATAGGAGGGGGTATTTCCTGGAACATGTCTCAATGACATTGCAGCAGATAGGATTTCACTTCTATCTCTTTGATTTAAAAGACTTCACAGTTACATATTTGAGACAAAAATGCTACGAACTATGTATTTATTTATTTATTTAAGAGACAGAGAGCGCACATGTGCGAGCATGTGCAGGGGGAGGGGCAGAAAGAGAGGGAGAGAGAGAATTCTCAAGTGGATTTCCCACTGAGCATGGAGCCTGATGTGGGGCTCGATCCCAGGACCCTGAGATCATGACCTGAGCTGAAATCAGGAGTCAGCCACTTAACTGACTGAGCCACCCAGGTGCCCCTTGGCGCTTTTTAACATCCCTGCTCTGAGGGTGGTTTCGTCCCAGTTTAAGAATCAGGTAGTCAGAAGATAAAGTTCCAGAAAATCAATGATATACTTAATTGGCATAGTGACATAATTCTTAGCATGAAGACAACTTTACCATCTACACTCAAAAATAAGTGAATAGATAGATATACATATAAACATATATGCATATGTATTCCATTCAACAAAGTAGTTTGAAGCCTTGTTTGAGATGTCTTATAAATGTAGCAAATTATTAATAAATAATTGTTCCTAGTTTTAGTAAGTATAGTTCTAATGTACTTTCTAAATAAAATGGCCTTAAATTGAATACTGACCATGATTAGACCTACCTTTTTGAATCATTATTTGCCTTACTGTTCTTCGAAAAACCTATACAGTACTGTATACTGTATGCAGAAGTCAAAGTAAAATGAACACAATGTGATAACTGTGGTCCCTTTTGATCCAGATCCAGTAGCTGAGTCTACTGTCCCAATGTGTTTAAACTTTTCTGAATGCAATGCTGTTGATTATCATTTGGTCCAAAATAATAAGAAAATGTAAGTTCCTGGGGCGGGGAGACTGCTTCTCCCTCTCCCTCTGCCTGCCGTTTTGCCTGCTTGTGTGCTCTCTCTCTCTCTCTGTCTGTCAAATAAGTAAATAAATAAAATAAAATAAAAAAAAGACTCTCTTATAAAGATAAAGAGAAGATGTAAGTTAACTGCTATCTAGGAACCTTGACATTGAGTAGATGTTACACACACACATCTGTCCTGCAGCAGAACGAAACCAACTCAGTTTTACAACTGAAATGATCAAACCTTGTTATGGGAGGTAAAATACTTATACTACAGCAGTGTGGACCACTCAGTGTAAGAACCTTGGGGGAATGAGAGCTGCTTATTCTCTGAAAGTTGCCAGAGACAGACATGGGGCTGCTGGTGTCCCTTCCTACCCTCCTTGGTTTCCTTTTGCCCTTTTGAGGAAAGTTCAAGCATGCCTCAGAGATCTGTTGGTGCCAAGTGTACACTAGAGGGTGGAATCTGTTGAGTTTCAGTCTTAAGCCACAAGGAGTCAGCTAGTCAGCCGTATAAATAAAAACAATCACACCATTGCCTTGCCACCAGCCTACTTAGGCAGATGCTCAGCAAGATTTAGGTTTCAGAGTTTCAGAGTCATGGGTAGATAAAAAAACACTGATTGATTATAGACATTCCTTTTTTTTTTTTTTTTTTTTAAAGATTTTATTTATTTATTTGAGACAGAGAGAATGAGAGAGAGAGAGCATGGGAGGGGGGAGGGTCAGAGGGAGAAGCGGACTCCCCGCCAAGCAGGGAGCCCAATGTGGGACTCGATCCCAGGACTCCAGGATCATGACCTGAGCCAAAGGCAGTCGCTTAACCGACTGAGCCACCCAGGCGCCCTATAGATGTTCCTTCTATCATCAGTAACCCAGAGCATTAAAAAAACAAAGAGGGTTAATTCAGGTTTATAATGATTAAATTTCCTCTTTACTCATTCAATTTCAAATCTCTCTGCACTAGCCCCATGTGAAGTATTTATTTACTCACGAACTTATTCAAGTCACGCAGGTATTAACGGTGCTTCCTTTATCTTTTATTTTCTTTGTTAGCTTCACCCTTAGTGTGTTCCTCTCCACCCTCCCCTACCTCCCAGTGCTGGTTTTTTGTTTGTTTGTTTTTATATACCTAAATATTTATTATCCCAGGCAATGAAATCATTCTTTTTTTAAAGATTTTATTTATTTATTTGAGAGAGAGAGAGAGCAGAAGAAGAGACAGAAGGAGAGGGAGAAGCAGACTCCCAACTGAGCAGGGAGCCTGACATGGGACTCCATCCCAGGACCCTGGGATCATGACCCGAGCCGAAGGCAGATGCTTAATCGACTGAGACACCCAGGTGCCCGTAGCAATGAAATCATTCTAACTCCTGTTCTGATCACTAGAAATTGTTTTAGTTAACAACAGGTCTACAATGGGTCATTAAACAAGAAAGCCATTCTTCATTATTGTCATCGTATCATTAACAGGGAAGGATTTCATTTTAAGATGAAGAAAGGGAGACAAATGTTAGAATGCAGAAGCCGAAACTAGAATTGATTTCAAGAGATCAGTTTTCCATATCTGTTGTTCAGTCCCAGAACCTGCATTATATTATGTTGCTCACCTTTATCCTGGATAAGCACTCCCAGGAGATTTCCTCTGGGCCTACTGTCAGAGAACATTATCAGCTTCCCAATCACGGAGAGTAAACCAGATCATCCTGTCTGATTACTTACTATTAAAGAACTCTTTGGACAAAGGAACTCATTTTAATATAGAGGTAGAGTAAACCAGATCATCCTGTCTGATTACTTACCATTAAAGAACTCTTTGGACAAAGGAACTCATTTTAATACAGAGGTATCAGTGTTCATAACTTATTTAAGAAGTATTTATTAATGCCTCCTATGTGCCAGGCCTTGTGCCAGGAAAGGAAACTAATAAGAAATAAATCAAGGAACTTACAGTCTGTTGAGGGAGATATATATCAAACATGTAATTACATAGATAACCACACACGTAACTATATATTCACACCAAATTGATTAAAAAGAAGTTTAGCACACTTTTTTTTTTTTTTTTTTTTGGGGGGGAAGAGGCGGCAAGGGGGGGGGGGGGGGGGGGGGGGCAGAGGCAGAGGGAGAGAGAATCCCAAGCACGCTCCATGCCCAGTGCAGAGCCTGAAGTAGGACTTGACCTCGGGACCCTGAAATCATGACCTGCGCCGAAATCAAGAGTTGGACGCTTAACCGACTGAGCCACCCAGGTGTCCCAGTGCAATCTTCTTCTTAAGACTTAATTATAGTTTTCTAATTTTTTTCTTCTAATTCTAAATGATAATGTGTGAATAACAATTAATTCAAACATCAACTTCATTTTGAGCCCAGTTCTATGTGGTAGGTAGATAGGTAGTCCTAAACAACAAAGTGAACTGAGTTCAACTGTTACCACTTAATTCACTCTTCCTTTAGGAAAAATAATGTCTGAAATTCTGTGAGCCTCATCTCATATCAATAGAAAGATGGAGATGGTAATGATTTCTAATAGGATTTTTTTAAGGTTTAAATTAAAGGTACATTAAAAAGGAGTGGATGCTCTAAAGAAGTTTCTAAGATTATGGAATGGCTAAGTACTAATATAAACAAGACTATGATTGATTATTCAAAGGACTGAATTAGAAAGTTAAGGAGTATATAGTGTACATTGCAGCTGGACTTGAAAGAATATAAAAACATGGGGAGGAAAAGAGGAAGCATCTTTACTAGGAGCATGATGAGCACATATACACAAGTGGGATTCAAGATTATTTGAAAAATGGTAGCAAATTTGGTCTTGTTAGGCTCAGGATGCATGTGGCACTAGGTACATAGAATGGGAGAGGAACAGGCAATTCATCAGGGTCTTAGCTCTTAACTATGGGATGAGAAAAACAAAATAAAACAAACAAAAATAATATTTAATCATTGCTTTATCTTCCCAGTTTTAGGTTTTTTTTCATCAAGGCAAGAGATGAAACTCTTATTTTTTTACTTTGTAAAAATGTGTTCTGTGTTTTTCCTCAGAAATGATAGTGAGGGAAAGAGTTTCTCCCTGAAACTGCAAAACAAGCTTTCATTTGAAGGATAGGAATAGAACCAGGACAACAGGCTCTTAATGAACATGGAGGTTGCTTAAGAGGGTCTATTAGAAATAGGAATGATTTCACTATTTCACTGTATGTATATATGTTATGTATATATGTGTATACATATATATACATATATTCTTGACATTGATGGAATATATATATTTATATACCCACCTTCACCAATTTTCTTCTATAGACTTCTACCTGAAACCATCCTTTTCCTTTATTATAGTGAAATTACCATCTATGAATGTGTGTGAAAGAGGGTCATTACTTCAGGCATCAATAAAGCAACATGAAAAGATCAACCATTGGGAGAGAAAGGAAATTTTAAAATAAGGGATATTGGTTAATAATTTCACAGTACCGATCTCTATATAAAGATTGCTTTCTTTTTTAAGGGAAGAATATCTTCTTTATTTCTTAAAACAAAAAAAATATTTTGAGTCATATTTTGGTTTTCTTTTAAAGGAGATCTAAATGTAATATTGCACATGAAGCTTCCCAGGCTTTGAGCAATTGTGTTCTAGTCTCCAGAACCTGGATCAAACCTTCTTCTGGAGCTATCAATGACATATATATTATTTAGAGTTATAACTACAAAATGACTTGAATCAGTACCTTTGGTAAATACACTATTTTTTTAAGATTTTATTTTTAAGTAATCTCTACACCCAATGTGGGGCTCGAACTTACAACCCTGAGAACAAGAGTTGCATGCTCTACTGACTGAGTCAGGCAGGCACCCCTGGTAAATGCACTGTTGACTTACGTGTGAATTCTAAGAACTCATCTGAACGTAAGTCCCAGATTCCATATGAAAAGTGGTGCTTTTCCTAAGTGTAAAATGATGGACATTCTAACGTCTCTATTATCAGGGATGGATACCAGAATTTCGGGTAGATTATAAACCTTAATTGAATACTTCTCATCCCCTCTGACTACAAATGGACCACCAAACTAAGCAGTAAATTGGCAGAGATTAAAGGCATTACAAACCAGTCACAAAACTTCTCACAAAAAGCATGCTTTTAATAAGCTCTAATTCTCTCAAATTTGGTAGCTTTAAGGGCTCTCCACCTATACATCTTAAGGAAGGTCATGAAAATTCAGTTCTAATCTTTTTTTATCTCTGTCTATATCTATACAATAAAGCATACCTTATTCATAGTCAACAAATCTCTAACCCAAAGGCTATGTTATGTTGGACTGAGGCTGAGCTAAAAAAGTACATTATAGACAACCTGGTAAAATGATGGGACTTTGCAAACAGTGCTGTACTATAAAATGGAAAGGATTGTGATTAGAGTAACAAAGTCAAAAGAACAACAAAAGGATCATGTTGGTGGTTGTGCAGGGATATGGACCGTATTTGCCCCATCTTCACAATATTTCACTAAGCCAAAGAATAAAGGAAATGAGATTCTATGAAGAAAAAAAAGGCTTTCATTACGTGAATTTTCAAATTTTGTCATATTATAGTTGTGACAAGTGGTTACAGAACCACTTTCACAAAAACATCAAATGCATGCACATTAAACCAATTAACCTTGGTGCTCAACTAATAATGAGATGATATTTATACTGAAAGTGGGATTTGACTTTTTTTTTTTCAGATTAAGTCAGTACCAGAAGAAGAATCTGTTCTGTGCCTATTGCTATGTGATGGGAGCAATGTGGAAAAAGTTTACTTATTTTATAATTCCCTATTATCCACAAATCACTATAGGGACTACAGAAGACTTTTTTCATCTATACTAACGGGGAAATAAAGGCAATCAATTTTAGACTGAAGTTTATGGGTTTTAAGCCTTTCCACAGAATAAAAGGAGGTATTGAGGACAAGATGGTGGATTCCAATGCTGAAAAAATGTTGTGAACATTTGTTATTTTGTCTAAGAAGCATTTCTCCTGATGCTAAGAACAACCATATCTTCTTTTGGATAAAAACCAACCAACAAGCTCTAGTAGGGTCTTCCAATTATAGTACATCAACTCTCTGTCCACAGTGGACAATTTACTATAGGCAACTTATCCAAGCTAGGTCAACTGGAACACTTTTCTAGGATTTTTCTTCCTAAACAGGAGAAGAAACAATGCTTCTAGAAACATCCAGAAGTGTGAACGACAAGAACGTTGGCTGTCAAGTTTCCTTCTATTAGGAGAAAAGCTACTCTGATTAATATGGAGATAAGAGAAAGGAAGAAACTTCTAATTGCATTCTAATTCCTACTTCTAAGAGTCTGAGGGCCAGATCTATGCTCGAGTTACAAAGACACCCTAGTATCTTTCTTGTACACATCCCTCTTTCTGACTAAACTTGCTGGAGTTCAGCTTCTGCACTAGCAATCCTAACTAATCCCCAAACACAAATCGACAATATCAGTTATATTAAGGAGAGGTTATTATATATGAAGAGGTTATTCCGATATTAAGGGGAGGTTAATTAAATAGCAAAATGATACAAGCTAGTTGAAAAGCTTCCCTTGCTCCTAATGCTATTTTCTCTGGTGAGTTGCTGAGGATCCCGCAATGCTTACCTTGCTAAGCTCTTCCCTCTCTGTCTTGAACCCTCCTCCCCAGCAAAGGCTAGGTGCCATTACCTGGCTCACCGCAAGAGCTCAGTAAGTATTAGTAATTCCTTATTACTATCTCTCTGGCCCTTTACATGGAATTGGAACAGTTTGGTCTCTTGCCTCTCCTCTATTGAGAACTACTACAGCTGGCTTTTGTTGATTTGTCTTCTGATCCTCCTCTTGTATTGCTCCTGCTTTTATTATTTTTAAGATTTTATATATTTATTTGAGAGAGAGAGGGAGAGAGAGAGTGCAGGGGGAGGAACCGAGGGAGAGGGAGAAGCAGGCTCCCCGCTGAGCCGGGAGCCCGACAGGGGACGGGATCCCAGGACCTGGAGATCACGACCTGAGCCGAAGGCAGACGCTTAACCATCTGAGCCCCCCAGGCACCCTGCTCCTGCTTTTATTGGCCCATGTAGGACAAGCTACTCCTCCAGAATGTGACTTTCACCCTTAAGACACAATGCTAATAATGGTTTTTTCAAAGTCTCCTTTTCTAGGACCTTTTTGTGACTGACATTATAGAGGGGTAGATGTGATTTCTTCAGAGCATGTCCACAAGGGGCAGAGAATTGAATTTTGATGCCTTCAAAGGTTTAACTATTATTGCCTATGTTATCAATCTTCTCTTGTTTTTTTTTTTTTTCTTCTTTTTGCTTGTTTGTTTGTTTGTCTATGGAAGATATTGGCTATGCCCACAAGAGTATTACCTATGCCATCAGACAATCTTCCATTTATTATCTGCTGGCTGAAATCACCTCATGAGTCAAAAGTACAATTTCAAAATCTGCACTATTTGTGAGTAGACTATTTGGAAATTCCATAGAGCAAAGAATGGTAAGCTTCCTTTCCAGGAGAGATTCTCTAACACAGGGAAACTTGTGTGTTTAGCCTGTACGTTCTGTGAGGGTGGTAAATTTTTGTATTGTTTTTAACCAAGTTCTCCCCATGCCTGAAAGAGCAGTTAGTACATGCGATTGCTAACATTTTTTTGGAGAGCTTACATATGACTAGATAGATCCAGATCATTTTGCCAAATGATTGAATACACGTTTTAAGTTGTGTGTGTATGCTCCTAAAATGTGCAAAGCCCTGTGGACAATTTGGGTATGAATAAAAATTCATCTTGAAGAAACTTAGTCTAGTAGAGGAGAGAGACTATATTAAAAACAGGCATACTGAAAATTCAAATGAAATGATTCTGTATTCAAGATCCAACCAATGTGCTGTTTGCTTTCCAGAGAAGCCACCACTCCTTTCTACAGAGATTTGAAGTTATGCTGTAGAAGATTGGCTGTTGAACTGGGTCTGAAAATATGAACAGGATTTCAACAGAGAGAAGCTCAAAGTCAGAGAATGCCTTGTCCTAGATATCAGTCTTAATGTCTTTTCTAAGTCTCCACGAGACCAGCAGAAATAAAACATAATGTGTTCAGATAGCTGAAAAACTTCACTGTAATTTATTAAGCACTTTGGTCTCTTCAAGACACAAGTACTTTAAGCAGTTCTGAGTGCCCTCCCAAGGGGAAAAATGTGACTTTTCTACCACTTCTCCTTAAAGAGAAATGAGTCATTTGAAAAATACATTTCTTCTTCTTTTTTTTTTTTTTTAAGAGTTCAGGCTTCCGTTTTAAGCATCTGCCATGTTAACATTGAACTACCTATTAAAGAAAAATACAGGTATTTCAAGCAAAGGAATGATATTAAATTGCCATTACTTAGCTTCTGACAGGACTATGCTATCCCCTGCAAATCTCCCTCCCCTTCTTCCCCACTTCGGGGCAAATTTTAAAGTCGTGACTCATCAAACCACAGTTACACATCCTGAACTTCTGTAACTCCTTCAGCAAAACAGGTTTGTTCACAAAATGGACTCCTCACTCATTTTCTCAGAAAGTCTCTTTTATAGTAGTGACATTCACTATACAATAGCTCTCTTCAAAGCAGTACTTGTTTTCACAAAACCCCATCTATCGAGTTTTAAAAAATATCTCATAGTGATATGAAACTTCGTACACTCAAGCTACATAGAAATGTAACTTAGATGTTTTGGTTTAAAGGAAGTTTAGGAAATACTGAATTTTAAGAAGTCCATGAGGCAGTTCTTCTGATCTTCATTTCATTTCCATATTGCAAATATCAAATGCTGTAAAGAGTATTTGCTTAACCCATCATTTCTAATCCTGGTGAGTTTTTTTGTGCTCCCTCTTCACCCAACTAAGCCCTTATTTTCTTTACACTTAGAGTACTTTAAACAAATTTACCTGTGTTCACAGCAAATATGCCTCAGCTCCAGGCAGCTGACTTCTTGTTCACCCAGATGGAAATTAAACTGCAATGTGCATATTGCAAGCACCTGCCACAGCCTCTTAAAAATGCAAGACTTTAACCAGGCAACAGGGATATAGTTTCAAATAGGAAGAAGAGCTACCAATGAAGCATTAAGGATCTTTAATCTTCTGGGTTGTCCCCTGTACACTCATTAGCTGAATTTAAATTTCTTGGGGTTCTTCTGAATCTGGCTCTCATATGAGGAATTTAGAATTGTTTCTTTTTCACATTTTGCTTATTTTTAGTCTTTCCAAAAGACTCCTGGTTATGTAGCAGATTTAGGGAAAATGTTAGAATTTGCATGTTTGGCTTTGAGCTTAAAGATGATCTTGGTTATAAAATGTGTGCAGCATTTCCCCCCCTTTTTTATCTTATATTTTGATGCTTATTTTATGACAGTTTCATGATCTTCCATATTTGCATGGATGTATAAAAAATATAAAATATCTAAAAAAAATTTCAAAGATGATTTTTATATACTAGCTAGCTATACAGAAGTCACATCCAATAGTTGTTTTGTTTTGTTTTTTACAATTATGGCATTGCAAGACATCTCAAAATCATTCCGTTATTAAAATTGGTCTTAAATTTCATGCCATCATGCATGGAGAAAAAAAGGTAGTGTGTTCTTGCAAAACCCAAGCATTATCTGTTACCATTAAACTAAGTTACATCTGTCTTGCAATAGGGGAGTGAAAGAGGTTGCTTTAGGGCTTTGTCAAAATTAGAGATAACCATTTACTGCATACAAAATATTTTTAATATTTTTGTAGTATCAATGCTTCAGGACACCAGGAGATAAAGATCAGTCAAAAGTTTATCTTACTGTCCAGCTATTTTTTTTATATGAAATAGTGCAAACAAAATTTATCTTTATTCTTCATCAGTGAGATAAATTTCTTTTCAACTGTAAGAAGTTTCTGGACCTCACATTCTTGGGGATGCACACTAAGTGATTTGTTGATCTTTAGCTATAATTCTGTAGGCATGACAGGGCAATGGCTTCCTGAGGGAGGCATTCTGACCCATCCGTTGCCTCTCCTAAGACCACAAGAATCTCCAGTCTCAATTCCATTACATCATGGAGGTAGGGTCACTGGAAAGGATTAAGTAAGAGGCAAGTAGCAATATCTTTCAAAAGAAGAGAAATTTCTCACAGAAATCCATTATACATTCCATCTTCTCTCCATTATAATATATTTATAATTTATCTCTGGACACTGGGCTCATAGATTTAGCAGGAATTACAAAAAACAATACTGAACACACAATTTGCTAATTAACTGAATTTTCTACAAGGAGACATTATTAATCATATGTTAGTGGGACTTTAAGTCTATACGGGGGCATTTAATCAAGCATGTCCTTGGTTAAATAAGAAGTCTGTAATATTTGCTAGGGCTGCCATCACAAAATAACATGGACTGGGAGGCTTAACCGACAAAAATTTAATTTCTCACAGTTTTGGAGGCTAGAAATTCGAGATCAAGGTATTGGCAGGGTTGGTTCTTTCTGAGGGCTGTGAGGGATGGACTTGTTCCAAAATGTTCTTTGTTTGTAGATGGCCGCCTTCTCCCTGTGTCTTCACATGGTCTTCCCTTTGAACATAGGTGAGGTTTCTTGCCACCACTTTTCTGTCTCTGCCCCTCAGCAGGATTACATTTGTTCTACCCAAGGATGAGGTGTTCCTCTTTTATCTCCCATCAAATAGTCAACCAGAAAAGGAGGCTGTGAGAAGTTTCTCCATGGAAGGGATATCCTCATCCTAAAAGGTAGTAAGTCTTGTTCCATACCAGATCTCTGTCCTCCCAAAAGCGTCTGGAAGCTTGTTCTGTTAACTATCCTGTTTCTCCTGTACCTTCACCTCTCTTCCTTTAATGGTTTTATATATTTTTCAATTAAAAATATATTCAGATTTTCTAATCCTACATCACAATTAATACCTCGTTGCCATTTTTTGTTAAAGATTTTATTTATTTATTTGAGAGAGAATGAGAGAGAGAGAGAGCATAAGAGGGGTGAGGGTCAGAGGGAGAAGCAGACTCCCTGCTGAGCAGGGAGCCCGATGTGGGACTCAATCCCGGGACTCCAGGATCATGACCTAAGCTGAAGGCAGTCGCTTAACCAACTGAGCCACCCAGGCGCCCCTCTTGTTGCCATTTTCCCACCATGTTATGCAAGTATATGCGTATGTCTGAGAACTGCCTACACTTTCCCGCACATTCTCAGCTCCTATGTTCTTCTCAAACCACTTTCTCTCCATGATGTTTCCAAAACTCTTATTCTTAGAATGTCGTGTTTAGAGAAATTTGAGGTTTACAGAATAATGGAGTAGGAAAGTATGGAGAGTCCCCGTGTGTTCCCTCTTCCACTGGCCTCGGTGTCCTCTATTATTTTTTTTAAAGATTTTTAAATTTATTTATTAGAGAGAAAGAGAGAGCGCACAAGTGGGGGACGGGCAGAGGGAGAAGCAGACTTCCCGCTGAGAGGAGAGCCCAACGTGGGGCTCGATCCCAGGACCCTGAGATCATGACCTGAGCCGAAGGCAGACACTTAACCGACGGAGCCACCCAGGAGCCCCTTGGTGTCCTCTATTATGACTATCTTGCATTGGTCTGGTGTATTTGTTATAACTGGTGAACCAATATTGATACATTATTATTGACTAATGCCCTAGTTTTACATCAGGGTTTACTTTTCATGCGGTACATTTCTGCAGATTTTGCCAAGTGCAAAATGTCATGCATATAACATTATAGTATAACGCAAAAGAGTTTCCCTGCCCTAAAAATCCACCTACTTGTTCCCTCTCTCCTCCTCCTTACCCCTGGCAGTCATGAACCTCTCTACTGTCTCTAGAGTTTGCTTTTCCAGAATGTCATGTCGTCGGAATCATACAGTATAGAGCCTTCTCATACCCCTTGTATCATTTAGCAATATGTATTTAAGATTTTTCCATGTCTTCTCCAGGCTTAATACCTCATTTCCTTTTATCATTGAATAAAATTCCGTTGTGTGGATGTACAACAGTTTGTTCATCCATTCACCACTTGAAGGATATCTCAGTTGCTTCTAATTTTTGGCAATTGTGAATAAAACTGCTATAATCATTTTTGTGCAGGTTTCTGTGTGGACATAAATTTCCCAAGTCATTTGAATAAATATCTAGGAGTGCAATTGCTGGGTTATATCATAAGATTTTGTTTAATTTTGTAAGACACTGACAGGCTATCTCCTAAAGGCTGTGCCATTTTATATTCCTACCAGCAATGAATGAGTGTTCTTGTCAATTGGGCTTTTGAATAAGTAATATCTATTGCTCATACAAATATTGTTATGCAATGAGTTCCTATTTTTTTCTTTTCCCACCAAAAGGTTTTGCTCCAAGTGTGTTGACATAGAAGGAAAAATCACTGTGATGGCACAAATTACCAAGAGTTGTAGAAGATTATGTGTACAAAATGCGTGATAGTTAAACTGGCTTTAGGAAACCTGAAATTTCACAACTTTGGATTTAAATAGCTCCATTGCTCTCCTTGAGTCTAGAAAACAGAGTTTGACCTCCTGATCTTAACATACATCTTAATTTTCCTCCTCCAAAACTTCTTGAAAATTTATTGGAATAAAATTAGTTAAAACAGCCAATGTGATCGTGTTATACTCTCTCTTTTATTTTTTTAGGATAAAAAGAGAGGAAGGCGGATATCATATTCAAAGATAAAACAGACTTATGCAACATGTAATCACTAATTCTAGCATGATCCTGCAGACGGAAGTGTCAGAACTGACTCACCAAATCATTCACTGACTTTTCCTCAGTCACACAGGAATAGATACTAAGCTACCACTGAATCTGAGTTTCTGTCTTCTCTAAGATTTCTCAACTACAAAAGAAAATATAGAAAGGCAGAGAGACCTTAGGCCAAGTATGTGAGCTGTTTTTGTTTGGTGGACATCAGAATTATCACACTAAAATGGAAAAAAATGTAGCATTCATCTAAGTTATAAATAAAATTAGCCTTTACCTCCAAACTCACACCAGGAGAATAGTAGTAAGTCCAACATAAATGAGTTTTCAGCACCTTTTCTTTTATCCTTAGGTTGTACCAGAATACAAAGTTTCAGAAAATCTAGTGAAATGGGAAATGGGACCACCTTGTTCTTTTTCCCAATGATCTCACCTGTTGATGACCAGCTCAGTAGTGGGGACCTGCATTAATGCCCCAACATTAACCCCTTCTGTGGCCATGCTAACATGTTACAAGGGTATTTGAGCAGATTCAAGTAGACTATCTGCTCTAGAGAAGTCGAAGCCCTTGTTTCTCTCATGATCAAGAATTCTGCAATTACTCCTTTAGATTAGACCAATTACATTGTGCATATGGGGAGTGTGTGTAAGTAAATTTATTTAAAGTATTAAAAAACTGAAGTAGATGAGTTTTGCCTGTTTTTGAACATTGTACAAAGAATGAAGAAAATATAAATAACTTCTACAAATCAATAAGGAATAGGCAGATGGTCCATTAGAAAAATGGACCAAAAACTTGCACGGGCAGTCCAAAAAAGAGAGTATCTAATAACCAACATATATGTAAAAAAAAAAAAAAATGCTCAATTTCATTAAGTCACTGGAGAAAGGTAAATTAAAATTCTAAGGTAATACTACTTCACAACACCAGAACTGCTAAAATGAAAAAAGACAGTACCAAATATTGAGAAGGCTAAAGAATGACTGGATTTCTCCTTGACTGCTCTTTTGGAGTGTACCTTGGCACAACTCTGGGAAACTATGTGGCAGTACTGACTAAAGTTGAATGTATGCATACCCCATGAAACTAGCAAAAGTATCGGAAGATGCATATAAAATTTTCACAGCCTCATAGTTTGTAGGAGCCAGAAATTAGAAACATCCAATATTTGAGTAGAAAAAAAAATGCATAAAAAATTGTGATATATTTATACAATGGAATACCATAGGACAATGAGAATAATGAAAAGAATTTATATATACAATAACAATATATGTGATAATATGGATGAATCTCATAAATATGATATTGGATGAAAAACTCAAGACACAACGTCTGATTCCTTTAAACATACAATTTAAAAATTTTTAAACATATAGAAAGTAACAAAGAAGGCCCTAATAACCACCTTTGTATCCAACATTTAAGTTTAACAAATGCTACTTATTTTAGAATGTTTTACAAAAAAAAAAAAAAAGAGAGCTTTAGGTATGGTGCAAAACCCTTTCTCCTCAGGGTTAACCTTTACCCAGAGTCTGTAATCATCCTTCTCAATCATACTGTGTAATATTTCATATGTGAACATTTCTAAAATATATACTATTGTTTTGATGTTTAAATGTTTTTCTTCAGAGGTATCATCCTTTGATACTGCTCTTTTTGATTACCATTACATTTTCAGCATAGATTCAAGTTTATGAATCTAGTTTGTTCATATTATGTCATTTTTTTAATCCATTCCTCTACTGATAGATAACTGGGTTGTTTTCATTTTTGGGGATAATACAAACAATATTTCAATCTTCATATGTATATATGACTCCTTATGATATAATTGTATTCTCTGGATTATACAACTAGGAAGACACAACATTTTCTACTTTTCTTGGGTACATGTACTTTACTCCTCATCTTCAATCTTTTTCAAGCTTTTTTAAACACAACATTCAGTTGGAATACGTTCGTATCTTTATACCAGGCGCTCATAAGTATATACACATATCACTATAAGCCAAGATTTCATAAAATAATATTTACTTTATAATATGTGAAACACTCTGGTAGTTTCCATGATTTTCCTTTTTATTTTATTCTCTCTTTTTTTTTTTAAATGTTGGTCAGTACATAGTAAATTGAATTCATACTCTACTAATGATTTTGACCTAAACACTGAAACACACTGCTACAGATGGGTCTGGATATTCAAAACTCCAAAAAGTTGTCTTGCTGGGACCTGACCTAATGAGAAACTTCTTTTTTCTTTCCAAAGTCCACGGGGACGAGGAAATTCCAATCTCAGGAATTCCAATCATGGTTTACTTTGCAGGGGGAGGGCAGGGTGATTCTTTTCATTTTTTCTTGTTGAATCCATAGCAAGGGAGCAAGATAACTTATCAAATATTAATCCATCACATTCTCAGTCAATCACCTCCCTACAGTGATGTGTTAAGGAAACAAAGTTCCCTCCACTTGTTCTATACAGATAGTTTTGTCTATTTTTCCTCAAGTGAGGTCCAATGAAGATGCACTTATTTGAACTTCAACTATCCATTTGACTACCTCATTAACTTGAGCAGGTAAAATTAAAAAAAAAATATATATATATATATATAGTTTTTTTCTATTGCATGTGATGTTGGGAATAACTGAGTATTAATCATCATCATCATCTCAGTAACTCAGTGTGTGTGTGTGCATGCGCACGCACGCACGTGTGATAATTATTTGACTACTGACATATCTAGAGGTAAAGGGAAAACCATTTAGAACACTATTTCTCAAAGTGTTTTAACCTGTGAACACATTTTAAATGCCAACTAAGGCAATGTTTCCATGGCCTGTGGATAGCGCATGTGAGGAAGTTTGGGTGTGGAGAAAGTTTGGGATTTCAGTGAAATGCTGTTCTTGGTGATTCTGAATATCCCTCTTTCTCCATATGAAGAGTAATGCTTAAGACAGATCAGCATAATCTAATATTTAGATTAGCTGATCATCCTACGTCAGGATATGCTGACTTCATTGAAATTAGCATTGAGAATTTATAGAATGTGTTATAAAAACTGACAATCTTAAGAAAGTCTTTTCATTGATTTTTTAAAGGGGTGTGGGGAAATCCCTTAGTAAATCAGATCTTTTGCTGGAGTCTTAGGCACGTACTTTTGCTCTGTGAACACATAATGTGTGTGAGAGACACTGTATGTTGTCTCATTGCTTTGCTTCCTCTTCACTATCAGGCCTACACTAAAGGAGTAGAAATAAATATGCTGTCAAAAATATAACACATAGTGGTTGCTTTTAACGATCTTTTTTCTCTTTTCTTCTCTTCCTTTACTTTTTGTTCTCTCTCTCCGTAAAGTAACTGGAGCTGATGACTCATTATCTTCTAGAAGCCGCAAGAGTAGTGAGTCATGTCTCCAAGGCTGCAGTATGTGGCATTTCAAATACATAAAACATTTAACTCTTGATTATCCCTCAGCTGTTAATGATAACATATGCTATGCTTTCTTTTATTTCCACAAATCCACTTGGTTGGGGGGGGTGCAGAAAGTTTCCAACAGATTATTCACATCAATATTCCTATATGATTAGTGAGTTTCTTTACTTTTTATATTTGGGGGTTTCATTTGCTTTGAGAGTTATAGCTGAAAGTTAATTCTGAAAAAAAAATTTTCTGCTAACTTTTTTCCTCAGTTCTTCCACAAGGACCACATTTATTGTTGCTATAAAGGTTAGCCAGCGCCTTACAAATCCGAGTAGATACAGCAATTCCTCTGGACTTATGCTACTGGTAACCACAAAACCAAAATAAAATGAACCTATACGTTCCTTTTACATTGTTATATTTTATAAAAGGTACATGGACTTTCTTCTTCATTTCACAAGAGTGTCTCTGTGCAGAAAGATTCCAACTTTTCCATTACCAGAGTTAGGACTACAAATATACACAGAGAAACAAATTTTGTTCATTATCTTTTCCCTTTGCACCTGACAAAATAAATGCAGTATTAGAAAGCTCATCTATATCTGTCAAAATGTAATACAATAATATGAAACAATTAATTAGTTAGTAGCTAATTAATTCGTTCAACACATACTTAATGGTGAGTGCCAAATGTATAGATTGGCATTTTCTCAAATATTTAGATTAGCTGATCATCCTACGTCAGGGGATATGTTGACTTCATTGAAATTAGCACTGAGAATTTATAGAATGTGTTATAAAAACTGACAATCTTAAGAAAGCATTTTCATTGATTTTTGTAAAGCTGACATACATATATATAATAATATATATATAATTACCTGAAATATCTACAAGGAAAAGAAGCAAAAGAACAAAGCACTAAAATGTCCCGTAAATTGACACACACACTATGAAAGAGTTTATACCTCTGCATAGTTTAATTGAAATATCATATAAATTTTTGTAAAATTTTGTGAAGAACAAAATTTAATTACCATCGAGGCTACCAAAACAAATTTCCGTTCCTCATGTTAAGTAGGAAATTCCTTAAGGTACCTGTTTTTTAATAGCTTCACTCATCCTTTCACGTTACAGTTCTATTGGTTTGGTTTATTGTTCAACTACTCTAGAATGTCAAGGATTTATCCATCTCTATCTGTAAAACTGATTCTATATAAAGGAATTACTGTAAATAGGCTTTCTTCGAATGCCAATGCCTTTTTTGAACGTCATAATAATCATATTTCTAGCATTGACTTCGTTTACAATTTGGGGACGATCTGGAGCTTTATTTCTTTTACATTTCTTATTTATATCCACAAGCTATATGCAGGCACAAGAAGTATTTTTTATTTTATTATTTTATATTTTATTTTATTTTTTTATTTTTTATTTTATCTTATTTTATTATTTTATTTATTTTATTTTTTTAAGTAGGCTCCATGCCCATTGAGGAGCCCAATGCAGAGCTTGAACTCACAATCCTGAGATCAAGGACCTGAGCTGAGATCAAGAGTCGGAGGCTCAACCAACTGAGCCACCCGGGTGCCCCAAGAAGTCTTTTATTTTAAGGCAGGAGAAATGCTGGTAAAATATAAATAAAACTTAATCAGAACTGCATGATGTTAAAATTTACAAAAATACACTATTTCTCAATTGTCACAAGAATTCTAGTGTTTATAGACAGCTTGGATTTTATTATCCTATTTTACAAAAGTAGAAACAGGTTCAGGGAAATTAAATATGTCCCCAAAGTCACACAGTAATAGGTGACGGAGCTTGGATTCAAACTGAAAGGGTTTTCTTGGGTTTATTTTGAAGTTTATACATTTTTCATTTTACAATCTGTTTAAAGAAGGGTGTTAATCATTGTAGCAGCAATGGGGTAAACAGTACTGCATACTTGAAAATCTTTTGCATTTTACTTTTTCTGGAAAAAGCAATGCAAACTAAAGAGAAAAAAGAAAAAAAAAAGTCTGTCCTTCCGGGTTTTTTTTTCCCCCTTTGTGCTGTCAGCTAGGACTTGATTTAGTGAGTAGTTTTGCAAGACTTGTTTCACTTTGTTTCGGACAAGGCTGAGCCACGTATTTCAAACAAAGGGCAGCCAATTACTAACTTCTGGTTGCTAGGTGTGGCCCCCTTTCAAACTATAAAATCAGAAGCACAATGCTTCACTTCTAGTGGGAAACGTTCAGAAGAGAACCTCTCTTGAGTGCTTGGAAGGGGGAAAAAGGGTAAGTCTTAGTTTTCTTTTTAGTTAGTTTTGATTGTTTGCAAAACTTTTCCCATCCTGATGTTACATGTTACTGCTTCTCCAGGGTTTATGGGGGGCTGCATTTCATGTTTTGATAAATCTTTCTGTAAAATCACACTGGGTATTTATAGTTTGGAAACCACAAAATCGTAATGTTTTATTTTACTTAAGAAATAGAGTTTTACACATATGGACCGTTTGCTTAATACTGGCTTATTGTACTGTTGGTGAGTTACCATGGAAAAAAAAAGGAAAGAATGTGCTTTCCTCCTACCGAGTCAGACATTTCCAAGAGCTCTGTGTGTCTTACATGGAAATCATGATGGAGGGTGGATACTTGTGGCCAGCTAGCACAGAAGAACAGAGGTGCCAGAGGTGGGTTTCAGGAAACTGTTTCAAAATAGGACTATTTTATTTTCTTTTTTGGTAAAAATCAAATAGATTCAGACATCATAGTGATAATCATGCCCTTTGTAATTAACAACTGAAATTACGTTATGTTTATTCATGAAGCATAAATAAATAAGAGGATCCGCTTATTAATCATTTCATTTAAAGAGGGTGTGGCCACATTCTTATTCCTGTGGTCTGTGTCATAGGCAGGCTTTTCCAGTGCTGCTTTGAAAACTTAAGGGGAAGGGAAATATTTTCTGGGTGGTGCCCGATGAGTTCTTGTGGATGCCAGTTGGGTCCTCCAAAAATTATTCTACTTAGTAGCATCTAGATTGTGAATGAGAACTAATGGCCATAAAATTCCTTAGAAAAGCACAAAGCAAATCTAAAGCAGAGTTTTTACTGGTGTTGGATATATTTGCAAAAGTGAGAGAATGTGAATCATAATATATCCGGCTATTGTTCATAGCAAGAATTTTTCTCTTAGCCCATTTTGAATGTTAAATTAAATGTCCTGATGTCTCACTTTTAATGCTAGCTTGATGAAGAAAGGTGTACTTTTTCTTGCTCTGTTTGTGTCTAAAATTACACGTGGACTTTGAAAAAGTAACATTGCCCTCTGCACCCGGGAATGTATTTTGGTAGCTGGAAGAGAAGGCACATCGTAAAATGATGCAAATGTGGTAAAGGGCTGGTTTCATAATGCTGAAATGGTCTCCTCTCCAGAAGTTGTGTTACCACAACCACATGAGGCAGCTAGCCAACATCAGATTGGTGTGGACAAAACAGTTCATAATAACATTATTCAAGAGTTTCATGCTTATTAAGTGCTTTCTCGATCAAAAGATCTGCAAAGGTTCATTTCTGTGTATGATGTTAGTTTGCTGAGTTGGTTGTTCTTCATCTTCCCTAGAGTGGTATTTAAATACCCTAGAGTGGTATTTAAAATCAGAGCTAAATAGCTAAACCAATGGATCTATTATTTTTCAGTGATAAACACAAAGTGGTTTCTGGAGTAAATGAGTTCATTTTTCCTTAACACAGGATAAAATTTTATCAGGAAGATCAGAACAGATAAAATATATATAATATCTTCCTTAATTATGCTAATTTTCTCCACCTCCATCCACGTGAGGTGAAGTTTGAGACAGGCATTTCAGAACTCTCATGCATTTTAGATACTGTTTATTCCAACATGCTTGTTTTTACAAACGAAGACCCCTGGAGAAGTTAAATGTTTTCTGGAGGCCATACAGTCAGTTAAAGAGAATCAAAATAGGCCTCAGCACTCCTCAATTCTTATTTTTACATCTTATAGTTAGGGGGAAATATTCGTTAAGTGTATAGATATGTTTCCCAAGTAATTAGCACTCATACACTGTTTAGCCATTCAATAACACTTATTACCATAGCAAATACTAGGGACTGGAGGTACGTAAGGAACGGGGACTAGCACTGTTCTCCGGGTAATGCTGCCAGGGAATATAGACAGGTCAACAGAAAGTGATGATCCAGAATGGTAGGGCCTAGCGTAGGGGAAAAGGAGGATGCCTTGGGAGAGCACCCAGCCGAGTGTTGAACCAATAATGAAAGTTTTCTAGAGGATATGAAGAGGTCTATGCTGAGTCCTTTTAGAAGCAACAGTTTGGCATAGGAGAGTGAATATGGAGGAAGAAACAGCATTCCAGGCAAAGGAAACACCCTGTCCAAAAACCCAGAAGCAAAACATTCATGAGACTACCTTTCATAAGGTGGTTCTTCGTAAGTCATGCCATTGTATAGTCTAATTGCCTTCTCTCACACGGGTAGGTGTGGGAAGGACTTGTGAAATAGATATCCAAGGGAAAAGAGAGCACAAGCTAAATCACTGAAAAAGAAACACCCGAGGACTTGGGCAAACCTTGCCCCAGTCTCCATGGGTTCACTGTTAATGAATTTGATTCTCAAGTGTGAGCTATTAAAAATAACACCCCTGCCACTCACTGTCTTTTGGTCATTAGTTTAAAAGAATATGCAATCGGAAGGCATGGATTTATGTATGACTTGATGCTTGCCACTTCTGTCTACAACACGGCCAGGAAGTCACACTGTTCTTCCCAGGTAGAGAATGGGAATAAGGGTGTTGTCCTTTGCAAGGATTGGCTGCTGCTGGTGTCACTGTATAATTGATCATTCTAGATCATTCTAGGAAGGCATGAGACACCACAAAACTCAGCTTCTGTCACAGATCTTAGAAGTAGTCTTTCATGAGGCCAAGAGATAGAAATTGTGATGAACAACAACAAAACAACAACCAACTTTTGTAATAATTTCAATCCTTCAGAAGAGTTGCGAGAATATTGCACAGAATTACCATATCCTTTATACCCAGATCCCCCAATTGCTCATATGCCACATTTGTTTTGTCCTCTTACCCCTTCCACCCTCTCACTATATTTTTTCTGGAACATTTGAGGGAACACTACAGATATGATGTCCCTATGCCTCTAGCTTACTTCTGTCTGTATATATTAAAAAACAAGGACACAACAATAGTGCAGTTTTTGAAAAATCAGGAAACTAACTTTGATACAAGCCTTAGTTTCTCAAATTTTGAGCTGGTGCAATTACTAATGTACCATTTCTGGAATACCTTTATCTTATAGTTCAGCAAGCATGGCTCCTGCATTGTACTTAACATCCTGGGCATACTTTTTATGCGTATTTGCCCTCTTTAATTCCTTGCTGACTGAGATGAAGAAAGCTCTCTTCTGAAACACAATATACAAAAAAATACCCATCTCTAGAAAGTTACATATTTATGCACGGATAAATGAGATTGGTTGGCAGTGCATGTTCACAAACAGATCATTTATTAGATGAAACTCTGAAATATTCTTAATTTCCATATAGGTCAACCCATAAATGACCAATTTCATCTTCAAATTAGATGATGTTACGAACTGAGATAAACTTGGTTTCAGAGCTCATTAGCAGCCAGATTAGATATATAGTGAGCCAAGGTATATTAATAAAATAAACTCTTAAGTACCTACTATAAATGTTGCAACTAAAAAAAAAAAACCAGAAAAAAGAAAATCTTTTGTAAATTCATAGGGTTACCTACTTTATTTTTTTTTAACTGTACAATTCTATTTTCTAGACCAAATTATTCTCTGAAGAATAATAGTATCTGACATTTGTATAACATGTAGCAGTCTATAGAATATCTTTATATGCATTATTTATCTATAATTAAGCCAAGTGTTACCTTCCAATTATTGAATAGGTTTTATCAAGTACAAAATGCTAGTTTTCATGCAGAGGGTAATTACTGAAGAGACAGAATGGTTTAGCAATTCAATTTGGCCAAAAAAAGAAAAAAAAAAATTTTTTTTTTTTTTTTTTTTTGAGAAGAGCGAGAGTGTGTGCACTGTGGGTGTGTGGGGGGATGGACAGAAGGATAGAAGTGTATGGCGGAGGGACAGAGGCGGGGAGAGAGAGAGAGAGAATCCACATTGGGCGTGAAGCCTGATGGGGGCTCGATCTGATCCTGAAATCACCACAGGAGCAGAAATCAAGAGTTGGAGGCTTAACCGATTAAGCCACCCAGGTGCCCCACTCCCCCCCTCTGTTTTGGCCAAAGTACTTTAGCTGTGGTATTTGTAAGGTATGTTGCTACTGTTAAAGATTTCTACTAATATATGCAGTTGACATTAAACAATTAACTATTAGTACCTGATAAAATCTCTTTGCTTCAGGGCAATTTCTTATATCCTGCCACTATCCCTGTGTCTTGAAGCTAAGAGCTAGTAGATATTATTTGGCTGGACTGAGATTCTATTTTCCTCTCATTGCTTTTCTGAGATAGTCTATTCAGACTAATTTTCTTTTCCAGACTGTGCTTTTAGAACATCCAAATTATTTCAGACTATAAGATCTAAAAACTCAGAAGATATGTTCCAAAGCTGTCTCCTCTATAGACTCTGTTGTGTCACATAAATTATTCAACCCCCTTATTTTTGTTGTTTTGTGTTATGTAAAGAAATTGATGCATTATGTGAGCATTTTTTAGAAGTGAAAAAATGAAGCACAGTAAAGTTTTCATAAAATTTATTTTGAAGTTGTGAGATTCATTTTTAAAACTGTTTGACAATATCCTTAGTCTCTGGTCTCTCTTGAAGTTTTTTTGTTTTGTTTTGTTTCCAACTCAAAAGAGTGGAAATACTGGAATGCCTCTTTCACTGATGGAAAAGTACTTCGCTAAGTGACCAATCACATCAGTCATTTTGAGGCTTCTACTTTATGAAGGGCATAGATGAGATTATAAAAATGGAAATTTCAAATACCTGAAACCTTGCCAGAAATTGCTAGAAGCTCTGGATGCGCCAATTAAATAATTGGAAAATGAAACTCCCCATGCTAACAGCAATTGCACCAGATTACGACTGTAATGGGAACTAAAACCTCGTGCAGAATTGTACATCATGACTTTACCGCAGGAAATAACTTCAAATTTATCAGTTGCTGGGGGGTGGGGAAGAGATTACTTTAAATGAATGCACAATATAATGGTTCTTCTCACAGATGACAGAATAGTAATTTGAACAATCCCCATGATAATTAAGTGGAGATAGTTTCTGCTCTAGATATGATTTCC
This sequence comes from Mirounga leonina, assembly GCF_011800145.1. Lineage (NCBI taxonomy): Eukaryota > Metazoa > Chordata > Mammalia > Carnivora > Phocidae > Mirounga > Mirounga leonina. Next base: position 6,247,097 of record NW_023270615.1, on the reverse strand, counting down.
CTCACGTATTTAATCTCATTACTCGAGACTGAGGTTATTTTTCAGCAGGTGTGGCTGAAATACTTTGTCTGAACATGCTGTTGAAGAATCAGGTTATGGGTTTTACTCCTCATGATTCATTTAGCTTCGTATCAAGAATTTAAAACTACTGAGATTACCCTTCCAAACTCTTTCAGATGTATTCACGGTCATAGTCTCCAGAGGGATAAACGAAGGGTATGGAGAGCTACATTGACCTTGAGTATGGACTCCTAAAAACAAATCCCCAGACAAAAAGGATCGCTGATAGCTTCTTTTGTGGACAAAACAGGGAACGCATGAGGTTTTAAACGTGCTTCAGGTTTTAAAAATATACATGGTTGATCAAATAAAAATACTGCTGAACCATGATAGCAATTCAAAAAATTTCAAGATAGGATTTGCCAAAAGGGGCACTTATGTTGCAATTTCACCCTGATGCTTCCTGTCAGAACAAAGAACCCTTTAGAAAATCTGGGTTTTTTGTGTTGGGTGGAAGAACACGCAGGACTAGTATTTAGGATGGCTCAACTAGGAAGAAATGTGAGTATAGCAATTACTCCACATGCTGAAATAATTTTATACTAAGGAATGGAAAAAGACACTGAATTATTTGAGGGAGAAATACCATATTCAGATGGTATTTCTGAATCTTTATCAAACTTCTTTAGCGTTTTGAGTCTGAATCTGAATTTTGAGACAGACAGCAGACTGCCACAGATGGTTTTACCTTATAAATGTAAAACTTTATGCTGTTTCTCTAGCCATTACTTTTCTCTAAGCCCTCACCAATCCTACGCAGATTCTCTAAAGGCCTACTAAGCAGTCTCTAATCTTTCATCTTGCCCATCTCTTAGCCATTCTCTATGATATAGGATGAGTGATCTTTCTGAAATATAAAAGGAATCATGCTGCTCTCTTTTTAGAAATCCATTCATGTTTTCCTAAAGCTTTGGAGATACATTTAGACTTCTTTGATTGGGCTTCTGTCAACATTTTTTGCTTCAGTAGACTTCCTTCCGTGTCCCAAATATGACAACCTTCTCTCTGTTTTGTTCTCTTTAACTTTTTTGTCAGGTTAATCTTGACTCATTTCAAGAGAGGCTCAGATCAGCCAGCACGACCCCTTAGCTTTCGTCTTTTCCCACAGGAAGCACACACTAGCTGAGGCACGGATGATGTTTCAATATTTTCTGAACCCTCGCTGCCTGGCATATGGTGAATGGTGTATAAATTTAGATCAGTAAAATAAATCACCAACCCCTCTCTTCAGCCTATATGCTTACTTGTAGAATCATCTGACCCCTAAAGGTTAGGACTGAATATGCCAAGAAAGAGCCAAGTGTCTGAGTGGAGGCTATGGGTTTCTGTTCAAGGGTAAGACTCTCCTTGTAAAAAGCTTACATCTAGCATTTTGTTATGCTCCTGAAATTAATCCAAAAGTAAGGTCAAGGCTACTCTGTGTCTTGCGTATGCGAGAGAGTAGAGTGATATAAATGTGTGGTAGGTTTGTGTTTTGTAATGGCATCTACCTGTTTTCTTTCCAGATACTTCTTTAAAAATGGCAATGGTATCAGAATTCCTCAAACAGGCCTGGTTTATTGAAAATGAAGAGCAGGAATACATTGTAAGTCAAGTGACCATACAATAACTTAGTTAAATAGCGGAAAACTAATGAGAGTGAGTGGACATGACTCTATTTCTCTCTTATCCACAGAAAACTGTGAAAGGATCCAAAGGCGGTCCTGGGTCAGCAGTGAGCCCCTATCCTAGCTTCAATCCATCCTCGGATGTTGCTGCCTTGCATAACGCTATAACAGTTAAAGGTAATTACGTCTTCCCAAAACAGAACCCTCCGGGACATTTCACAATGGCCATTTGAATGGCTGTCAAAAAAGGGACATATGCGGTGGAAAAAGTCTGTTTCCTTTTGAAGACAAAAAAGATTTCTTTATCAAACAAAGATATATTTCCTTTCTCAACACTTAGGAAATTTTGGGCAAACCAGCAGAATCTTTGTTGAGACGACTGATATTTTTACCGGCTCATTTCTAGCAGAAACTCAATGCTGAAATCAACACCTCTGCTCACATTTAGGGTTTCAATCAGGATCAAACACTGCAGCAGAGAGGGCCGGGAACAATTTCCCCTTTCTTTCTCCTTCAAATGGACAGAGTGCCATCTGAAGTGCTTCCCTTTAATGTCGCCTCCATGTCCTAGGCTCCTGTCATTTTATATTTCTTAGTTCCCTAGAACTTCATTTGGGACATCTTGGTAATTAATTATTTTATGTCCATTACTGATGATGAAGAAAATTGATTTTAAAGCCTCGTGGCCTTTTATTTCCAGGTGTGGATGAAGCAACCATCATTGACATTCTAACTAAGAGGAACAATGCACAGCGTCAGCAGATCAAAGCGGCCTATCTCCAGGAAAAAGGGAAGGTAGGTTGGAGTGGGAAATTTAGATATTCAATTTCAATCTTTTTTTTTTTTTTTTTAAGATTTTATTTATTTGACAGAGAGAGCACAAGCAGAGGGAGAGAGAGGGAGAAGCAGACTCCCCGCCGAGAAGGGAGCCCGATGTGGGACTCGATCCCAGGACCCTGGGATCATGACCTGGGCTGAAGGCAGCCGCCTAACCGACTGAGCCACCCAGGCGTCCCTAGATATTCAATTTCAATTACACTTACGTCTAAACACAGATTTTGAGGCACAGTTACCTAGTTTTTTCAGCCTCTAACCCTGTGTTCCCTTTGCAACTAAGACTAGGATTACAGTGTTCATCCACTTGGTTGCACTGTAATCGATACTAGCAAATTTCTGGTTTCAGACATTAGCTGTCTTGGTTCTTTGCAGATGACTTCTCTAATGGAGACCAGTCTTTAATTTGAATATAACGAATATCAAGGGTACTGTTGGCAATAAGGACTATGTTCTGATGGACACGTGTCTTCTGCTGAAATGTAAACAGCAATTTCATGTCTAAATGTAAAGTTTATACATACAATTCAACTTTAAAAGTAAGCTTTGTATTTTTTATGCCCAAAATGGGTAATTTTCTTACGGCGTGCAGTTAGAAAATGATCTAATGCCAATGTCTGATTACGGTGCTTATTTGAGCACTGCAAACTCCAAAGGCTGAAAAATTATTAATGCATTATTTTTAAAGCATTCTAATTTCTGTTTCTATCCATATACAAACCCCTATGTTTTGAGCTTTGTGATTTCCTCCCCCTGTAAAAGATCAAGAGAACCCTTAAAGAAATCCTTTCAGAAGTTATCAATGAATGCAGTACATTGCATTGTAATCACTCTGTATCTAAAAAATGAAGGTAACATTCTAAATCTCGTATTTTGTATCTGAATGAAAGGAGCTCTAAAAGATGGCTGGATTTAAAAATCAGTAGTAAGATTACCTAAAGGTTAGGTAACCCCACATTGCTATATTGCCCAGCATGTTACTTACTAGAAGCCCTGACTCTCATCTCTTCGTTATAGCCCCTGGATGAAGCTCTGAAGAAAGCCCTTTCTGGTCACCTCGAGGAGGTGGTTTTGGCTCTATTAAAAACTCCAGCCCAGTTTGATGCTGATGAACTTCGTGCTGCCATGAAGGTAAGTAACCTGATTTAAGCAGAATTCCTTTCCTCCACAGACTGTATAGGTCAAGTCTGCTTATGCGTCTTGTTATATCCTCACACCTAGTATGCCAATCAGCAGGCATAAAATAAATGAATGAATGAATGAATGAATGAAATGTTGATGTTAGCAGCTGTATTATTTCCATTCTCCTCATATTATCTGTCACTGCATGTATCCTATACCTCACTTTTTATATCTTTGTGCAAAATAATGGCTTTAAACCCATTTTGTTTTTAGAGCAATATAATAGAGTTTATTGTAATTATTAAATATTGTGGATATTTACTAAATACTGTGGGAAATTTACTAAATGCTAGATTCAAATGAATTCTGGGACCCAAAAACTAGCAGACGCTCTTGAACAAAGTTCTTCTTATATTTATTTTTTAATTCAGGGCCTTGGAACTGATGAAGACACTCTGGATGAAATTTTGGTATCGAGAACTAACAAAGAAATCAGAGAAATTAACAGAGTCTACAGAGAGGGTACGTTTTAATACCCAACAGTCCAAGTTACCTTAGTTGGAAACTACATCTAATACGCATTTCTTAAAACTGAATGTTGATGTTAATGACGGGGCTTTGGAAAGTCTGCATAGTAAAATATTTCTTCATTGTTTGGCACGTGTCTGGTGCATGCATGGTATTACCAGACAGCACTCCAGTTGCTAGGGTGCCCATTTATCACCAGTTTACTGTAAAATACACTTTTCTCGTTTCTCAGAACTGAAGAGAGATCTAGCTAAAGATATCACCTCAGACACATCTGGAGATTATCGGAACGCTCTGCTTTCCCTGGCTAAGGTATACCTCATCTAGTTCAGGACATACCTCGTCCTTTATGAAGAGTAAAATGAGATTCCCTCTCTCTTGAAATAAGCACTTGATTCTCTTTTTCTCAAAAAAGTATTATTTATCTGATTTTAAGGGAATTAAGCAAATCATGTGAGTACATGCTAGAAAACAACTTACCACAGAATGGGATTTTTTTCAGGGTGACCGATCTGAGGATTTTGGCTTGAATGACGACTTGGCTGATTCAGATGCTAGGGTAAGCAAATACTCCTGGAGTTGACTTTCCTATGTGAGATAGGTCCTGTGTTAGGTGGGGTTACCACTTGATGCCTTTATGTGAAAGCAAATCTAAGATCCTCTGAGAGACCAATGGCCCCTAACGTTCATTCCCTGAATGATGCACACCCGTCCTGTACTTGAATAGCTCAAGAGAGAAAAACGTGGTCTTTATGTTTTTAAAAGATTTCATTATTTACAAAGTGGGAAAGGATGGAAAGAAAAGAATGAGAATTTGATTTGTCATTCTTAAGAATTGTTTTGTTGAGAAAACTCTGAATTTTTATCTTATTATGTATAAGAAAGGGAAAAATAATTTTTTAAGTTAAGTGGAAAGAGTAAGTGCATCAAACATTCGTTTAACAGTGAACAATGGAATGGTTTATAGCTGTAAGTTTATATTGTAAAGACATTATAGTAATGTGTGTCAATATACTTGAAAGTATATAAAAACGTTATTATAATTTTTATAATATTATATTATAATTTTTATAATTATAATAACGTTTTTATATACTTTCAAGTATATTGACACACATAGTTTCAGTGAGGTTGTTGGTTATTTATACACCAGTCCCTTGGCAACATTAGAAAAATTGTGCCATTTTAGGGCCTGGAATTTGTTAAAAAAAAAAAAAAAAACTGACTATTATTTGCATATGCTTTCCTCACGGGATAGTATTACATCTATAAATTCATCACAGTGAGTTAATAGGAGAGAAACTTATGTGTCAATACCCACTCCCCTCACAGGATAGTATTACGTCTATAAATTCATCACAGTGAGTTAATAGGAGAGAAGCTTATGTGTCCATACCCACTCCCTTCATAATACCAGTGCATTATCTTTCACATAAAAGGTACTCATTAACTTTTTGTTGAAAAAAGGCATATACACCAGATGTTTGCTTGAAAAGTCCAAAATAACTTATGTCCATCAGAAGTTTGGCCATTTTAATAGAAATTGTGCAAGCATATAAAAAAAAAGTTAGTATTTGACTAATTGCCCATAATAAAAAATGATTCTTATTTGCTTGTGACATTTCTGAATTTGCTTTCTATTTTAAGACTATCAGGGCTGTCAGATGTATATTTATGGCAGCTACATGGATTAGTGTGGCCCAGGAGGATGATGGCAATTAACATTTCAAAGTTAACAGAGCATGCTTGTGATAATAAGGCAAGGATTACCTTTTCTAGTTACAAAAGAGGAAAGTTGGCAGTTTCATAAGGTTAAATTGTTTATCTAAGAGTATAGAGCAGCTAAGTTGCAGAGTCAGAATTCTGAATCCAGAAATTTTAATATCAAAATTCAAGATCTAGTTTATGTTTGTATTATCGATGTATTAGTACCACTTGCTGATAGTTACTTTGAACAATTAAGAGTAAAAAAAAAGTTTTTAGAGAGTTCCATGAAGTTGCCTTGATATAGAGCATAATCTGAAAGCAATTTAATCCAGCAAATATTTACTCTGCAAAAATATATTCAGTTTACTGTTTGCAAGGTGCCTTGAGACATACTGTGGAAGATACTTGACAAACTAAGGTCCCTATCTTTAAGGAACCTGCATTCTTAGCTTTGCCTACTATGATTGAATTGGACACAAAGCAGATGCCTAGAAAATCTTTGAAGAGATCTAACATTCTTGTGCAAGTAACAAGTCAGCAGATAGTCAAATGTTTATGTTTCTTTTTTTCAAAGGTTTCATTTATCTATTTATTTGAGAGAGAAGATAGCACAAGCAGGGGGACTGGCAGAGGGAGAGGGAGAAGCAGGGGGCTCAGTGAGCAGCGGGGATTGATGCAGCGCTCCATCCCAGGACCCTGGATTCATGACCTGAGCCGAAGGCAGACACTCAGCCACCCAGGCGCCCCTATGTTTGTGTTTCTTGATAGGCTTTATATGAAGCAGGAGAAAGGAGAAAGGGGACAGATGCGAATGTGTTCATTACCATCCTTACCACCAGAACCTACCCCCATCTTCGCCAAGGTAAGAAAAAAAAATTCCTGAAAACTGTTTATAGTAGACGCACTTTTTTTGAGGACAAATAAAAGAAAGGAAAGAGAGAAGCCTTAATCAGTGTCACTCTCATACCAAGTGAATATAGTGCTCCTGACCCTTTACTGCTATTTGTGCATTTGTCCAACTTTGTACAGCCACCATTTTATCATATTTGAAATACCCTTTGTGACTTCGGCAGGCAGAACACTACTTAATTATCTTGACGATTTCTACTCCCCCAAGAAATTTGGAATAGGTGTGACAAAATATAGACATACAACAGAATGAAATTACAATGAAGAAAAACATTAAACTCAGGACTAAGTGGAAAAAAAAAAAAAAAAAAGCATAGAGATGCTCCCAAACCAAAAGAAACAAGAGTTCTGTCCTTTGAGCCCTAGATTTGGCTCTGAACCTTTCGGAAGCCAAGGCAAAGGGGGAAGTCCTAATGATTACTTGAAGTTCATTATCTTATAATAGCACCTTCTGATTTTTAAGGATAAAAATAAGAGACCTCTACTCCACAGATCTTTATATAAGGGAAGATCCATTCGGTATGGCATTTAGCTCTGATGTAGTAAGTGTCACGGCTGTCAATCACATGCCAGTTCTAATAAATGTCAACACTTGTGAAAACTTCCCCGAAATACACAGGGGCACTGAAATAGCCACATGAGTTACATTCCTGGGAGAAGATGAAGTATCCAAAATATGCCCAGTTGAATAATTAGCTTTAAAATGTGTGTTTTGAAATTCAGTCATTCAAAAGAATGCTTTGCGTCAGTTCCCCTGCTTTTGCTAGTTTGCTAAAGAATAGGATGCTTTGTACCTCTCTTAGTTTAAATTTAATGTTCAGTGTTTCAGAAGTACAGCAAGTACGGTAAGCACGACATGAACAAAGTTCTGGACCTGGAGATGAAAGGTGACATTGAGAAGTGCCTCACGGCTATCGGTATGTAGTCATGGAAGGGGAAGGCTTTTCTAACTTGAAACGGTCGATGCTGTCCCACAGTTAAAAACAACAGCAACAACAAAAAACAGGGGCACCTGGGTGGCTCAGTTGGATAAGCTTCTGACTCTTGATCTCACCTCAGGTCTTAGTCTCAGGGTCGTGAGTTCAAGCCCTGGGTTGGGCTCCATGCTGGGTGTGAAGCCTCCTTAAAAATAAACAAATAAATAAAATAAAAATGAAAAAGACCCAAAAAACTAAGATATAATAAACTTATGTTTTATACAGAGGCAACGTGGAAGATAATGACTATAAATATTTAGCTAAAGGTATATAATGGCCATCTTAATAATTACATTAAAATATTATATTAAATAATATGTTTAATATCATAGTTGAATATGCAGTATGATATTTATAATATTATAATAAAATAACAATTCTTCAAAAAGATGGACAGATGGGAAATACTTTCTGAGCATTTACTTATGCCAAGTGATGCACCAGGCTGGGCATGGCTTGGGGGAAAGTCAGAGTGATCATTAAGAACGTGGGGTTTGGAGATAAATAAATGCAGAGTCAGATCCTGGTCTGTCACTTGCTGATTGAGTCATCTTAGACAAGTCCAGAGGAATTAGCTCAGTAGGTCTCCAGGGGCTTCTGGAAAGGTCTTTAGAAGAAAAAGCCTTTAAAGGTCTCCCATGCTATTCCAAGAACCTGGGAACCTATGTTCTAAAGCAGTGACTGTGCTCATAAAGCCCCTGGAAATCTCGTGAAAATGCAGATTCTGATTCAGCAGGTCTGTAGTGCGGCCTTTGGATTCTGCATTCCTAACAAGCTCCAAGTTTGTGCCAATACGTTTGGTCCATCGATCACACTTTGAGGAGCAAGGCAGAGAATATTACTAACGGCTGCGTCTATTAGTGTTTTATCTGGCAGTTGCCTTATATCGAAGGCAAGTCCTATTTCCTTTGAAAAAAAAATTCTTATTATGACACGAAGAAAAGTATTTACTGTATGCCCACATGACCTTTAACACCTGCCAGTTTCCCCATTTCCAAGAAGAGGAGACTCTAGAATACCATGAACTGAAGTTGCTGTTGAGTGGATTTAAGACAGAGGAGACAGTGATGTTGTTAGGGAAAAGATTCCTCAAGACCACCATCTACAGAAAGCTTTTTATAGGCCAAATATCCCCTATTAAGTGGGGGATGAGGAACAGCAGTGGAGAAAGGAGTCTTTCTGGTAAAACTTTCACATGCGTCTTTCTTCTCGTATGGTAAATATGTCCGCTAACGTGTGCCTGTCTTGCAGTGAAGTGTGCCACGAGCAAACCGATGTTCTTTGCCGAGAAGCTTCATCAGGCCATGAAGGTAACATTCTATTTTTATGCTTTGCTGAGGGGTGAAATTATTGCTTGTGGAGAGAAAAACAGAAAACTTCGTATTGTTTGCAAGGCACACTCATTTTCATATCTTCCCATTAAAAAGAACCACTGTTCCATGTAATGCAAGAGGCAATACACATACTTATTGGAATAAAATTCTGTCGGATTTGTTGTAGTTTTTTTTACAGGTAAGGTAGTCAGGTGAGCTTGTCAGTAATTTGTGGTTTACTCATTGTTTGCATAAAACCTGAGTCAGCAGAGAAAGGTTCTGTACTTTTTCTTTTAATGCGTGATTTTAGTAACCTACTTCCGCTAAGGTTGTGGGTTTTATAATTTCCTCCTTTCTAAGTTTCACTTGCCTTTTTTATTATTCTGTCATCCATGCCCTGGATTCATATTTCATTCTAAGATTTTAAAATGTCATTTTAATACGGAAGTGGAAGGTGTTATGGAGATAGATTTGCAATCCCACTTTAGCCACTTCACTTGAACTTTATTCTCTAGCATGCATCAGGATGCCGCCTGTATACAGGTATTGTGAAAAGTTATTAGGTTGTATTTTTCTTTCCTTTGCAACTCCAAAATAAGGAGGTCTCAAGAGAAAAGGGTGGGGGAGGGAGAGAGATCTAACCCTTCAATTAATAGGAAGAGTCCTTCTGAAATGATAAAATGATAGGCATTGCACCACCATGTGGTAGGCAGTAGAGTCCCAGACTTCATGCTTGGGGCTATCTAGGGGGTAATTATCTGGGTGGGTAAGGATGAATACCTAGTATGGTAGAAGAGCAGGAGGAATCAATGTAGACTTGCGGTCTGCTAAACTAAGACTAAGATATTTGAAGAGGAATTAGCCAGGTGAGAGCAGAGTTGGAGGGATAAAGTTGGTCCAGGGAAAGAGTTAGCATGACTCTTTCAAGATAATAAATGTCATGAGAGGGATGGTGCAGAGTGGAAGAAGAGGGTGTGGAATTAGACAGACATTGTAAACCCTGATAAAATGATTCATTTTCTTCCTAAAAGCAACCAAAGACCATGGAGGGTTTTAAATAGATGGATTCAGTGATCAGATTTGCAATTTAGAAGGTTCACGTTCTTTGTAATTTTTGAATAGTTTAGACCTAGGAAAGACTGGATGGTGGAAGACCAATGAGGAGTTTGTAAAAGCTCTTCCATACAGCTGATGCAGCAGTTGGGTTCCTGCCATTTTATTTCCACCTGTGTCAAGTGCATGTGTCAAGTGCATGTGTGTGTGTTTTAATGAATGAACAAAAGAGCTTCACATTCAAACCTATACCTGCTTTATTAAGAGTATGCTCTGAATATGACATTTACCATCATTTGCTTTAAACAGGGTTCTGGAACTCGTCATAAGACATTGATCAGAATTATGGTTTCCCGTTCTGAAATTGACATGAATGACATCAAAGCATGCTACCAGAAGTTGTATGGTGTCTCTCTCTGCCAAGCCATCCTGGTATGTTGTGATTTTCATAATGCCACCTCCACAAATGGCAGTCTTTTTGCAACTTCTCCAAAGAGAAAATCTGACTTATATACCTGTAGATTTTAGATGTAAGATTAATTTGTTATATTAGGACACGTAATTTATAAGTAAATTGAACTTTCACTGGACTAGTGAGTTCTCTACTGAAAAACAACACAAATTTTTCAGTAGCCATGGAAATATTTAGTTTCCCATACATAAAGTTAGCAACCAAAATATTTTAGTAGGGAGTATATATAGTGATTTATTTTGCAATGAATATTGATCAGAGATTAGAAACTTATTATTCTAAGCTTTCTTAATTTTGTTATATGTAAAATGTAAAACATGCATGCTTAAATTTTCATTATAATGTTAAAAATAAAAAGACAAGGGTTTTAAACTTATTGAAAGACTGAAAGATAGATGACTAATTCAAGTTAAGTTGTCACTTATACTGGATAACTAAATCTACCAAGAAAAGGTGAGAAAATCACAGGCTTATCACTTTCTCCCTGGTGAGTGAGTCAGATAGCCCTCACTATGATATGAAATCATACTGTGTTAAGTTCACTCAATTCTGTGTGACATTTAGTTCTTGGAAAATAATAGTTCTAATATATAACATAATCAATATAATCTGAATCTTGAAAGCTCTTGCTTTTTATATAATAATCGATTAACAAATATCAGTTATCTGCTATATTAATTGTATTATTTAAATAAATGATATTATTATAAAAGATTATTATAAAAAACATATATTACATACTGTGATATATGTTCTACGCCCGTTAATCTACAAATACATAATTCTTCTATAATTAAAAATACCTTATGTTGATTATGGTTTCAGGTAGCATTAAGCATACTCTATTTCTTAACCAACAGGACGAAACCAAGGGAGATTATGAAAAAATCCTGGTGGCTCTCTGTGGAGACTAACATTCCTTTGATGATTGCAAGTTTCTTGATCAGAAGACTTTTAATCATATCTTTTCATTCCATATCATAGACTTACACAGGAAAGTTTTCTCAGCAGGATTACAGTCTAGCTAAATGCTTTTTGAAAAATATAGCCTATAAATCATTTTTATATCACAACTCCATAAAATAGAAGTTTTTTTAAAACTATTATTTATCCCAGACTATAAAAGCCTCATAAACAGGCTGTTCTCGGGGCGCCTGGGTGGCTCAGTCGTTAAGCGTCTGCCTTTGGCTCAGGTCATGATCCCAGAGTCCCTGGATCGAGTCCCACATCGGGCTCCCTGCTTGGCAGGGAGTCTGCTTCTCCCTCTGACCCTCTTCCCTCTCATGCTCTCTGTCTCTCATTCTCTCTCTCGCAAATAAATAAAATCTTTAAAAAAAAATAAAAATAAATAAATAAATAAATAAAAACAAAAACAGGCTGTTCTAGTAACATTACCTGAGAAGGATGTTTGTGCAGGAGAAAATGAAATGATTCTTCAGGACAATTGTGCGTCATTGGTTCTTCTGCTCTGATTGTGTGTGTGTGTGGGTGTGTGTGTGTGTGGGTGGGTATGCAATGGAGTGGTTTAACTGTATCAAGGGAAAGGAGCTTGAATCCTAAATTATAGTCATTCAATGAAACAGATTTTGCATATTAAAATTATTAATAAATTAAAAAAATATTCACAGAGTTGGAAAACGGACTCCTTACATTTTATCATCTGGGTGCAGATAATTGAAAGCATGTCTGAGTAATAATGGATTTATTGCATCAGCATTGTAACAATCGAACATTCTCCTATGTTTCACAAACCAGTGTGAAGATGAAATGATAACAGCAATGAAAATTTCTCTTTTTTTAAAAAAACGGTATCCCCCCCTCATGTGCTCTCTCTTTCTCTCTGTCTCAAATAAATAAATAAAATCTTAAAATAAAATAAAATAAAATAAAATAACGGTAGTTGCATGTTGAGTTTTCAAAGAAAACTGTCAAGCTGTTTCCAGAGTAGCTGTATCACTTCACTTTTCTATAATAAATGTATAAACAATCTAGTTTCTCCACAAGCTTGCCAGCATTTGATATTGCCACTATTCTGCATTTTGACACTGTTTATTTTTTATTTTTTTATTTATTTTTTATTGTTGAGTTTTGAGAATTCTTCATATACTCCTTTGTCAAGTATATGGTTTTCAAAGGTTTCCTCTCAGTTTGCAGCTTGGCTTTTTACTCTCTTACTAGATCTCTCTCAGAGCAAACACTTTAAATTTTAATGTGGTTCAGTTTTTCAATTTTTTCTTTTATTGACTGTGCTTTTGGTGTCACATCTACAGACTTTTTATAGACCTTAGTCCCTGAAAATTTTCTCCTCTGTTTTTTCTTAAAAGAAGATTTATAGTTTTCCGTTTAACATTTAAAGTTTGTGATCCATATTGAACTAATTTTTGTGTAAAGTGTGAAACTTAGGTCAAAGCTCTCTCTTCTCTTTTCTTATGGATGTCCAATGGCTCCCACACCATTTGTTGGAAAGGGTATCCTTTCTCTATTGAATTGTTCTTGCACTTTTGTAAAAGAAATCAGTTATTTTCCCTGAGAGTATTCTTACCACATAGGCAATAATTTAATTTAACTTAATTTAATTTATTCATCACCAAACGAATTGAGTTGGGTATTTGTTTCTGACCATCCAAGCTGCATTCACCTGATTGTAGCTTTATTTTTTTTTTAAGATTTTTTTTTATTTATTTATTTGAGAGAGAGAGACTGAGAGAGAGAGAGCATGAAAGGGGGGAGGGTCGGAGGGAGAAGCAGACCCCCGCCAAGCAGGGAGCCCGACGCGGGACTCGATCCCGGGACTCCAGGATCATGACCTGAGCCGAAGGCAGTCAGTCACTCAACCAACTGAGCCACCCAGGCGCCCGATTGTAGCTTTATTTGCCTTGATCCCCGCCCTTCACTCTCTTTCATCTATACCTGGTCCTGTGCATCCTGTAGAACAATCACGATGACTTGGGCCGTAGTATATCAGCCAAACTGAGGCTGGCAGATATGCTGCTTATTATAGCCTCTGAATTTTTTAGTTCATTTGTTATTACGTGAGATACCTCCTTTGTGTGCTTGTTTGGTTGGAGAAGTACCTGAGTGGGAAATCAGAGGGAACCTGGGGCTGGTACATCGAGGCAGGATGAAATTATCAAGGTATTTTTTATCAGCACTATTCTAAAAAATAGGCTTAGCAGGGAGTCTGCTTCTCCCTCTGACCCTCCCCCCTCTCGTGCTCTCTATCTCATTCTCTCTCTCAAATAAATAAATAAAATTTTTAAAAAAAAGACAATTTTTAGAAGATAAAAATATATAGCTCTCCATGATCTATGCAAGAAAAAAAAAAAAAGTCAGCTTCGTTAAAATGGAGAACTTCTGCTCCACAAAAGACACTGCTAAGAGAATGAAAAGACAAGCCCTGGACTGGGAGAAAATCTTTGCAACACAAATATCTGATAGAGGACTAATTTCCAAAGGTCTCTTAAAACTCAACAATAAAAAAACAGACAATCTAATTTTAAAATGAGCAAAAGACCTGAAGATGCACCTCATCAAAGAAGATATAAAGATGGCAAATAAGCATATGAAGATACTTAACGTGTCATCAGGGAATTGCAAAATAAAACAATGACATAGTGGTATACACCTATTAGAATTGCCCAAAATCCATTCCACGTGGAGCAATGGGACTTTCATTCATTGCTAATAGGAATGCAAAATGGTACTGCCATTCTGGAAGACAGTTTGGCAGTTCCTTTCAAAATTAAAAGACTGTGCTATTGTACAATTCAGCAATAACACTGCTTTACATTTACTCAAATGAATTGAAAACTTACGTCCACACAGGAATCTGCACACAGGTGTTAATAGCAGTCTGTTCATAATTTCCTCAACTTGGAAGCAATCAAGATGTCTTTCAAAAGATTAATGATAAAAAAAAAAAAAACAACTGTGGTACATTCACACACCGAAATATTATTCACCCATAAAAAAAAAAAATTATCTATCAAGACATGGAGGAATCTTAAGCACATATTGCTCAGTGAAAGAAGCCAGCTGGAAAAGGCTGCACACTATATCATTCCATCTATATGATGTGATGAAAACGGCAAAACTACAGGGACGGTAGAAAGATGAGTGGTTGCCAAGGGATTAGGGTGAGGAAGAGGTCAATCACAGGACATTTTTAGGGTAAACTATTCTGTACCGTACTGTAATGGTGGATCTATGACATTATGCATCTGTTAAAACCTAGAGACGTATACAACCTCCAGAAATGCCCAAAACATCATAGACCATGTAAATCATGGATTTTAGTTAATAATAATGTATCCGTGTTGGTTCAGCAACTGTAACAATGAGTTATCCGTTCATACCAGCTAATGCAAGACATTAATAACAAGGAAAGCTGTGAGACAGAGAGAGATAGGGGGTTTGGAACTCTGCACAATTCTGCTGTAAACCTGAAAGTGTCCTAAAAAAATAAAGTGTATTAAAAACCAGTTCTCAACTTTTGAAGCTCAAAATAAATCCAGAGGCAAAGAACTGTGCAAAAGATGACAGGATAATGTAATGATGATTATTAATACAGAAACATGAAATATTTTAGCAAAACAGGAAGTAGGTAACAGGATTGGGGAAAAAGCTACAAAATGGGGAATGCCTGAAAAATGAGTGGTATTTCATTTTGTTGGAAGATTAAATAAGTTTATCAAGAACGTTTCATTGTTAAAAACTATTTTTAGATGCTTAATTTTCTTTTATTTAGTCTTCAGACAAATCTGTGACGGGGGTGTTACCTGCTTTTTATAGATGAGAAATCTAAAGTTCCCAAAGGTCACTTGACTTGCACAAGTTCACACAGTATGTGAATGAATGAACGTAAATTTGAACACAGGTCTCCTGACCCCAGATCCATCTCACTGAAGTTATATATGGGAAGGAAGGCCAAAGAAGGAGTGAGACTGAATGAGAAGCTACTTCAGAAGCCACGTTTTCTGACAAAGATGTTATTTTAATAGTAAGTAAAAATAAAAATGTCGGGCGCCTGGGTGGCTCAGTTGTTAAGCATCTGCCTTCGGCTCAGGTCATGATCCCGGGGTCCTGGGATCGAGCCCCACATCGGGCTCCCTGCTCAGCAAGAAGCCTGCTTCTCCCTCTCCCACTCCCCCTGCTTGTGTTCCTGCTCTCGCTATGTCTCTCTCTGTTAAATAAATAAAATCTTTAAAAATAAATAAATAAATAAAAATAAAAATGTCCTCCTCTGCTTACAGTGAGATTTGTGTGTGTGTGCGCGCGCGTGTTAATCTACTTCACAAGGCCATGAAAAGCAGTTTATTCACTGTCAATTTTCTTTTTTGATAGCTCATTTCCCTTTAATGGCTACGTTTAAATGAAAAAATCACTGGAGATATAAATGTCAACTATTAGTTGTAACTGTATTTATTATCAGGATTTAACTGACAAAGAGAAAGTAAAAGATGACAAAAAGTCTCAGTCTCCGGGCACCTGGGTGGCTCAGTCGGTTAAGCGACTGCCTTCGGCTCAGGTCATGATTCCAGAGTCCCGGGATCGAGTCCCGCATCGGGCTCCCTGCTCAGCAGGGAGTCTGCTTCTCCCTCTGACCCTCCTCCCTCTCGTGCTCTCTGTCTCTCATTCTCTCTCTCTCTCAAATAAATAAATAAAATCTTTAAATAAATAAATAAATATCAAACAGGGGTGCCTGCTCAGTTCATGGAGCATGTGACTCTTGATCTCAGGGTCATGAGTTCAAGCACCACATTGGGCATGGAGGGTACTTTAAAAAACAAAACAAAAAACAGCAAACAAACAAAAGCCTTAAAAAATAGCATACTTTTTTTTTTTAAATCTGGGATATGTAAGATATATTTACACAAAAATAAGAAAATCAAATTACAACTTAGGATATCTTCCACAGGGGCGCCTGGGTGGCTCAGTTGGTTAAGCGACTGACTTCAGCTCAGGTCATGATCCTGGAGTCCCAGGATCGAGTCCTGTGTCGGGCTCCCTGCTTGGCGGGGAGTCTGCTTCTCCCTCTGACCCTCCCCGCTCTCATGCTCTCTCTAGCTCATTCTCTCTCTCAAATAAATAAATAAAATCTTTAAAAAAAAAAAGTCTCAGTCTCCATGATCAGATACTGAAATTACACACAATGCTAAGAAATCAGTTTTTCCATGTGGACAAGATATTCCTCTTGGTAAACTGCGGTATAGGTTAAACCTCTGACGCTATTATGCATAAAACAGTTAAACTCTAGGAAAACTCCCCATTCCCTCTATTTGTGTTTCTAACTCACACTAAGGCTTCAGCTCTCTGTCAAGACAGCAGTTCTTCCACAAAGTCTTCCTTGAAACTCAAAATCTTCCACCTCGATGCTTCCATTATATCATATTACAATTGCTGGCTCAGCTGTCCTTTCGCTTCTCTAGGTTTCTTAAGGGTAGGGACTGTGTTTGTTTTATTCACTTCTGTTTTTCTCGTACCCTACCCAGTCCCTAGTAGATAACATACACTTAAATTTTTAAATATGCAAATAAGTAAACAAACACATAAAACAGGTAGCCAGCATTTTGCATTTGCCAAAAAACCTTCCGTTATCCCTTGTTGCCTGATATGTGAATTTTTGAAAACCTATGGTGATTTTGTTAACACACACACACACACACACACAGAATACTTGTTGATTCTGGCATGGAGAAGTAGAAACTATGTATTACCAATGATAAGTTTCTCAAACAAAATAGTGATAATATTTTCAACAATCAGCATAAACATAGGAATAATACAAAAGAGAGAATATTTAACACTGCAAAACCATCCATACCCCATATATTACTCATTGGTCTTTCATCCCTTTCTATCTAGGCTCAACACACATATGCTCTGCATTCTTCATCTATGGCTAAAATGTCTCCTAAGGTAGTTGCTCCTTGCTTCTATATTAGTTTTATCTATCCTCATTTGTTTGTTTTTTTCTTATGATTAAATAAGAATATCCATCACAGTGACCCACCTCTGCTCTTTATATCCTGTGGCACCTCAAGTGAAACCTCTGTCACCAGAATGCCAAGGTTAAATACTTTGAGAACGACTCCCTTTTGACTTTTCTTCTTCCTCTTTTGTCCTTGTTCCTACAGACCTCCTGTGGAATGCACAAGGATTGTTTCTGTGTATTTATCACTTAATTTTGTGGTCCTCTGTAATTAACAGAAAAAGATGACTAATAGTGCCTAAATAAGAAAAATTTTTTTTTCTACAAGAAATCCAGGGGAAGACCACTGCTTGCACTGAGGCTGAATGATATCAGGAAATCTCACAATTATCTGGCATTTGCCTTATGTTGATTATCTCATGGTCTTAAGGTGGCTGCCTAGAGTTTCAGGGTTCTGGGTTCACTCATGTCTGGGTTCACTGTGTCTGGGAACTACTCAGGTTCCCTAAACTCATCCTTTTACTTAAACATGAAGCTGGATGAGTATATGTGTATGTGCTGATACAAAGCAATAGGCATCTATAAGCTTAAAAATCAGGACAACCAGTCTGGTCTTTGGTTGCAAGCAACTGAAACTGACTGGCTAACTTACAAAGGAGGGATTTACAGATATGGGTGTGTTGGGGTAAGGGACTGAGAATGAGTAGAAGACCAGGAGTCCAGGTTTAGAAATAGGCAAGAACCTTGGGAGCTGTGACGGGATGAGAAGCAGGAGTAAAAAAGCATAGCATGCTTCTTACTTTGCTGTCACCAAGACCTCTGTGGGGAGTCACTGCCAATCCTCTCTCTTCCTGGCTGGGCAGTTTTGGCTAGAGCAATCTCCTGCAATTGTAGTTCCCTGGAGCTAGAAAAATAAGGGCTGGCCAGGCATCTCTCTTTTATATGGTAATACATATGTCTTCTCCCAGTAGGCTAGACTGAGCTTCCTTACAGCATCGTGTCCTCGGGGAGGTAAGCCCGCTGACTCTGCAGTTCGGGACTCCAACAGAAGTGTCCTGGCTACCAACGCAGAAGCTCCGTCACCTCCTACAACCTAGCCTCAGGAGTCCCACCGTCACTTCTGACACACCATTTTAGTTTTAAGCAAGTCACAATCCTGCCCACATTCAAAGGGGAGGATAATTACATTTTGCCCGTAAAGAGAAAGTAGCAGGGTCCTGGATGATTTGGGGAAGAACAGTGACACTGCGACAGCCATTGCTGTAAAAAGGTTATACGCCATGTGCAGGGGGATAGCATGTCGTGACCTTCCGTGGGCTGCCACTTGCAACGTCGTCCATGGAGTGGCTACGGAAGTTCACAAATTGGCATTGCTTTAAAAAAGTCATGAGTCTGGGCGCCTGGGTGGCTCAGTCGTTAAGCGTCTGCCTTCGGCTCAGGTCATGATCCCAGAGTCCTCGGATCGAGCCCTGCATCGGGCTCCCTGCTCTAGGGGAAGCCAGCTTCTCCCTCTCCCACTCCCCTTGCTTGTGTTCCCTCTCTCGCTGTGTCTCTCTCTGTCAAATAAATAAATAAAATCTTAAAAAAAAAAAAAAAGTCATGAGTCTGAGAGACGATGGACTCTGAGAAACAAACGGAGGGTTCTAGAGGGGAGGGGGGTGGGAGGATGGGTCAGCCTGGTGATGGGTATTGAGGAGGACACGTTCTGCATGGAGCACTGGGTGTTATGCGCAAACAATGAATCATGGAACACTACATCAAAAACTAATGATGGAACGTATGGTGATTAACATAACGTAAAAAAAAAAGTCATGAGTCTCCTATTCTGGTCACTGTGATACAAGAATTAGATAACCTTACCTTGGGAAAAATATTTGTGGGGATGCTGATTAGGCATGTTCAATTTATGGCATAACTACTTTATAGTTCAAAAGATCACGCTTAGTAAATGAGGGTTGAGATTAATTATGCTTTTTTTTTCCTTTGTGAAAATCATGGAACATTGCTAGCAAAGAAAAGGGAGAAGAAAAGACATATGTGGATACTTTCTAAGGGTTCATTATCACATGGGAGTGGAGTGGTACAGAGGGCAGTGACTTGGGAGCAGGGAGATCTGAGTTCTAACCAAACCTCCAGCGCTTATTCAACGACTGAGGATAATAACGACCTTTTCTTTTTTTTTTTTTGATTTTATTTATTTATTTGAGAGAGAGAGAATGAGAGACAGAGAGCATGAGAGGGAGGAGGGTCAGAGGGAGAAGCAGACTCCCTGCCGAGCAGGGAGCCCAACGCGGGACTCGATCCCTGGACTCCAGGATCATGACCCGAGCTGAAGGCAGTCGCTTAACCAACTGAGCCACCCAGGCGCCCAATAACGACCTTTTCTAAACTACTCTTCTTCATCAGTAAGATTATCATTACTACTGCTACTTCTAGTACTGTTGGGACTAACACCTGCCTTACAGAGTTGCTGTAAGGATTGACCTAATGGAGTTCAAGTGACATTTAATAGGTGCATAAGAAATTGGAGGGACAGCTAACATTAAACCACCCGAGAGAAAGTGAAAAAAAAATCAGTGCCTCCAAACACTAAGATGATTAGCAATGATAGGCCAAATAGTCAATACGATTGAATGAATTTTTATTTTCCATCCATCTCTTGCTATAAATCTTGTGGTGATTAAATTGGACGAAGCTCATTCTTAGCTTCAAACTAAAATGACTTAAAAAAATATTGAAGGGTCTGAAAAGAAATCCTTGTCCTGGAGTTTGCGTACCTCCTTCAGGCTGAGCCAGAAATACAGGAAAAGAAGAGCTTGTTGGTATCTGGAAACCTAAAATGCAGTCATGTCGAAACTTAGATATTGACTCACTAACCAAACTGACCCATCTTCCAAATCCTTTCTTTAGTGTTGATGTGTAAACAACGCGCCTTCCTACAATTGTCACCACTGTTTACTTTTTGACTCGCAAGTCAGTGTTTTCACAACCATAACTAAGAATTAGGCTGCTTGGGCGCCTGGGTGGCTCAGTCGTTAAGCGTCTGCCTTCAGCTCAGGTCATGTTCCCAGGGTCCTGGGATCGGGTCCCACATCGGGCTCCCTGCTCCGCGGGAAGCCTGCTTCTCCCTCTCCCACTCCCCGTGCTTGTGTCCCCTCTCTCGCTGTGTCTCTCTCTGTCAAATAAATAAAATCTTAAAAAAAAAAAAAAAAGAATTAGGCTGCTTGATGCAAAACCCAGTCCTACCACTCACTGACTGTGGGGCTTGGCCAAGTTTCTTACCTTCTCTGTGCCTCAGTTTACTCATCTGTATTGATGAGTTGTGATGAAAATTAAGTGAGATAATCAGCTTCTAGCACCACTTAAAAAACTCAGGAAATATTAATATATAGTAATAGCTGCTAGTATGAGGGGGCTAGGAATGCGTTTCTACCAATAAAACCTTCCTTTATTATGGCTGTGTGTTACAATATGACCTAGAGTATCAGAAATGTCAGATCATTCCTAGCTACTGCAAAAATAAATGGTTTCATGGAGTAAATTAGTTGCGGATTATATCCTGTATATTCTCCTGTCACTGTAGATTATTACATTCAATAGCGTCAGCTTTTAAAGGAGTGGAAAGCTTACTTATTGAGTATCTTTTTCTTTGAATATGGAACCACGCATGGATCGGATGTAAAGGTAGGGGAAGTATCTGTGAAAAGGAGCAGAGCAGAATGCAAAAAATAGATATGAGAGAAAAGGAAACAAAAATGACTTGAATATATGTGCACATCAAGAAGTTCACTGTGTGTGTCTGTGTGTGTGTTTTAGGCCCTACCACGGGAATCCACAGAAATTCAAGCTTGGTCCCAGGCTGAGTCATCTACCAAACAACCCATCTGGCTGTTTTGTTTGGACCTAATGGAAATAGCCTCTTGCTTCTAACTGGAAATAATTATTGCCATTCCATTTTTCACAAAGACTGTAACGACTGGAAAGTTCGTGTTGTCAGAATGCAAACCGGTTATTGATTTCAACTGTCTGAACTTTTACACTTTAATATCTTTATCCTGTGCATTTTCCTTTTATATCCTCCACGTTCAGTCCTCTACTTTAATCTTTCTAAATCTATTCCCACCGAAGTAAAACATCATAGAAGCACACACGAAACTTCTCCCTCTAGTCCTAGAAAAACCAACTGCTACAGTAATTCTCAAAAGGAAAAGGAAAAACAAACAAACAAACAAAAAAACAACTTCATCGCTTATCTCTAGTGGGATTAAAAAAATGAAGTCATAGCATAATATAAAGAAGCAGAGAAAATATAGCCAAGCATGGCTGTGCGGCAAAACAAAAATGTGAGGGTCCTTATCCAAAGCTTAACAATTTCAAGATGGTAGGAGCAGACCATTAAACCAAGTGTGGGGCTCTTCTGAAGGGACAATTTCTGAACCTCGGTCACTGTACAAGTTGTGTAGTCATGAAGCCGACCCAGAATGTAACTCTTTTATGTTGTCTAAAAATAATCTATTCTTCATCAGAAACCCTCATACTCAGTTTAAGGAGGGGAAACATGAACTTTTAGTGCCATCTGGTGTGAATTTTGGTCTGATTTAATCATCTTCTAGACACTCCTCTACCTGTCCAGAAAAAAAAGAGCTTCGTTTCTGTTTTTCTTCCATTTTTCTTCCCCATGGCTACTCTCCAGGATGTTCTGGAGTATGCTCCATGGAAGGGTGTCATTGTAGAGGAAAAGGCTGAGGTCTCTGCTCAGTGTCCGCTGGCCTTTCTGTTTGCCGGCTCACGTCTCTTGTCTACCTGGAGGACACCTGACACTGGAGGTGAACTTGGGATGTGAGAGACTGGCCATATGTTCCCAGAGGCACTGTCCTTAACTAGAGAGGATTCAAAGATCATTCTTTCTTCCAGAGTTTGGGAACTTCGGGGAAAGACCTGATTAACCGAAGACAAAATAAGAGTTTGTACATTGACTCTACATCTGAGCTATGACTCATGTGAAGTTTAGGACCTAGTCATGTATGATAGTTTTTCCAAGATTTAAAAAAAAACAAAAAAACTTACAAGTAAATATTGATACTTTGTTTTGGGTGAGTTTTATATCTTTTTCCTGAAACAAAATATCAAACAAGAAAATCCCCACTTTCATGTAAAATTACAAATTTTGCTTCTTAAGTAAAGGAACACTGAAGTAAAATAATTTATTATATGAAGGGTTTTTTGTTTTTTTTTTTAAGTGGATACAGTTGGCCCCTTGTACTTCCTAGTTTCTCTGTGCTTGGGTGGATTATGTAGAACAGATACATAAATGCATCTCCTAGGGAAGCATTATACTCCATGGGACTCATTATTGCTTTTTTGTTATTTTAAATCTGTCCCTTTACTGGTTCTTTCCTATTTTCATTGAAAAGATTCAAGGATTCTCCACCTTAAAAGACAATACAAAATAAAAACAGAAATACTGTCTCGTTCAGTATACGCCCCTGGCGTCTGATACCACTGTAAGCATAAGCTACCCACTTCAATTAATTAACGGGTGAACCATCGCAGGAGCTGTTTAGTGGAAAATTACATCAAAACAGACTGAGGGGAAGAACATCCGATCCACCAGGCTATTCACTAAACCATCATGTTTTTGTGATTCTTTCTGATCAAAGGTCACAGATGGTGCTGTTTGGAGGGCAAAAGCTATATAACTAAATTGTTTTATCATAACTATTCACATTATGCAAAGAATCAAATGATAAATATGCTCAAAAACAGCAAAGAATCCTATAACTTTCTAAAATAAAAGGCTGGCAAAAAAATTAGAGACTGTAAAATTATTTTAAATAAAAAAAATGCCATTAAATACAGTGAGAATTATTATGCATTGTCTTAATGTTATTTTCTATTTTTTGCATTAGCCAATTATTCCTAAAAAATGAAGAGAATGCTAGAATGAAGAATGATAAAATACTAAGTGAAGAAATTGCTCTACTCTACTTGTTGGGGAAATGCATGTTTTCTGACAGAAGGCACAGAATTGGACTTTAATATTTTAGGTATGATTCTCGTATTGTCTAAAAAGCTGGTAAGTCTGTCTCTAGGAGTCGTGGAGGGTGTAGCTGTCATACAAAACAGGCACATCGTTACTAAGGTGTGTTTTTTAACCATTTGGCTTTCGTATTTCCATTGCTTTCCCCAAGAGGATCTGCTTTTTAAGCACCAACGGTGTGTCAGCATTATTTTCAGATAAATATTACCAATAGCATTTGACAATATAACTTTTATATTGATTTCAAATGTGCACCTTCATCATTTATCTCAAAATTATTTATTACTCATGGAAGTTTTCTGGCCTGGTTTCCTTCAACTTTTGACCTTTACCGCCATCTAGTGATAAACTTTAAGAACTTCCTCCTAAGTGTATACAAAGAACCGCTTAAGGAAGTGTAAAAGAACCAGAACCAGCACGTTCTATTTCCTCCTACGGTTTACAATCTAGCCCAGAGACATAACTGTTGACAGGAGTATAGAAAAACATTTTTAAAATAATAGAAAGGCATAAAAATGATCAACAAGGAGAAAAGCTGTATGTGTACTAAAAACAGAGTAATGGTTTTATGTATTATATTTATTATTTTTATTCAAAGTGAGGCATTAGAAAGCCAACTTATCCATTTTCTCTAATTCTGTTGTACACTGCGTTTGATTACTGCACTGCAGATTTGTAGGAAATGCACAAGTCATTCTTGTCCTCCCAAGTCCATACTTCCTAAGAGAGTTCACCTCAGTGACAAGCTTTGCTTCCTCACTCCCCTTGATTCCTGGCTACTCTGTTGAAATGACCCTGGCCAACCCACGGTGACTATCAGTGCAATAACCATTGCCAGCACTTATTTTCCTGGGCTCCTTTGCTGCGTTTGATGTGCTATTTTATGTATCCCCTCCTTCTGTGACTTCCTGGTCCTCTCCATTCCTCCTTTTTAATGGGTTCCTCTTCCTTTGCCTACGCTTGAGGTGTTAGTGGTTGTCTTAGCCCTTTCAGGCTGTTCTAACAGAATACCACAAATTGGATGACTTAGACACAACAGAAATTTGTTTCTCACAGATCTGAGGCTGGGAAGTCTAGATTCAGTGTCTGGTGAGAACCCTCTTCCCAGTTCAGAGAGGACTGGCTGTCTTTTTCCCATAAGCTTCCATGGCAGAGGGGTGAAGGATCTCTCTGCAGCCGCTTTCAGTAAGAGCACTAAATCTCATTCATGAGCGCTCATTCATGGCCCTTAAAACCTAAGCACATCCCAAAGGCCCCATCTCCTAATATCATCAACTTGGGGATTAGGCTTCACTATATGAATTTCGGGAGGACACATTCGGTCTATATTAACCGCGGTGGTATACTTGGCTCACCAACGGTCATATGATATCATCCACACATATGTTTTTGTCTTCCATTCACATTTTGATGACTGTCCGATCTAATGTGTAAGCATTGACTCCCCAGAGTTCTAGCTTTGTTGAACGCTTGGATGTCCTCCAGGGAACCAAAGCTCACCATATCTGCACTTTTAATCTGAACGTGAATTTTGGTCCTGTTGGAAGAAGTGAATGGATCTATGAGAGACAGGATAAGGCACGGCAGCGTCTTACCAGACTCATCATTACTGTGCTGGTAAGAAACAGAAATGTGGTGAGGATCCTGACTGCCGCCCACGCTGGGGTAGAAACAAACAAACAAATCCCAGTTATGTTGACTATCCAGGAGCATTTTGCTGGTTATTAAGACTGCAAATTATTAATAAGAATGCATAACTTCATTTAGAACTCAGTAATTTGAAAACAGCAATCTGGCAGAAAGCATCCCTGTCCTTGGATGCATGATTCTTGCTTTTAAATACTCTTTGCTTCTCGCTCTTGGTGCTTTGCCAACAGACCCCTGGGTTTATTGCAGATTGCTCGAAGTCAGGTCACACTCTAAATGGGGATTTTCAAATGGTTAAGACTATTAGTATCAAACTGAGGAAATGTACCTGACACAATGAGGAGAAATGAAAAGAGAGTACTGAAAATGGAAATGTTAGAGAGGGAAAAAGCATGCATTGACAGCATATAAAATCAGGTAATTATATAATTACATCTTTCCAGGGATCTTTAAACTTTGCTCCAAGGACTAAATAAATTTTCTTTACACTGGGAGCATTTTATTCCTTCTCAGCTGCATAGAAGGAAAAAAGAAAAAAGAAAAATATTTTGACTTTCTTTTGTCCATTCCTGAGAACAAACTGCAAAACAGAGACTCGAGTAATACCTGGAATCTTGGTATGTACTTTTTAACGTACTTTTTGATCTGCACAAATAAATATTCACATGCTATTAAGAGAATGATATGTCACATTATATGAGATCTCATTTCATATTTCCAACATATATGATTTGTATTGTTTTTATTTAAAATGTTGGCATTTAAATCATTTACATAATTTTTCCTAATTTGTTCTTGTATTGTCTGAGAAAATGGGTAAATCCACTTGAAAATGTATTTTTACTTCTGATGTTTTAACTCAAAAATTCTTATTACAAACCTATACATCTATTTCTTAATTTATGAACATTAGAAAGTCTTAACATCTCTCCTGCAAAAGATGAAGATATCTTTCTTACCCTCCCCAGGCCCACCTGCTCCTACAAATATTCACTAATTTTATCATTATTTTTTATTTTTTCTAATGATTGCATTTGCACATTTAAATGTTCAATCGGTTTTGGAATGATTTTGGCTCCAGATAAAAGAAAACCTGAAGGATTATGGCTTAAGTCAGGATTTATTTCCTGCTCATAAGAGGAGGTCTAGAGGTGCATGTCTCTGGGGTTGGCCAAGAAGCCAGCTGGACCGCAACCCTGCAATCTCTCAGCCTTCTCTCTCGCTGACACCCTCCCTCATTTGCACCCCAAGAGGGAGCTGGAGAAGGGTGTATCCACCTGATTACCTTCTTCTTTTGGGCCATTATTTGGGGGTATATAGCCCAGCCAGCTGTAAATACAGAAGCTCAGCCTCTGACCCTTCACTGTCCCCATCTTTGCCAATGTTGTGCTTGGCCACTTTGTGATTCCACAGAAAGAAATTGTACCCATCTGTTTTTCAGCCTTCTCCTGCACAAGTTTTGAGTCATTTTTTTCTATTCTAATTATCCATCAATAGGATTTTACCACCTTTCTATATTACAAAATGCTAGGTTTATGTTCATAAATTAAGAAATAGATGTATAGGTTTGTAATAAGAATTTTTGATTTAAAACATCAGAAGTAAAAATGCATTTATTTTCAGGTGGATTTACCCATTTCTATCTGTAGACCTACCTTATGTTTCACAGTTGTCCCAATAATGTCTTTTTAGAGCTACCTGCCACCACCACTACCCCCCCCCCCAAATATCTGGTCCAAGATTTAATCCAGGATCAACATGTTGCATTTAGTTGTCATGTCTCTTTCATCTTCCTCACTCTGGAATAGTCCCTCAGTTTATCTCTGACATTTGTAACTCTGACATCTTATAACCCATTAATATCATAATTTATTTTGATGTGCATATTGTCTGAGGTTAAACGCTGGGAGCCTCTTTGGTCTGGCCTCTGTGTCATTTTGACATGTCCAGACTATTCTGAGAACTTCCATATTTTCTGGGCAAAAATAAGGTGCAAGGTCATCTTGTACTTCCTTACAGAGCCCTGGAATCATTCACTTCTCCGAAGAGCCCTACCTCCATTAAGGGAGAATAATTTTCGGAACCAGGATCTGTTCACTAGGTGTGCATAGCTACTGTGATGTGATTGCTTTTAGGGCTGCTCAGGGCACAGAACTGGGAAATAGACATGTGTATATGCCCACACATCTGTATTTATTTCTATACCTATCTCTCTATGATCGCTCTCTGTGTATTCTGGTATTACAGTCTCAGGAAAGGACTATCCTCAATTTTACATTAATAAGTTGGCATTCTGACTTGAAAGGTCGGACTCTTTTGTATTGGGTTACTGGACTCAGTCCTTCTGGAGAGACTAAATTCTTGTGGCACACCAAAAAAATGGAGATTTGAGTACTCTCAGTCCAAGGACCAGGATTTTGAACATGCCCACATGAGTGCTGCCACCTGGTGCGGCTTTGCTGCAAATTCGGTGTTTGTCTTCATTTGTCTTCATTGCCTGATGACTATATATTTATACTTACGTAAATACATTTGTTACTACAAGTTATATAACTTGATACGGGATGGAAAATTAATTAAAAACAATCACGAGTTTGCATTAACAAATAAGCAGGAACATAATCAAGAGCATTTGTGAAAGACAGCCTTTAATTACTGGTTTTATATGGCAAGGACTTTTGGATTGAGATTGCAGTAATTTATGAAATAGGAAAACCTCAGCATTCTTCTTTAGCCTTTATTCATTCAAGGAAAAAATGTAATTTACCTGAATATGTGTGTATAATATATACTAGTTCACAGGGGTGTAAACACTACGAAATTAAGAAAAGGTAGTTTTATGAGAGATGAGAAATTTCTTGGGAAATTTACTTCTTAGACCAAATACAAAAATCCAAATGAAATTAATTCAACTTGCTATTTCACTATACTTTATAACTGTCTTCCTTCCAATGCCTCGTACAAAAATCATGGAAGAGATTATTGACAAATCTCGCACACCTAAACATTGAGAGGCAGTCATCTTCGGAGGCCAAACTTTCTCTGAAGTAAATGGACTTATTTTTCCCTTGTAAAGCCTGCAGGAAGGAGTTCAGTTTGGCTATGTGGACATCTATTTCTCTTAGGAAAATTTTTATATTCTGTAGGTAAAACACAAATTATGTTTTGAGACAAATTCATAAATGCCTCTTTCCTCATCGGACAGTGAAGGTAATATGATTATTATGCTCGTTTTCACCACTAGATGGAGATATTGTCGTTTATAGGAGAGTGATGTCTACGTTGCATATTTTTCTGCCTTCAGAATCAGAGAAATTATATATGTCCTCTATGATCCACAGCATGCATTTTCCATCACCCACCCCCCAACACACACACACACACACACACACACACACACACACACACTAGTGAGCTAGTATTGAAAGGCAAAGAGCAAAACTAAAAGACAACACACCATCTCATGAGTTAATAATGGATCGGCCACAACGGAGCTACAAAATAAATTCAGAGAGAAATATCCAGCGATGAGTCTGACATTGTAATTACAGGAGTGGAGTGCAGGTTCCTTCTGAAGCATCAATGCATTTTACATGGGTAGGATATAGCTGTAATCCGATCAGCTGCAACTGCCACAGTAACAGAAGGACCCTAAAAATAGAACCCCTATGGTAATCTGTCTGGATTACTAAATTCAGTGACAGCTTGGCAACAAATCAGGGAAATGTTTGCGGAAAAGGATTTAAATATATCATGAAGTTTTATCTGCATTATGGAGAAATCCACATCAGGCCCCCAATTCAGAGCTTTTGCCTTGGGGGCTGCTTCCGAACAACCAAGCTCATTTTGTCAAAACATCACCTATCTGTCCTGCCTTTGCAATTTAAGGATGTTAAATCCATTAGGGGAAGGGGGGCAGGGAGGAGAAGCTTTCAAAAGAGGTCTGTCTCTACCACTCTGGTGCCTAAATTTTACACCATGAAGTCCTTATAGGTACAACTGTACTTTTCCATTAATGATTAATGGTGGTAGAGAAGTTAATCAGGAGGCAATGTGGATTCTTGTGAAAACATCATTTGAAATAAAAGTAAGGTTTTTTGTTTTTGTTTTTGTTTTTGACTGTACAAAGATGTCTGTAACACATTCATAGCTATATCAACGAAAAGAGTTAAATGTGGTAGACGCGTGCTGAGTGTTACTGATAGAAGAGAAAGCCACTGCCGTTGACAAAAACTCAGATTCAGAATCTAGAACAAAGCAAAGACACGTACTGCTGGTGTGCCCATTTCTCAGCATTTAGGATTAATTACTGGGTGGGCTCTCACTGCAATTCCGCCACACGTCAGGGGACTGCACGCAGGCCTTTTGGATTCTTGGTGCCGTATTCCCTTTTCAGGTCCTGAGAAGCTCCCCCGTGGTTTCCTTTGCTCAGGCCTCTGAATTTCAGAATATGTTTAGTTTCTTTCCATCGCTGGGTCTAGTAACTGTCTTTCCCTTTCTTCAGGATCCTCTCCTCCTCTCTCCCAAGATGCTCTGTCCGCCCCCCTGCATCTTGTCCTTCCCAAACAATCCTCCACTCTTCTCTCTGTCACTGAAAAGCACTTCAAGGAATCAGGGAGTGACTAAATAAGAAGTATAGGAAAACTTCAGAGAATGCAGGCAAGATTTCTCTTTTAAATCTTCTAGCTGCTCCTGAGATTACTGTATCAAATTTTAGAACTCTTAAAAATCTTCATCTCTCTTTTCTTTCCTATGCTATTTTCTAAACCATCCAGCTGTCATATCCAATGTTAGTTTCACTTGGATGATATTCTTTAGAAATTTATAAAATACAGGGAACCCTGGACACTGACTCACGTTACCATTCTTTTTTTTTTTTTTTTTTTGCTTTTTTATTTGTCAAATAGGTGTACTTATTTTGAAGTCTTATGGTCATTATTATTATTTTTGGAGTAGAGAGGTGAGAGGTCCCTTTTACTAATCACTTGTCAGGTGCTCTATGATTATCATTACTCTTGCCTTAGCAAGCTCACCTAACTTCAGAATCTTATCAGTACCGGAAATTTTAGCACTCGCCAATAAGAGTAGATTTGTCATCAATATGAAATTACACAAGTGTGAAATAAGATAATGAAAGACTGTCAAGTAGGATGAATTATAACCAACAAGTAGCGAATTTTCTTAAACCCTATGATTTTCAACATATAAACGAAATATGGATAACCTTTGACGACACAAACCACCCAGCTTGAGAAATAACCAGGTTAACAGTAATCCTAGAAATATACCATGTTGCAACTGCATCCCTTCCATGTAGAAGGAATCATTATCCTGACTTTTGCAATAAGTAATTTCTTTGCTTTTCTATATGATTTTACAATTCATATAAATAACACAATTTTGTTTTGCCTATTATTGTATCTTTTCTGAGTGGAGTAATACCAAGTGTACCATTTTGTGTCTTACTTCATTTACCTAATATATTCAAAATGCTGCACAGAGTAATAGCTCTCTCCTTTTCCTGGCAATAGAACACACCACTGATTTTACTTACACATTATATTTCCGATGAACATTTGGGTTGTTCCCATATTTTTGTTATTATGAACTATGTTGCTATAAGCTTATAAAACCTGTTCAGAGGTGTTTAAAAATTGGAAAACCTAAATAAATGTAGCAATACATCATGTTCATGATTAGAAGACTCACATTTTAAAGATGTCAGTTCTTCCAGACTGATTTATACATTCAGTACAATCTCAAGAGAACTACTCGTTTTCCACCTAACTCTCCTAAACACTGCTGCCAAATTAACTCACCTAAAATACGGTTTTTATCTTGTCATTCCCTGCTTAAAACCTACAGCGATTCCCTACTCCCCAGAGCCAAGCTGTTTAACACTGACACCACTAGCCTCATGCGGCTACTTAAATTTAAATTTTAATTAATTAGAATTAAATAAAATTAAAATTCAGTTTCTCAGTTGCAC
This sequence comes from Mirounga leonina, assembly GCF_011800145.1. Taxonomy (NCBI): domain Eukaryota; kingdom Metazoa; phylum Chordata; class Mammalia; order Carnivora; family Phocidae; genus Mirounga; species Mirounga leonina. Next base: position 6,215,908 of record NW_023270615.1, on the reverse strand, counting down.
TAGCCAGACTTCGAATGCCCCATAGCCACATATGCCTACGATACTGGACAGTGCAAATATCAGGCAGTTCCCTCATCACACAAAGTTCTATCGGGCAGCCCTGTTCTAGAAAATAATGTCATTTTCAGTGTGGCAACCAAGAAGTTCACCGTCCAGGGTGCCTGGGTGGCTCAGTTGGTTAAGCGACTGCCTTCAGCTCAGGTCATGATCCTGGAGTCCCTGGATCGAGTCCCACATCGGGCTCCCTGCTCGGCAGGGAGTCTGCTTCTCCCTCTGACCCTCCCCCCTCTCATGTGTTCTCTCTCATTCTCTCTCTCAAATAAATAAATAAAATCTTAAAAAAAAAAAAAAAAAGAAGAAGTTCACCGTCCAGAACCTAATGCTTCCATCCAGTCTAATTACTCAAAATCCCTTTGAAAGAGTGGCCATTTCTACCTACACCTTACAACTTAGATGCACTTCTGTCCTTTTTCACCTTGAAATTCAATTCACCAGGCCCTTATTGTAATTCCTCTAATAGCCTTTCTTGACTCCTCTCTTTTTAATGCTAAATATCTCTTCTAAATGATAATGATCATTATCTTCAGTACATTATTTTTGGTAACTCTATCTGTGTGTATTCTTATGGACTCCTTTGTTTGTAGATGTCTCAGGTGGGATACAGGCTTCTGGATGAAAGGACTATAATTGTTCCTTCTATCATCCCCTCCACAGCTGGGCTGTTGCCCACCGATGATAACCAATTCCAGGGGATGACATTATTACTCCTTATGTTGTTTATCCACTGTTGACTTGCCTTTCCAATGAAAATATATCTCTCAACAGTAATGCAGCTCTTCCTGGCTACCACTGTCTTTGTTCCTAGGTAACCTTGACATGTATGCCATAAGGCTCTTTTCAGTATCAAGTCTCTGGGAACATTCAAAAAGTACACCTCCAAATCCCCCGCTCCTGTAAAATCCTACACGGCACCCTTGATGGTGACAGAGCTGGTGGTCAAAACTCTCCTCTGACTGTGTCATGCCTAATTACTTGTGTATTGTCTCTAGAGTTCAATAATACAAGTTATTAATGAGTTAGTATGCCTTTCATATCTAATTTCCCAAGTTAAATTTACATCTGTTGTTATTGGCCACATGTCATAAGTTGATACATGCCATATGTAATATTTTCAGAAAGCTTTGTTAAATGTTGGTTTAAAAAGAATTGGTAGACTCAGTCCACCTCTCCACAATTGAAGTCCCCATGTCCCCAGCAATTCTATCAGAGTTGACATTAATGAAGCCTGACTCTCCTTTACCATCCTAGCAGAGAAGCCAAGGACTAACTACACTGAAAGTCTTAAAATACACTTTCTTCAGACTCTCCCTATTTTAGTAAAAATATTGCCATGCAGTTTGTACCAGGACACTTAATTGTTGATGATTCCGTGACACTGATGAGAAAACAAAACAAAACAAAAACAAAAACGGAAATGTGAGCTGCTATGTCTTTCTTGGCTATTGTTCTATCTCTGCACCAAAGAAACATTCAGTCCCCTCAGCTGTCTTAGAGAGAGAGTCAGGATAGCCCATTCTAGTTGAAGTCTGGTCTCCAAATATTTAGGAGAATGAGGAAATCATTTCACCTCCTGCATCTTTGATGTTGGCTTAGATGCTGTATAAGAGCCTCTGAAATTCAAATTAAAATGATGAAGGGACCAGTGGAGGAAATTTCAGTGTTTTCTTAATAACAAAAATAAGTCGTTTCTTTTCCTTATTGATAACTGATGAACAGAGGCTGACTGAAGCTAAAACAAAGAACGATTGTTTTTTGTTGTGATTTTTAGAGTACCTTTTACAGAATTGGTGGTAAATTATCCTGAATCAGTCCAGCAACAGTGTTTGCTATCCCTGCCTGTAAAGGAAAATTCTTCATTACATACTCTAAATGTACTGTTTTCATTGACTGGGCACTGTTATCTCCCACATTTTAAAAATTACATTGCTCTTTAACACAAATGTCCTGGAAAGGGCAGACATCAGACCCTTATTTCTTGGCATTTGCCTGCTGTCTGGTCTCCTAGTTTGATTAGGAGAATCATGTTTTACAAGGTGCTGTCTTAATTCTCTTCTCATTTCTACTCTACCTTGAATCGATTCATCAGCATTTGACCATAACTATAATTGCAACAGTTTTTTGTTTGTTTGTTTGATCTCTGATAACATGAGTTTTGCATCCTAAAAACAAGTATGTATTTAAAATTATTTCCCGGGAGACCAAAAAGACTATTTTTGTTGTTCATATTTTGCTTTCTTTTGTTCCAGAACAGCCATTTATTTGTGATCAGTATGCTGATTTCTTTTTTTTTTTTTCCAGATGTTCTACTTTTCACCCTTCATGGTATTCCTACAGGCCCCCAATAGCAGGAGCAAAATAGGCATGAGGTTTTTATTTCTTCTGTGCTAACCATCCACAAAGGATGGGTATCTGTGTGTATCTGTTTATGGAGAATCATCAGTGTTTCTTTTCTTTGTCCAATGTAAGTAAAATGGGTGACTATCAGAATTGTGGATGCGTGGTACGACTCAACACTTGTAGCAAGCTTACTGTGTAAATGTCTACAAACTTTTGGACTATTAGTTTTCTAGTTATGGGAGCCCATGGCTTGATTTTATCATGTAAACAAGTTTGTTGGGGTTGTCTTTAATTGGTTTATGTAAATGGTGCTTTGGAATATTCCCTTAAAACAATTGATACACTACAAATTGTGACTCCTTTACATTCTTATTTAGTAGTTTCTCTAATGACTGCTTCTAGGCAACATTTTATTAGCCTGGTGTGAGGTACTGAAGATACTCAGGAGGGAAAAAGATGACATTGACTCCAACACAGTCATTAATTCAGGCGGTTTCCCTTTTAGTTAGTTCAAAATAGGGGAGTTTTGCTAAACCGAGGATTTATTTCCCCGTGCTTCAACACACACATTTAAAATCCCTTAAATAATACAAACATATAAAACCCTAAGCCTCTTTCCTTTTAGAAATACAATCAGAAAACACTACAAAACGGAAATTCCTAGTGTTTGTGAGTTCCTCATATTGAATCTAACAAAGGGGTGAGAGGGACAGTTACTTTGTTACTATTTTCCAAAAGCTCATTACAAATAATAAAGAAAAAAGATGAAGTGTACTCTTCTATTTCTATTTTTTATTTTTTTTAGATTTTTTTTAAAAATTCATTTTATTTGACAGTGAGAGAGAGACAGTGAGAGAGGGAACACGAGCAGGGGGAGTGGGAGAGGGAGAAGCAGGCTTCCCGCTGAGCAGGGAGCCCGATGCGGGGCTCGATCCCAGGACCCTGGGATCATGACCTGAGCCGAAGGCAGACGCTTAACGACTGAGCCACCCAGGCGCCCCTGAAGTGTACTTTTCTAAAATGATCTCTGTTCGTTTGTCCCTGGCAATCATGCACAGGAGTTGAATATATTATAATACAAATTTCATCTCCACTTATTGATTCCCTGTTTAAACAGTGGCTGGCTGCGAAAATTTTCAGGGGCAAAGTTACCATGTCTGACTTTGTACAGGGGTTTAAAATATTCTTGCCTGTGTGTGTGTGTGTGCATGTGTGTGTGCATACACATGCATGCACATGGGTGTGGATGACTCCATTTTCTTTTTGTCTGAAAAGGAACGACATGGGAGGGCAAGGAAGAGTTTTGTTTTTCATGTCGCTCATTTAGAGAGGGCTGGCCCAGCAACATGGTGACCATAACCATATAAACACAATATCCCCTTATCAGTGATTCATTTGAGGAACCCCCCAGGTGAGTTTTAAATCTCCTTTCCTTCAACACTTAACCCCACGGGCATAAATTGTAGGCTATACCTGCCCAACAGAGTACTAAATTGTTCAGGGGAAAGATCGCATTCTCTTCAAACCGTCAGACTGGCAGCCGCCGTGGCTGCCTCCTTCCACCAGCTCCCGAGGGCGAACGTCTTCAAATTGTGATTACTAGCTGTGATGGTGCTCACATTCTAAATCACTTTATGACATCATGTGTGAAAGTAGAATTGTTTTCTTTCTAATCTGCTAACAAGACTGGCTCTAAACCTTTGATGAAAATATATTTAAACTGGAAACAACTCCTAATTATTTTAAAGTAATTCGATTCATGTTTTGCTGTTGTTGTTGATGGTGGGCAAGGAATTATGAGTTCATTATATCCTTCAGTAGATATCTCTATGTGTATCCATCCATCTCTCCAGTTATTTAACTTAATTCTGTATGGAAAGTCATGGCTAATCTGGCAAGGGACTACTGAATTTAATGCGTATGGACTAGGTAGCACCCTCCTGATCCCTGACTGCTGAAGAGGACATTCCCAATGGACCTTTACTATTAATGAGTTGGGTGAAGGGGAAGATTTCCACATGATTCTTTTCATAAATCTATCTCCTTCACTAAAAAGCATGATGCTATTATCCCACCATGAGTGACAATTTCAAGCTCTTTCCTTAGCAATGGTGGTGGATTTGTGTTAATTCTTTCCTGCTTTCTTTTCCATATGTCTCACCAAGGTGAGACTTACAGTCTTGGTCTCACAATGCATTATTCTAAACAAATGGACCAAATAGACCCTCCTTTTACTGCAGACATGACAAAGGGGACTTGTTCTAACATGTGACTTATGACCTGTACTCACTGCTCTTGCTCTTTTCTGACAATGTTGTATAAAGAAATAAAGAACACAATGAAAAAAGTAAAGAAAATTATGGGAGCTAGAAGGATGCCTATTTATTCAGGTACACAGGAACTATTTATTGAGGGCTTTCAAGTATTTACTATATATTAATAGTCACCAGTTGATAAATCTTTCTACTCGAGACTATGAACTTCTGAAAGCAAAAATTGTATGTCTTATTTATATTGATTTATATTGGTATTTCTAGCACTGAACACAGTGTGTAAAACCTGGTGGCTTGATGCATTTCAGCTGAATGAACTGTAGTGTGATTAGGCACCATAAGAATATAATGATTAGCTCTGTGCCTATCATAAATAACACTCCAAGTTAGCATCTAGGATAAAGAGCAAAGGGAAGAAGTGAGAAACTTTATGAGAATAGCTAGTATATGGTGTAAGGCTGATGAATCATTACTTCATTTGTCTTAGCTTGATTTTCTCCAGGAGAAGACCTTGACACAAGGGTTCAAGTATAGTAGCATTTGCTTAGGAGGTAATTCCAGGCAATACTAGAAGGAGGAGGTAGGAAAGTTAGACAGAGAAGGGAAGGCAGCCAATAAAAGGGGACATTGTCAAGCAAACTCCCACTGTGGGTAACTGGAGCTTACTCCCAATGGGGAGCTCTGGGAGATGAACAGATACAAACACCTCAGAGTTATGCCTTTTATGGCTAAGGGAGCTAGGGTATCCACGCACTGACTCTTACTACTGGTTGGCTGGGAGTGCTCTTGGCACATGTTAATTCCCTGACACTTCTCACCTGCTTTATACAACATGGGCTCTGAGGCCAGAGATTATTTTCAGTTGAAGGAATGCAAGTGTTGGAAGTAGGGTTAGCATACAGAGTCCAACAGAAAACACATCCCGTTGTCAGTCTTATTTGAGAAATAAACTATTATTTTTTCTTTAAATTTGTGTGTATTATTATTATTACAGTTGACCCTTGAACAACATGGTTTGAACTGTGCAGGCCCACTTGTGCATAGATTTTTTTCCGTAAGGACAGTCCAGTACTATAAATGTTATCTTCTCTTCCTTATGATTTTCTTTTTTTAAAGATTTTATTTATTTATTTGACAGAGAGAGACACAGCAAGAGAGGGAACACAAGCAGAGGGGAGGGGCAGAAGGAGAAGCAGGCTTCCCACTGAGCAGGGAGCCCGATGTGGGGCTCGATCCCAGGACCCCCGGGATCACAACCCAAGCCAAAGGCAGACACCTAACGACTAAGCCACCCAGGCACCCCTCCTTATGATTTTCTTAATAACATTTTCTTTTATCTGGCTTAGTTTATTGTAAGAATACAGTATATAATACATATAACTTGCAAAATGTTGTGTTAATAGACTGTTTATGGTATTGGTAAGGCTTCTGGTCAACAGCAGGCTCTTAGTAGTCAAGTTTTTGGGGAGTCAAAATTTATACACAGGGTTTCGACTGTGAGGGGGTTCAGTGCCCCAACCCCTGCATTGTTCAAGGGTCAATTGTATTTGCAACAGTTATCTTATTGCTAGAACATAAATACTTTTCCAATTTCTTGGACTTAACTCCTAACTACTTAATAAATGGAATTGTGAGGTATTAATTTTGGCTTCGGTGCCCATAGAAGTATTACTAAACATTAAGGGTGTCATGAACCAGAAAGTTTGAGAACCACTAACCTACCTCTTCTTTCTATGGGCTGTAGGGGTCTGTAAGAACAGACATACCTTCTGCATGCTAACGTTATTCGGGATTTCAGAAGCAGGAGAAACCTCACATAACTATGCACACGCTGCATCTTGGTATAAATGGCAAACACATACCATATGTTGATGGGTTCTCTACTCCTGGTAACAGAATATGAACTTTATGGAAAATGTGGCCAAAATTTTCCTTGTCTTGGATTTTCAAACACCCAGGCCCCTTGAATTCAGAAGAGGTTCTCAATTCTTCCATTGGCATTTTTGCTCAGATTAAATAAGAAGCTAGTTTTGGCTTGCAATCTTGCTGTTTTTACATTGTCTTTTAACTAGCTTGTAAACAACTGTCTAGCCAGTCACAACAAATGTGCAGGTCCCTGTGATAGCTGTTTTTCATCTTCACTGATCCGTTCTATAATTCCAAATGTCTCTCTTTCTCTTTTCTACATTTTAATTTTTTTACATTTTATATATTATTGTAAGTCATGAAAATTACTTCTGGAATAGATAAGGAATACATAAAAAACACAGAAATGAATGATTACTAAGAGAATAAAAATGAATATACAACAAATAGGTAAAATATGTATCACAATCTTAATTATTATAGGTATAACATCATAATGCCTACTGAATACTTATCATACATAGACCCAATGTGGTTTACACATATATATACATTTCATCCTCATAGCACCCTGATGATGTGGATTCTACTCTTACTCCATTTGGGTGTATCTATCCTCTTGCAAATGATTCTGGTGTCCCACTATATGCTCTAGGGTTTTACCATACAATGCATGGATTCCTGACTTCTAAATGCCACACTTTGCTTCTCTTTGCCCAATGGCTTTTTTGATAGCTGGAGCTAGGTCTTCCTTCTTGCACTGCAGTATGAAAGTACAGGAGAATTAACACAACCCATCGGTGCTGCCCTTCACTACTGTTTCCTCGGATAATGTTCCAAATACCCTAATAGCTCGCAAATCCTTATTTCAGGGTTGGCTTCTGGAAGAACCCAAATGAAGACACATCTGTACATTTGCTTGTACATCCATACACACTTAGATATAAGGCTGCCTTACGTTGGGGAAATAAGTAAAATGTATATATTTGGGACTGAGAGAGTCTGATCTCGGCATTCCGTGAAGTACCTCATAAGGGGGAACAGGTGAATAGAATGGACTTCACCCTAAGGAAGGGCATGAACCATATACACTCAAATTATGACAGGCAGTCGAGTCTATTTCAGTTCTTAGAGAAAACAGAGGAACGGAGAAGTGCCAGCATTGCACAAAACCATGGCTGTGCAAAAATAAAGTCACTCACCAGATACAGGGATGGTAAAAATAAGCAGCCACTTACTGACACTGGGTTTTCGCCCATCAGCTGGCAAAAGGATGTGGGGAGACTATTAGTAAATTATTTAAGTCTGATGTGCTCAGATCTGAAATGTTGGCAGCTCTGTTACTGTGGACGGATGGTGGCAGGGGCTGCACCGAGTACTCTCTTCACACCCATGGAAAGCACACCCACACTCCAGCCCATCCACGTTGAGGACAGAAGCCGTGTGGTCTAGGCAAAGCGTGAAGGCGGTCGTCCTGTGTTTAATAGGACTGCAATTTTTCTTCATTGACAGTAAGCTCAGATGAGAATGAAGTTTCCATCAGATCCCTAATTTACTTTGTTTTGTTTAGCCTTTAAAAATGCTTAATTTTTTGGCTCATTTTCACTATTTGCTCGAAAGATCCTTTTCCTCTCCGATTCTATTTCTATTTTATTGTAATTTAAAATGCTATTTTAACAGTGGTGGTGGTGATAGTGGTGTGTGTGCGCGCGCGTGTGTGTTTTAGAGTAAGCGACAGATATTATTTAATCTATGACTGCTTGAAACTAGTTATGATCTCATTTGACAGCCTGTCCCAAACCGAATGGGAGCTGCGTGCTTCTCCACCAAAGTCATTACAGTGCATGCTGTGAGTGTGAATGTTCATTAGCATATTATGGATCTATAATTTCTGCTTAAAAAAAAAAAAAAAAAAAAAAAAACTATGCAAAGCAATTACCCAGCACGATAACAGCTCTGTTTTAAACCTCAATGTCTTCTCCAGTTGCCTTCTTTTTAGTCTACCTTCTCCATACCTCTGGATATTTGTTTTTAACTAAATAGAAAAACTGGATAGTCCAAGATTTCTGACAGTGGGTTATTTGTACAGAGCTGGCTCACTGTGACAAGAAGGCAGGATGGGTTAGGTGAAGAGGTGAAGCTGAGGCTACTGCCGATCATCTGATGTCTCATTAAATAGCTAAAAGGAAATGGAGGTTATGGAAAAGGACTGCTCTTTTTCTTTTCTTTCTTTTTTAGAGAACGAGAGTGCACTCCTGCGTGGGTGCAAGGGGTGGTGGGGGGGAGGAGGGTGAGAGAGAATCTTAAGCAGGCTCCATGCCCAGCGTGGCTCGATCTCATGACCCTGAGATCATGACCTGAGCCAAAATCAAGAGTCAGATGCGTCACTGACTGAGCCACCCAGGCACCCAGGAAAAGGACTGCTCCTGAAGGAGGCAGTAGTCCCGCTGCCATTTACTTGCTGTGTGACTTTGAGCTACTCAATTAGCCTCTCAGAACTTTCTTTATTGTCTGTCAGTAGGATCAATAAGGTCTATCTTGCGGAGTGACTGTGAATAGAAAAACACAGGCGATATGCGGCAAAAAGCTTTATAAAGAGTTCTGAGCTATACAAATACAAAGTCGTTGCTATCATTACCTGTTTACCAGGTGGCAATCTACAAATTGCTTTAATGTGTATTCTTGATTTTGGTGTTTGGAAATGTCCTGCAGAATAGAAAGAGAAACCCCCTACTGTACAGATGAGAACACTGAAGCTCTGTGAAATAAGGTCATGGATCAATTTTACAACTTAAGAAACCAAACAGAAATGGCGCTACTGAATTTAAGATTCAAATTTAAGGGCGCCTGGGTGGCTCAGTTGGTTAAGTGACTGCCTTCGGCTCAGGCCATGATCCTGGAGTCCTGGGATCGAGTCCCGCATCGGGCTCCCTGCTCGGCAGGGAGTCTGCTTCTCCCTCTGACCCTCCTCCCTCTCATGCTCTCTGTCTCTCATTCTCTCTCTCAAATAAATAAATAAAATCTTAAAAAAAAAAAAGATTCAAATTTAAATTCTTTATAAAGTGAATTATTCGTATGTGATTAATAAATACATACATGCACACGTACACACGAAGAGAGACAGACAGAGACAGGGAGAGATTTCTCCAGTGCATTTCATTTGGGGTCCCACCGTGTCCTTTTAAGATCTGCTCAGGTTCTCATCTTCAATACTGACCTACCCAAGACTCCCCAAGTTCTACTGGATTTTGTGTTTGCCCTTATCCCTTAATTATGGCTCCTTTCCCACCCTGAGCACGATATGAATCTCTTTTGGTTTTTCCTCACCTTCATCCCCAGTGGCCTGTGAAGATAGCTCAGACTAGAATGTAGGCTCCATGTGGGGAGGGAGAGCATCTCTCATTTTATCCCTGCATCTCCCTCCTGTCTGAAGAAGGGAGAGCTGGGGTGGAGGTAGCTAACATGTAGGAGATAAATAATATATATATATATATGTAACACATATATATATTTAATGAATACCTCAAAGTGTTCCCTAAGAGGAATTCTAATACCAACTTTCAAAAAGCAATATTTATTGTACATATATTTTTTCACCCCACAACTTATTCAAACTAGATTTAGCAAAATGATAATAGATTCTTAAGCAGACAGTAATGTTTTACCAAAACCATATTTTAAACTCCTTGACATTTAACGTTACTTCCCTTAAACAGAGCACTCACTCCAAAATCACTGATCATTTTTTTTTTCCATTGCTTTTGTTTCATTTTTTTCTTCGCCCTGGAGATTGCTGTTGTGCTGGATGTTGGCATATTCTGAAAACTTCATTTAAAAATTAATAAATGTGCTTAATTGGAAAATAAGAACTGCTAGGTTTTCATGGGCATTGGGCAGATACTTCCTTGCTAACCTGTATCCCCAGATTCTTTTTCTTTAATGTCACTCTCCGTAGAATTGCTTGATCAACGAAAGCGTGTCTCCTGATGAAAACAGACTGTTCCTCAAAGAACAAATTAAGGACTTTCAGTCCTGGAGGTAAAACACTGTGAGTTCATCATGCAGTGCTGTAAAACAAATGTGTTATGTGCCTGGCAACTCTGCCACACAATCAACAGGAAGCCTGAAATGCTGAGATGGGCTGATTTGCACATTTTCATCAGTTACTTGCAAATGCAATCAAAATAAGCCAATCGGGTTTTAAGACTTCTTGCCATGACTCAGCCTCTTGGATTTTTTTTTTTTCCCTTTAACAAATCATTTATTTTGCATTAAATGGACGTGTGGATTTTTTTAAAGCCATTTCAAATTCCAAGTTCTGTCTGAGGGTACAAGGGTACTTTAATGAGAAAGACTTCTCAAAGGGCACTGTGGTATAAGGCACACAACTGAGGAATTACAATCTCTTCTTAATTCCTCCATGTCCTTCTCTCTTTTTCTTTGTCATTTTCCCCACCCTTCTGTCTTCAGCCTTTGCTCTCCCTTATTCTCTTTTTCCTTAGTCTCCAGTTCAAGTTTTGTCCACAGTGAATGAATGCTTATGGAAAAATTTAAAGTCGGATATGCACTGATCTCTTGGTAAATCACTTTTATTCATTCAACAAATATATATACATATACATATATTTAGCAACAACTGTGTACTAAGTACTCTGTTAGGAGGAATCATGATTTTCTGTAAGCCACAGTCCTTAAAAGGAATTATTTAAGTGACTATCTCTTAAATAAAGTTCTGTTACTATAAGTAAAATGCATACCAAAAATTCATAACCCACACTTTTCACTAAATTCTGTATGCCAGTGTGAGTGGTGAAGACCCACCCCTGTAAGTTCAAAGAATATAGAGTGGCTAGATGAGACATGGAAATTTATATCAAGTTCATCATTTCTGAACTAGGAATCAGAAGATTTAACAATTGCTTAATTTATCTGAATTAGAGTTAATATATTCACAATTTTATACCTCATTTTCGGCCTCCATTCATGAAGGGGTCTATCTTGACTTTTTAGACTGACCCAGAGGCGTGACTGCTTTGAGACTCAGTGCCTGGATCAGAGTCATACATGCTTTGCTTCCATGTGTTTTAGATTTGCTAAGATATTACGTACTGTAAACCTCAGCCACAACACTGAAAAGGTATTCCTACATATAGTCAGTTCACGGTCAACAGATATCCCTGTGTCCTTCCAGGTGTTTCTGTCACTCAGCGCCCTGAGGGAAATCCCTGGGTCCTATACTATAAATTCATCTACAGGGACCACTCTGAAGAATAAGCTCTTATTATGGACTAGGTCTGAGAATAAAGTGATCGATTCATAAATGAAGTTATGAGTTCAAAATGTGATTCGTAAATGAATTATGGGTTGAATTGTGCTTCCCCTCCTTAATTTACATGTTGAAGTCATAATCTGCCACACCTCAGAGTGTGACTTATTTGGAAATAGGGTCTTTGCAGATGTAAATTATTTGAGATGAGGTCATACCAGAGTAGGGTGGGCCCCTAGTCCCATATGACTGGTGTCCTTACAAAGAGCACGTCTCTATGTTTGGACATAGAGACAGACCCTCAAATAGGGAAAAAGCCAAGTGGAGGTTGGAATCATTCTGCCACAAGACAAGGAACTATCAGAAGGTAGAAGAGAGGTCTGGGATAGATCCTTCCCTAGAGTCTTCAGAGAGTATGGCCCCATGAACACACTGATCTTGGACTTCTGCCTCCAGAACTATGAGACAATAAATGTGTGTTGTTTAAGCCACTAAGTTTGTGGCACTTCATGATGGCAGCCCTAGAAAACTAATACAGTTAGTATTTGAGCCATCTTTTCTCTTAAATGAAAAAGATGAACTAATACAGCGAGAAGTGTGTGGTACCCTTCACAACTGTCCTATCAGGACACTTTAGTGCATTTATAGCTTCTCAGAAGCACTGCTCAGAAACAGGAATGAGGTAAGGATTTGAACCTACTAATTTAAGAATAAATCAGGGTGCTAACACTGGATGTCTTTAGGGAATTTAGATTGATAATTTATCTCCAGCAGATGAAAAATGATAAAAAGCATTCAAGGTGGGTTCATTAAGTCTGAAACCAAAATCCTTCAGCGAAGTTTATGAATAGCTCCCGAACCCTTGAGTGTTTTAATCTCCATTTATGCTGCAGAGGTAGCTGTAAGATAAGTAAAATCTCTGGCAGCCAGGACCTTATTGATTATGCATCAGCAAAGGCTGCAAGATTTTATTTGCTCTCCCAAGTGGATGGTGAGAGCCTCATTCTAACAACATGCCCGCGCACAGCTAAATGAATCGAGCTTTTTAAAAAAGTTGACAATACAAAAAGAGATGCAGAGCCACATTTAAATGTCTAAGAACACATCTTTGAAAATAAAATACAACAAAAAAACCTAGGCCACCAACATCTTCCACTATGCAGGGAAACAATGCAAACAACTACAGTGGTTTGAGAGAAAATAATAGAGAACGAAATAGAGCAAAACAAGAAAAAAATGTGGAAATTTAATGAATGACGTTAATAAAAGTATTGTTATGTGGAAAAAATCTGACATTTCCATATTTTAACTACAGTACCAAACTGACCTTGGAACATGTTTGTATAGATCAATGCAAAACTAACGCCTTTAATCTTAAGTATGCCAATTGCTTTTTCCAAGCACTTAGTATATGATATTATTTAATATTTATGCATACTTCTTTAGTTGGATTTTCTTATTATTTCATTTTGCAGATAGGTAACCTGAAGCTTAGAGAATCTTAGAAGCTTAGTATCGTCCTAGGGCCAAACAGCTAACTAGCTGCAGGTTAGATCCATGCTCCAAACCAGTGCTCTGAGGCAATTTAATGTCCCTTCCAAGACTGGCCATTTTTCAATGAAGAAAAATAAAAAAAGAACATACTTAGTATCTGTAGTAATTTCCATAGCACTACTAAACTGATTAATCACTATAACAGTGGTGTAAACCTAAGAATTTAGATTTTTCACCTCAAATCACCTAAGGGTCAAATGATTGATCTCTACCTAATTCAGTTCAGAGAACATCTGTCTTAATGTTGTTATTCATTATCATGGAAGAAATGGGAAAATTCTCCAATCCATAGGAGTCAGTGACTAGGAAGAGTGCTTTGGAAACACTTTCCTGTAATGCTCTCTCCACAGGTAAGAACCTTGGCTTTCCTGTGTCCCTGGAAAGAACGAGAGTAAGATCTGGAGTTTGAGGCTATGAATCATTTCTTATGTATATCGGACGAAGCTTTAATTTTTGGTTGCCAAAAACGAAATGGTCTCGTTGGGGAAGTACTGCCAAGTTGGACGCCTGTCATAGTTTTGCTTTCCTTGGTATTATTAGACATGGGTGCTATCACCAATCTGTTTCAACAGGGCCTACAGCAAACCATTTCTGATAAGATCCCTGGTCTTAATGAATTGTACATAGCCTTGCTTTACCTTGTTCTAGAAGGGGGAAAGAATATCTCCCTTAAAACAAATGGGAAGCTGATGTTAGCAATTTGAATTGATTCTTTAGCTTTAAAAATGTGTCTTCTCAGAATGCCCTCAAAAAAAAAAAGCAGAAATGAGACCATGCATGAAATCCAAACATATATACAGAGACAGGAAGTTAGCAAGTCAAGTGTTTCCCACACTGCCCATTCATGGGTTAGTTACGTTTAAGATATTTACTACATCTGCATGCCACAAATATTATTGTTTGCTGTATTTTTAAAAATTGTCTATTTTTCTTTAACAACCTAAGGAAAAATATCTTTCTTTTTAAGATTTTATTTTATTTTTTTTTAAAGCTTTTGTTTATTTATTTGATAGAGAGAGATACAGCGAGAGAGGAACACAAGCAGGGGAAGTGGGAGAGGGAGAAGCAGGCTTCCCACAGAGCAGGAAGCCTGATGCGGAGCTCGATCCCAGGACCCTGGGATCATGACCTGGGCTGAAGGCAGATGCTTAACGACTGAGTCACCCAGGCGCCACCTAAGATTTTAAGTAATCTCTACACCCAGCATGGGGCTTGAAATCACGATCCCGAGATCAAAAGTTGCATGCTCCTCCGAATGAGCCAGCCAGGCATCCCAGGAAAAATATCTTTAAAATTCATAGGTTTTTATATATAAGTTATGACATGAAATATATTGCTATTAAAACAAAACAATATGCAATTCAGTACCACTTAATGTCATTGGCCTTAATTTTAACTCACTGCGAAATGTGCGGGCTTAAAGGTGTCAAGAAAACAATAGTTGGCCTCTCCATCCTACCCAGTCCCTCGCCCAACACCACCTCAGTTGGAAAGCAAATTAAACTAAGAGCTCTTCCAGAACTCCAATCTGCCAACTGCTTGTTCAGTTATTTCTATACCGTGTGAGTCTCACGCCATCTCAGGAGTCATTTCAAAATCCTAAGGAAATTAACCCTAAGTTGTTGCTTTCCTTCGTCTCTACCTTCCCCTGCCACAATCTTTACGTGGGACTGTCTCTGAATACCCTATCACCACCATGGTTGCTTTCTCCACTAGTCCTTCCTGAAAGGTATGTCTTGTAGGAAAAATGATGTTCCCTTTCTGCTCTCCAGAAACAGTTTCTTCCAAATGACTTACAGTATTCCATATCATTACAGCTTTGCAGCTGATATAGTGAAGCTTTTTTTTTTTTTTTTTTTTTGCCTAGTTGAAACCATATCCTATCCAAGTAAGTTATTGTTCTTTGGGTCAAAGCTATTGTTCTTTTGGTCAACACTTTGTCACGGGTCCCATTTTTGCCACCAAAGTTTGTGCTGGGCAACAGTTTCTCATAGTAAAGTAGATAGGCTATTAAGTTTTATAGGTCCAGGGTCAAATCTCAGTTTCTCAAAATTTTAGTGAAAATGAGGAAAGTCATTAAAAGAATAACCAAATAAGTCCATAAAAACAAAAGACTGATGGGGGAGAAAGGTTGTGAGGCAGAGGGGCGAGTGGAAACTGGTCTGGTAGAGCACAGAAAATAATGGAGATATGAGTTAGCAAGAGATTTTTAGATTTTTATTGTAATCAATCTTTATTGATTTTTAGAAAAGCAATATTTAAAGTCAATAAGTATACACTTGGAATTCTAAAAAAGATAGAAAAGAAAATAGGAGTAGAAAATAAGTTGAGGATACTAGTTAGAAACTAGTATCTCTAGCTAAAAGGGAAAGGAGATGCAATAGGGGAGAAGAGATAAGCAAATTGTACTATTTTGACTCTGACTGAATACTAAATGACTCTACACTTGAGTGCTGGAAGAACATGTAACAGGGCTGGGGGCCTGTGGACGTAGAGAGGCCAGTTAAGAATGGGGATCATGTAGCCAGGGCAGACTCCATGGACAGAGTGGCTTTCAGGTAAACACATAAAGGGAATAGAGGAAGGTCACATATGTATCTGAGGAAGGCAATTCCAGGCAAGAGGAAAGGCCATGAATGGGAGATGGGCTTCCCATGTTTAAGAAACAGCAACTAGGTTGGTGTGGCTGGAATGGAGGTGAGGGGTGGGAGAAGCTGAAGGTAAAGACAAACTCTGTTAGTCTTATATGGACATGTTAGGAATCGAGCTTGACTTTTTTCTTCCATTAGGATCAGTTGTTGTCCCCCTCCCTGCACCAACAAGCTACCTCAGTCATTTTTTCAAGTAGAATTTGGTGGGCAGACTGTTTAAGCAATGCATTGTTGATTATCTCCAGCCAAAGGGGAAATTGACTATAGCTTGCCACTCTCATTACTTCTCCTTAAAGGCATGCCCTTGAGATCCCTTCTTTGGTAGTATCTTAAACAGTTTTTGTTTGTTTGTTTGTTTGTTTGTTTTAATTTTCTTCCCTCTCTTGAATCACATAGTTTTCCTAGAGTTTTTCTAGTTTTTAACAACTAATAACTAACAAGAGGCTGCAACTAACTATTAGTCTATAAGCATATTTTATTTAGTATCATGGCTCAGTGCTTAAACAAACATTTTCTCAATATACGATACAGCTGATTTCACACAATATTTCCCTTGAATTTCTGGCTTCCAGTGAATAATGGGAATCTTTGGCAACACTGGGCGTATAGTCCCACCGGCTACTTAATTGGAAATGAGTCATATGGTTTGTTCTGAACATGACTCCTACAGTCCTGCTTTTCCTACTGCCTCTAACTCCTGGAATGCTTTACTTATTTATATATTCTCTCCTAAAGACATTTGAGCTTTCCAACTCAATCTACTAGACAGACAGAGTAGATTAAAGTCTCAACCTCTCACATAATAAACTGGAACATTTTATGGTTTGAACATTCATAGGAACATTCTATGGAGAGTCAATCTGAATTGTTTTGAACATCAGACCCTTTTATTGGAACAAAAAATTATCTGGGGAAAACAGCCTCTTGTAGTGTTAGCACCACAATGAGATATCACCTCACACCTGTTAGAATGGCTACTATCAAAAAGACAAGAGATAATAAGTAGTGGTGAAGTTGTGGGGGAAAGGAACCTCTGTTGGTGGGAATGTGAATTGGTTAACAACTGTGAAAAACAGTATGGAGGTTCCTCAAGAAATTGAAAACAGAAATACTATAGGATCCACTTTTTTCTATCTACACAAAGGAAACAAAACGAGGATCTTGAAGACATATCCGCACTCCCATTTTCGTTTTAACACTATTCTCAATAGCCATGATACGGAAACAAACTAAGTGTCCATGAATGGATAAAGTGTATGTACACAAAGGAATATTCTTCAGTCATGAGAAAGAAGAAAATCCTGTCATTTACAAGAACATGGATGGACCTCAAGGGTATTATGGTAAGTGAGTTACGACAGACAGAGAAAGATAAATACTACATGATGTCACTTATATGTGGAATCTAATAAGACCGAACTAATAGAAACAAAGAGTAGAATGGTATTACCAGGAGCTGGGGGGTGAGGGAAATGGGGAGGTGTCAGTGAAAGAGTATAAACTTCCAGTTATAAGACAAGTTCTTGGGATCTAATGTACAGCTTGGTGATCACAATTAATAATACAGTATTACATACTTGAAAGTTGCTGAAAGAGTAGATCGTAAATATTCTCACCACAAAAAAGAAATGGTATTTGAGAGAAGGAGCAAGATGGTGGAGGAGGAGGAGACCTAAATTTCATCTGGAGGCAGGAATTTGGCTAGATAGGTATCAAACCCTTCTGAATGTCTACGAACTCAACAGGAGATCAAAGAAAAGACTAGCAGCAACTCTCTGAACAGAAAAGTGACCACTTTCTGGGAGGTATGATGTGTGGAGAAGTGAATCCATGGCAATATACAGAAAGATAGACTGTGGGGGGAGGGAGCCTCCGTCAGCCGCTACCAGCAAGTGACAGAGCAGTGGAGCACAAAATCGGAACTTTTAGAAGTTGGCTCCACTGAGGGATGTCACTCCAGTGGCTAAGCAGGGGGTAGAACCCTTGCTGAGAGTGTGGTCTCAGGACCCTCTGGGTCAAAAAAATACCAGGGGTGCCTGAGTGGGGCATAGCTCCCAGGTATCAGAGCGGAGAAGCAGGCTGCAAAGACGGAGACGAGGAGTGGGCTCTCAGCTCGGGGTTGCCATTAACCATGATCCGTGGCACAGTCGGGCCACTGCTCCTCCAGGAGGGACCCAACAAGCAGCAGATCCAGGGAGATTCCCCTTCCTACCCCAGGAAGAGCGGCATGGGAGCGCACCACAGGAATCTGCTGGGTTTGGAGACTCCAAATGGGGTGGTGTGCCAGAGAAAGAAATGCTCGGTCACAGGCCAGGTGAGCACGAGTGAGCCGGAGACCGGTGAGATGGGAGTGACTCCTTTTCTCTGGGAGCGAACTGAGGAGTGGGGACCCGAGTTCTCAAGTCCTCCGGGGTGGAGATTGGGAGGCCGCCGTTTTCACTCTTGTCCTCCAAAGCTGTACAGAAAGCTTGCTGGGAACAAAAGCTCCCGAGAGCAAACCCAAGCAGATTCCTTACCCCGGCCCCCGGCAAGGGCAGAGCAATTCCACCTCTGGGAAAGACATTTGAGAACCATGACAACAGGCCTCTCCCCCAGAAGATCAGCAAGAAAAGCCAGCCAAGACCAAGTTTACAGATCAATAAGAATGGCAGAACTCCAGTGCTAGGGGAATACAGCACAGAGAACTCATGGCTTTTTTCCCCCTGATTCTTTAGTCTTTCAAAGTTAATTTTTTAAATTTTCTTTTTTTTTTCTTTTTTCTCTTTTTCAGCCAACACCCCTTATCAATCCCTTTCTTTAAAACTTTTTTATTTTTCATTTTTAGAGTCATAAACTATCCCTTCATTGTAGTTAACCTTATTTTTGGTATATATATATATAAGTTGTTTTCTCTTTAAAATTTTGGGATACAGTTTCTTCTAACAGACCAAAATACACCCTAAATCTCTAGTGTATAGCTTTGTTCTAGTCTCCTGCCTGATCACATTCTCTCCCTTTTTTTTTTTAATTTCTCTTATTTCTTTTTTCAAACAACTTCTTACCGTATCAATTCCTTTTATAAAATCTTCTATAATTTTCATCTGTATATTCATATTCCATCACTTCATCGTATTTACCTTTATTTTTATACATATGAAAGTTTTTCTTTCTTTAAAATTTGGGAGGCAGTTTCTTCTAACAGACCAAAATACGCCCAAAATCTAGTACGTGGCATTGATCTATTCACCAGCCTGATCATATCTGATCATATTCTTTTTTTTTCTGGGGTCGTTGTTACCCTTTTAGAATGTTGTTGTCTCATTCATCTATTCTCCTCTGGACAAAATGAAAAGACAGAAAAACTCACCCCCCCCCCAAAAAAAAACAAGAGGCAGTACCAACTGCCAGGGAACCAATCAATACAGAAATTAGTAAGATGCCGGAACTAAAGTTCAGAATGACAATTATAAAGATACTAGCTGGGCTTGAAAAAAGCATGGAAGATACTAGAGAAAAACTTTCTGGAGAAATAAAAGAACTAAAATCTAACCAAGCCGAAATCAAAAAGGCTATTAATGAGGTGCAATAAAAAATGGAGTCTCTAATTGCTAGGATAAATGAGGCAGAAGAGAGAATTAGTGATATAGAAGACCAAATGATGGAGAATAACTAGTTGAGAAAAAGAGAGATAAACAACTACTGGATCACGAGGGCAGAATTTGAGAAATAAGTGATACCATAAGATGAAACAATATTAAAATAATTGGGATCCCAGAAGAAGAAGAGAGAGAGAGAGAGGCAGAAGTTATATTGGAGCAAATTATAGCAGAGGACTTCCCTAATTTGGGGAAGGAAACAGGCATCAAAATCCAAGAGGCAAAGAAAAACCCCTCAAAATCAATAAAAACAGGTCAACACCCCAATATCTAACAGTAAAACTTACAAGTCTCAGAGACAAAGAGAAAATCCTGAAAGCAGCTTGGACAAGAGGTCTGTAACCTACAATGATAGAAACATTAGATTGGCAATAGACCTATCCACAGAGACCTGGCAAGCCAGAAAGGACTGGCCTGATCTATTCAGAGCAATAAATGAGAAAAATATGCAGCCAAGAATACTATATCCAGCTAGGCTGTCATTGAAAATTGAAGGAGAGATAAAAAGCTTCCAGGACAAACAAAAACTAAAAGAATGTGCAAACACAAAACCAGCCCTACAAGAAATATTGAAAAGGGTTCTCTAAGCAAAGAGAGAGCCTAAAAGTAACATAGACCAGAAAGGAACACAGACAATATACAGTAACAGTCACCTTACAGGCAATACAATGGCACTAAATTCCTATCTTTCAATAGTTACCCTGAAGGTAAATGGGCTAAATGCCCCAATCAAAAGACACAGGGTATCAGATTGGATAAATAAACAAGACCCATCAACATGCTGTCTGCAAGAGACTCATTTTAGACCCAAAGACACCCCCAGATTGAAAGTGAGGGGGTGGAAAACCATTTACCATGCTAATGGACACCAAAAGAAAGCTGGGGTGGCAATCCTTATATCAGACAAATTAGATTTTAAACCAAAGACTATAATAAGAGATAAGGAAGGACACTATATCATACTTAAAGGGTCTATCCAACAAGAAGATCTAACAATTGTAAATATCTATGCCCCTAACATGGGAGCAGCCAATTATATAAGGCAATTAATAACAAAAGCAAAGAAACACATCGACAACAATAAAATAATAGTAGGGGACTTTAACACCCCCGTCACTGAAATGCACAGATCATCTAAGCAAAAGATCAACAAGGAAATAAAGACTTTAAATGACACACTGGACCAAATGGACTTCACAGATATATTCAGAACATTCCATCCCAAAGCAACAGAATACACATTCTTCTCTAGTGTCAACTGAACATTCTCCAGAACAGATCACATCCTAGGTCACAAATCAGGTCTCACCCGGTACCAAAAGACTGGGATCATTCCCTGCATATTTTCGGACCACAATGCTCTGAAACTAGAACTCAATCACAAGAGGAAAGTTGGAAAGAACTCAAATACAAGGAGGCTAAAGAGCATCCTACTAAAGAATGAATGGGTCAACCAGGAAATTAAAGAAGAATTAAAAAAATTCACGGAAACCAATGAAAATGAAAACATAACTGTTCAAAATCTTTAGGATGCAGCAAAAGCGGCTAAGAGGAAAGTATATAACAATACAAGCCTTTCTCAAGAAACAAGAAAGGTCTCAAGTACACAACCTAACCCTACACCTAAAGGAGCTGGAGAAAGAACAGCAAATAAAGCCTACACCCAGCAGGAGAAGAGAAATAGTAAAGATCAGAGCAGAAATCAATGAAATAGGAACCAAAAGAACACTAGAACAGATCAACTAAACTAGGAGCTGGTTCATTGAAAGAATTAATAAGATTGATAAACTCCTGCCCAGACTTATTATCAAAAAGAAAAGAAAAATGACCCAAATAAATAAAATCATGAATGAAAGAGGAGAGATCACAACCAACACCAAAGAAATAGAACCAATTGTAAGAATATATTATGAGGATTATGTGCCAGCAAATTAGATAATCTGGAAGAAATGGATGCATTCCTAGAGATGTATCAACTACCAAAACTGAACCAGAAATAGAAAACCTGAATAGACCTATAACCACTAAGGAAATTGAAGTAGTCATCAAAAATCTCCCAAAAAACAAAAGCCCAGGGCCAAATGGCTTCCCAGGGGAATTCTACCAAACATTTAATGAAGAATTAATACCTATTCTTCTGAAACTGTTCCAAAAAATAGAAATGGAAGGAAAACTTCCAAACTTGTTTTATGAGGCCACCATTACCTTGATCCCCAAACCAGCCAAAGACCCCATCAAAAAGGAGAATTACAGACCAATATTCCTGATGAACATGGATACAAAAATTCTCACCAAAATACTAGCCAATAGATCCAACAGTACATTAAAAGGATTATTCACCATGACCAAGTGGGATTTATCCCTGGGCTGTAAGGTTGGTTCAACATCTGCAAATCAATCAATGTGATACATTAAAAAAAGAAAGAACAAGAACCATATGATCCTCTCAATAGATGCAGAAAAAGCATTTGACAAAGTACAGCATTCTTTCTTGATTAAAACTCTTCAGAGTATTGGGATGGAGGGTACATACCTCAATATCATAAAAACCATCTATGAAAAACCCACAGCGAATATCATTCTCAATGGGGAAAAACTGAGAGCTTTCCCCCTAAGGTCAGGAACACGGCAGGGATGTCCACTCTCACCACTGCTATTCAACATAGTACTAGAAGTCCTAGCCACAGCAATCAGACAACAAAAAGAAATAAAAGACATCCGAATCGGCAAAGAAGAAATCAAACTCTCACTCTTTGCAGATGATATGATACTTTATGTGGAAAACCCAAAAGACTCCACCTCAAAACTGCTACAACTCATACAGGAATTCAGTAAAGTAGCAGGATATAAAATCAATGCATAGAAATCAATGGCATTCCTATACACCAACAATAAGACTGAAGAAAGAGAAATTAAGGAGTCGATCCCATTTACAACTGCAACCAGAACCATAAGATACCTAGGAATAAATCTTACCAAAGAGGCAAAGGATCTGTACTCAGAAAACTATAAAATACTCATGAAAGAAATTGAGGAAGGCACAAAGAAATGGAAAAACGTTCCATGCTCACGGATTGGAAAAACAAATATTGTGAAGATGTCAATGCTACCTAGAGCAATCTACACATTTAACACAATCCCTATCAAAATACCATCACCTTTTTTCAAAGAAATGGAACAAATAATCCTAAAATTTGTATGGGACCAGAAATGGCCCCAAATAGCCAGAGGAATATTGAAAAAGAAAAGCAAAACTGGTGGCATCACAATTCCGACTTCAAGCTCTATTACAAAGCTGTAATCAACAAGACAGTATGGTACTGGCACAAAAACAGACACATAGATCAATGGAACAGAATAGAGAGCCCAGATGGACCCTCAACTCTATGGTCAACTAATCTTCGACAAAGCAAGAAAGAATGTCCAATGGAAAAAAGACAGTCTCTTCAACAAATGGTGTTGCGAAAATTGAACAGAGAAGAATGAAACTGGACCATTTCCTTATACCATACACAAAAATAGACTCAAAATGGATGAAAGACCTAAATGTGAGACAGGAATCTATCAAAATCCTTGAGGAGAACACAGGCATCAACCTCTTCAACCTCAGCCACAGCAAATCCTTCCTAGAAACATCGCCAAAGGCAAGGGAAGCAAGGGCAAAAATGAACTATTGGGACTTCATCAAGATAAAAAGCTTTTGGACAGCAAAGGAAACAGTCAACAAAACCAAAAGAGCCCACAGAATGGGATGCAAATGTCAGAGAAAGGGCTAGTATCCAAAATCCATAAAGAACTTATCAAACTCAACACCCAAAGAACAAATGATCCAATCAAGAAATGGACAGAAGACATGAACAGACATTTTTCCAGTGAAGACATCCAAATGGCCAACAGACACATGAAAAAGTGCTCAACACTGCTCGGCATCAGGGAACTCCAAATCAAAACCTCAGTGAGATACCACCTCACACCAGTCAGAATGGCTAAAATTAACAAGTCAGGAAATGACAGATGTTGGTGAGGATGCGGAGAAAGGGGAACCCTCCTACACTGTTGGTGGAAATGCAAGCTGGTGCAGCCACTCTAGAAAGCAGTATGGAGGTTCCTCAAAAAGTTGAGAATAGAGCTATCATATGACCCAGCAATTGCAGTACTGGGTATTTACCCCAAAGATACAAATGTAGGGATCTGAAGGGGCATTTGCACCCTGATGTTTATAGCAGCAACGTCCACAATAGCCAAACTATGGAATGAGCCAAGACGTCCATCGACAGATGAATGGAAAAGAAGATGTGGTATATATATATATATATACAGTGGAATATTATGCAGCCATCAAAAAAAGCCCGAAATCTTGCCATTTGCCACTATGTGGATGGAACTAGAGGATATTTTGCTAAGCAAAATAAGTCAATCAGAGAAAGACATGTATCATATGATCTCACTGATATGAGGAATTCTTAATCTCAGGAAACAACCTTAGGGGTTGCTGGAGTGGTGGGGGGTGGGAAAGATAGGGTGGCCGGGTGATAGACAATGGGGAGGGTATGTGCTATGGTGAGTGCTGTGAATTGTGTAAGACTGATGAATCACAGACCTGTACCTCTGAAACAAATAATACATTTTATGTTAAAAAAGAAAAAGAAGATAGTAGTAAGGGAAAAATGAAGGGGGAGAAATTGGAGGTGGAGACGAACCATGAGAGACTATGGACTCTGAGAAACAAACTGAGGGTTCTGCGGGGGGGCATGGGTTAGCCTGGTGATGGGTATTAATAGGAGGGCATGTATTGAATGGAGCACTGGCTGTTACATGCAAACAATGAATCATGGAACACTACATCAAAAACTAATGATGTAATGTATGGTGATTAAGATAACATAATAAAATAAAATTAAATTAAGAAAAAGAAATGGTATTATGTGATGTGATGGAAGTGTTAGCTAATGGTGGTAATCATTTTATAATATGTAAAATTTTCAAATCAACATGTTGTACACCTAAGACTATAATGCCATCTGTCAATTATAATATCAATAAAGCTGTTAAAATACATCTTGAAATTGCAAAGACTTAACCCAACAAAGTCTTTTTTTTCCCCCTGGGAATTCTGATGCTGTTTGTAGGACTGTCCAAGGCAATTAACTTCTATCTAGCTTTTCAGGAGTCCCATCGTCCTACAACTAGTTATGCTTCTAGGTCAACAAGGGTAGTATAGCTTCAGCAATAGGTAAGAGATTCTTAAAAGTTAAACTAGAATTATCAGACAAAAGAGTACCCAGTTAATTTTGAACTTCAGATTAACAATGAATAACTTTTTCAGTATCAATGTGTCCCAAATATTACTTGGCACATACTTATCTAAAAATGTTTTAATTTACCAAAAATTCAGATTTAACTGGGTATCTTGTATTTTTATTTGCTGAATCTGGCAATCTTATATCAAACCTGCTTTTAGGTATCTAAGCCTAGAAGTGACATACTTCTTTTCTGCTCACAATCATTTGGCTAGAACTCGTATGTGGTCCCAACCCAAGTTCAAAGGAGCCTGGGAAATTTGGAGAAATGGATTATTTGGTGAGCATTTTTGTATTTTTCCATGGCTTTAGGGAGAAATTATAGAAGTTTTAGGATGAAAAGAGTATCTGATAACATTTAGTCCAAGTACTTACTTGTTTTACTGACAAGGGAACTAAACCCAGAGAAGTACAGGAATGTTTCCATTTTATACTGCTATTTAGTGACTGGGGGTGAATCCCATGTGAACTGACTCACAGTCTAGGATTCCCTCCATTATATGGCATGGTCTCTCCCGACCTTCTTTGAGATGAGCATACAGCTTATTTTCATAATAAATGTCTGAATCATACACATGTATGGGAAACCTTTTCGCACTTAGTGCTCCCTTGGGACTTAGAGGCCTAACACGAAGCCTAAAGAAGCTTGCCTAAAGTAGAATCCAAAATAATCTCTTGTCAGCACAATTAGAAGGGAAATACTGTTGACGTGAAGTTACAGGATATAGAAAGATCGAGGGAAACCTTTCAGTTTCATATGAAAACATTCAACTTTTTCCTTTTTGTCCTCCTCTTTTCCCCCTTTTCCTAGGAAATCAGAGTCCCAGCTACATTGCTGGAAATGGATTAAGTGATGGCCTAATCAGTGGCGAGGGATGGTCTGAGGTCTGCTTCCGTGAGTGACAAGCTGGCTCGAAAGGCATTTAAGCATCTTCCAGCCATTTCACCCAGCTGATTGTAATGATTGTTGATTGTAATGATTTTTGAGCCATTCTATGTTATGAGAAATGTCAAAATCTGTATTGTCCAAGAACTCACACATTTGAAAAAAAAAGGGGGGTGTGTATGGGATGTGGAGGTGGAGAATAAACCACGAGTTGTGGGCAGTAGCTAATCTAATAGCTACACTTTTTCTCTGATAGATTGAAGTGGCTCTTTATCACTGCCAACCACTCCCCAGTGCTTTTGCCTCCCCTCCTTTTCTTCCCCCACATCATCACTTCGTGTTGATTATTGCGACTGCAGGGTTTTATTTGTGAAGTGCTTTGTCATTTGTACGAGCAGAAAGGTCACCATTTGCAGCACTTCCAGGGTAGAACATCCCCGTATTGGTGCCATGCAAATTGTTTCTCACAAATACTGTGAAAGGTAGGAGCTATCAAAACATTTGGCAGGTAGCCACAGTAAAAAATGCATCTTCTCTCTATCTCTGTACATGTACATATCTGAAACCAAGTTTCTTGAAATAGCAGGCTTGCTTGGATAATACACTGACATTAGCTTTTTCTATTTTATGTTTCTCTTCTATTTTGTTTTGTTCTATTCTATGAAAAATGCTTCTAGTATATTACATTGATTTAATGACTCAATGAGGGTCTGGACTCATATTTTCCAAAACATTGAGGGAGGCATGCTTCCCTGACTGCCCTCTAGAACACCCCAGAAACTTGTGTTTGATCAATAGTACTTGGAGGACTGGAGTTGAAGTTCTTTGGGTTCTCCTTATACTTGCATATTTAAAAGATGATAATAAATTTACTTGTGGATGTGGTAAGCATCAGAGTTTCTAGAACTGTACCTTATTCTTTCATGTTTTATTTCTCCATTCTCGTATCTTCTTGTATGCATTTAATTCCTGAAGATATGCATTTTATTTTTAGACAATGTGAAATCATTTTAGTTGTTTTGCAAAGCACAATTCTAAGCACCAAGGCAGTTTTGATAATAATGGTAAGCATTCAGTGAAAGTTATTTTGGTTTTGATATATATTCCTCTGCTAAGTTAACATGCTTTGTTTACCCAGTCCTAAAAATATTTTAAGAGTTTTGATCTGTACACACATACATACACATAAATTGTGTATCTATGTATGTATTTGTGTTTATTATAAATTTCACAATAAAATTTAACGAAATAATTTATTCAGTTTTCAAAAACACATACAATACTAAAAATGAGATCATCATGGGAGAAATAAACCCAGGAAATGGTTTAATATGCACAAAGTGTACATCAGTATGTTTGCTTCAGGGAAACAACAAAAGTGGGTCTAAAGCCTTTTTAATAGCCAATGGGAAGCTAGGGACATGATTAACTTGCTTGTTTTTCTTTCTTATGATTCTTTGGGGGCCTTGGGTCAGACTTTTACTTTCCTGTTACAGTAAGCTCTTGCTTTCTTATACTTTCTTATTTTAGTGTTCTAAATTCATTCCCTTGGTGGATCAGTAAATAGAAATATTCACATAAGACATAGGTCACTGATTTTATACACATACACACTCCTCCATTCCTTGCCTACCTCACCAACCCATATTCACTTTGTTTCTACCATAAAAAAATTTAAGTTTTGAAGTATATATATTGAATCATACCTCAAACTCATTGTCAAACTCCCCCTTCACCAACTTGTAAAGAGCATGATCTCGAAGGAACGGGAATCTGTGTGCTCACCCCCAGGATACAATTGAGAATGCCAAGAACAATGCTGGGAAGGGAAACTGTAGGAGTCTGTAGGGGTTGGAAGCCATTCTTAAGGGGATAACTCCATCCACCAATGAGGCCTGTAAATGTTTCATCAATGTGAACCCGTTAGTACCCATGGACTGCAGTGAGCTGGGCAAACTCTGGACACAAGTGAAGGAGAGGCCACGGACATATGGCTGGTGAGAGGAGACAGGCAGCATTATGAGTGTGTCCTCTGGCTAATAGGACACAGTTGTGTGACCACTAAGTATATGAGGGTTTAGAGAACTCTTCTTCAGTGGAAGTCATGCCTGAAATGCAAAAAAGAGTCACTGTGCTGAGCCCTGTCCACTAGATACTTTCTGACCTTCTGTGAGAGTTGCTGACATCAGAAGAGCCACAGAACTCAACAGGTTCTGGGAAACTCAGATGTCAAACTAAAACCACTGATTCCTTCAGCTAAAAGAAAGAAAACTGAGGCCCAGAGAGCAAAAAGAGCCAAAGTGACACACCTAGGTGGTGGCAGAAATGAGGTCAGCCAGCATTTCCTATAAAACAGGTTCTGGTACTGATACCAATGTGTGTGTGTGTGTGTGTGTGCGTGTGTGTCCAGGAGGGGAGATTCCTCACACCAGCAACAACCAATTCTTGGACACCAGTAGGATGTCATCAACAATTCAGCTAAATTCTGACACTATCTGCCCAGGGATAGCTGGTTCCTCAGGTTAAGAGTTCAGTCCCACAAGATTGCCCCCTGCACACGCTCCAGATGCCAGTTATGAGCCACCTATGCTCTGACTGGCTCAGACTGGAAGTTCCCACACCTCCTTAGATTTCAGATATAGGTCACAAGTCCAGGTGGTTACCTGTACATCTGACCAACTGCCTATAAACCAGAGGTTCTCATGACCTCCTCTTTGGGTTTGATTAATTTGCTAGAGGGGCTCACAGAACCCAGAGGGACATTTTGCTTATTCGATTACCAGTTTGTTATAAAAGAGTATTAAATCAGGAACACCTAGACCGAAGAGATGCACAGAGCAAGGTAGGGGAAAGGGTGGGGGAGCTTCCCTGCCTTCCGAGCATACCACTCTTCCCAAATCTCTACGTGTTCACCAACTTGGAAGCCCTGAAAACCCAGTCCTTTTGGGGTTTTATGGGGGCTTCATTACATAGGCATGGCTGATGAAATCATTGGTCTTTGGCAACTGATTCGACCTCCCTGCCCTGAGGTCTAGGGTGGGACTAAAAGTCAACCCTCTAATCATATAGTTGGCTTCACTGGCAACCAGCCCCCATCCTTAGATGGGGTGCAAAAGTCACCATCTTAACATAAAAAAAGATACTTCCTCCCCTATTCCCCCCGCCCATCACTTAAGAAATTAGGGTTTTAGGAGCTCTGTGCCAGAAACAAGACCAAAGACCAAATGCGTAATTCTTATCATAAATCACATCACACCCACACATTGAGAGTTGCTCTGTGGAATGAATGAGAAAATACTATAAATTATTTCTGTTGTTGTTTTTTTCTGATGTTCATGAAGTTGGCTATCAAATTCTTATTGATCCTACATTCACATGCAACCATCAAAAGAATATGAGAAATATTCAGCGTGGCCAGGGAAAACAAAGCCCAGGACAGAAGGTTTTGTTAGAGTGGTGGCGTGTCCTCCCCTCTTTGGGAGAGGAGCCAGATGGTGAGTTCAGGGAGAAGAGCTGCACAGAGGCCCCACAGGAGGGATGGGGAAGGTGGAAGCAGTGCTGAGTGCTTGGTGCTGGACTCAGTCCTCCCGGGCTTAGTCACTTCTCCATCCAGAAGTGTTGTGCTGACCTGTGGCATTAAGTCTCCTTTACTTTTCTCTGTTCTTCTGTTTCCCCTTGCTCTTCTTTCTCCCTACTCCAACATGTTTTTTCTTTCCCCTCTTCCTGTCTCCCCCCAATCTGTTGTGATTTCTCTCTTCCTTCTCTCCCTCTGATTTTCCTTTTCTGTCTCCCTGCTCTCCTCCTTCCCTTTCCCTTCTCTTTCTTTCTCAATTATCAAATGACATTTTCAAAAGTTGACATGAATTTACACTCACACCAGCATTTGTAAAGAACATGTCTGTTTCCTTACATTCTCATAAAAACTAGGTATTACCAAAAAAAAAAAAAAAAGTTTACTCTTTCTCAATATGTGAGAAGTAATCTCTCGGGTATTAAAATGTATTCAATGTATTCAAATTTTTGAGAAGGGACATAATATACCAAAGAGGGATAAGTTGAATAATAGCTGTACCTCTGTATTAGGTGCTTTTCATTATTATCACTTCATAACAATACTGGAAAGAATCTTTCTTCTTTATAAATGAGAAACAAGGCTCTAGGAGGTTCAGCAACTTTCCCACAGGAGCGCCTGGGTGGCTCAGTCTGTTAAGCATCTGCCTTGGGCTCAGGTCATGATCTCAGGATCCTGGGATTGAGCCCTGCATTGGGTTCCCTGCTCAGTGGGGAGTTTGCTTCTCCCTCTGCCTCCCCCTACCCCCAGCACATGCTCTCTCTCTGGCATTCTCTCTCTCAGTAACTATATCTTTCAAAAAAAAAATAATAATAATAGCTTTCCCACAAAACACCCCACTGGTAAAGTGCAGGTCTGTGATCAAATGGCATAGATTTATTTTATGAAAACTAGGTACAGGATGTTTTGTTAGGGACAGATCATGCAAATAAGCCCCAGGATAGCAGTTAAGGAATACAGGGAGATATCTTTATACATTTATCCAACACAGTGATTTATTCTACATACAGTAAAATGTCACTTCGTATGCATAAGGCATTGAAGATAAATAGGAAACAAATGATTATTTTTCTCTCAAGAAACTTACAATATATTAAAGAAGAGAAGCAATAAATACAAGTAATTCTAATCCAAGTTAGTATGTCATAAAACAAAGAGAGGGGAGAGGAAGGATAACAGCTGCTTAGGAAAGAGGGTTTCTGGGTTTACGATCTTGTAGGTGGATTAGATCCAAAACATGCGGGAGGTGGGATATGGCCACATCTAGGTGTAAAAGGAGGAATGCAAATGAGTTTGTTAACACTGGGGAACAGTGTAGCTAGAGTGTTTCAGGGTTATAAATCTGCATTTTCCAAGTAATTCATACACTGAGGATGATTGGAAGTGTAAAGACAAAGATGCACATCATGGGCTGAATCCTTGCATGCTGGGAGGACTTCCTGGAGGGTAGTAGACAATGGAGATGAGATTAAAGGAGAGGGAAGAAGAAAGAGAGAAGTTTCTATCTCATCACTTCTTGATGCTAATAGCTTTGAACACAATACATACTAATTTGTTTTTATCCATGTGCACAATATCTGGATTAATTCATGTGTATGTAGCTATCAAACTGTTGTATACTCTTGGGGAAGTCAATGTGCATAAATTGATTTGGAAAAAGGAATGTGGAAGAGAAGAAATTAGAAAGAGGGCACTGTGATGGAGGTGGGAAGGTAGAGAGGTAGACCAAGAAACATAATTTAAATGTTTCCTTCATGTGCTTCTCCAACCTGGCTAGTATCTGTGACCTGGAGAGTAGGGAGCTGCAGACAGAAACTGAAGATCTTCTCAAAGAGGGCTCTGTGAGGCACAGGGCACACACCGGTTGTTTAAGCATCCAAGAGACTAAGTGATCACAATATAGGAACATGGATGCCTTCCTCCTATCCATGCAGAACACGGCATAACTCTGGTGGTTGCAGGTTCAATTGCTGTCCAATTCCATGGCCATTAGCAATATGTGGCTCTTTACATTTAAAGTAATGAAAACTGCATGATATAAGAAATGTAGGTCCTTGGTCATTCCAGCCACACTGGCGCTCTATAGCCACTTGCAGCTCGTGGCTCCTATGATGGAGAGTGTAAACATAAAGCATTCCCATAATCACAGAAAGATCGATTGGACAGCAATAGAATTTGACTGAAGAGAAGCAATAAGTACAAGTAATTCTTGCTGAGCAGAGCAACAACAAAGATTGCGATGCTGGGTGGGCGATCGGAAGGCAGGGGGACATGACAGTGCAGCAGGGAAGCCTGGAAAGATACTCTTTGAAGACTCCTAGGACCACTTGAGAGCCCTTTCAAAGAAATATGCCTCCAAGGAAGCAGGTGAGTTAAAGACATAGCAAAATTGATGCCATTGCTATTGCTGTTAACGTGACCCCACTTACATAATTGTGAACCTTCGGTTCCGTGAGTCTAAGTTGATTAAATAAGAGATCAGCTCTAACACGTTGAGAATGCACAGGTGAAAGAGAGCAAATCCATCTAGCCCAGGTCAACGGCAACAGCCAGTGATACCAGAATGGCCAGCAGCTAATGCGTACTGGACACGTACCACGTGGCAGGCACTGTTCTAAGTAAGTGCTTGGCATGCGTTAACCCATTTAATCCTCATAGCGGCTGTAGGAGGCGGATACTCTTAAGTATCTACATTTTCAGATAAAGAAACCAATGGAAGGCCATATAAAATAGGCTGCCTGTCTCCAGAGCCCATACTCTACACAATGAAAATTCAAGTGACTTATTCTTGGGATCGTAATGGCAGAGGTAAAGACATTCTGAAATGAGTGAGGGCAGAGTAATGGGCAGCTATGAATACTGTGGTACAATTGACTCACACTCTGGTTAAAGTCGGAATAAAATAAAATATATAAAAAATTAACAAAAGATGTAAAGTCAATGTCAGAAAAGCATCATCAAAGAAAAAAATCGTTTCACACAGATCCAGCCACAAGCCAGTGAGTACACAGCACAGACAAGAATCTAAGGGTGAACTTCAAATTATAGTTTCTGCAACTATCTACATCAAGGATAGTTTTTTTAATTTCCCAGGACAACTCTGATTGCTCATGGTGTTGGAGTAGAGCTGTGTTGAGAAGGATTCTGAGACTCAGTAGGAATGCTTGCTAAAATTAATTAGTTAAGACCTGCCATGGTTGGGGAAGGCAGATAATCAGCATACATGTGAAGTATCTGCCATTCTGATTTGGGGAAATATGAAGGAAAAAGTTCCAGGCTAGAAGCAGAACTTAAAAAAAAAAATAATTAACATCCACATGCATAATCTTGCATATTAAAAATGACTAATTTTGGAGAAACAATGTATTAATAGAGGACCAGAAAAGAATATCATAGTCAATGTTCAAAGTGGAAGGTATATTAAAATGTAACAATTCCATTGTCTCTGTGAATTTAGAAATCCATCTGTCATAGAGTTGGACAATTTCAAGCATACTTAACTCCTATTTTCTTGAGTATTTCGATCAGACCCTAAACTCTTCTGCTGGGGGATAAACGGAACCAGGAACTGCTCAGATTCCATCTCCCAGTGTATGTCACCAGCCCAAGAGATGTAGATTGGCCTTGATCTGGCCTGGCCCTTTGTTGCCATCTATACTCCTCTTTTTGATGCCATTAGTGAACAGTGTTTACTTAGAAGGTGGAGGGAATACTGAGGCAAAGCAAAAGGCACGATTTCTTCCCTTCATTCTGCTCCTGTAGAAGACTAATCCCTAAGTCCTTTTACTGGTCACTCATAACTCTCCCCTTTTTTAGCATCAGCTGACAATTGCTTACATAGTCCCTTTTGGTAGAGAGCAGTGAAGTGTCATGCTACTCAAGAGTAAAAATGACCCAGGAGAGATACAAAATGTTGATTAGATTGTATTTGTTCTCCTATCCTGACTATGAAAAGTGTAACATTCGAATAGGTAAAATTATTATCAGAAGAGCAATGTGCTTCTCTCTCTCTCTTCTCTTAGAACACGTGTGGGAGGATCCTTGTGCACTCTTATGTTGCATCAGTACCACTTTCAGAATGTCCCTATAGCATGAGTCATCATGGACATGAGTCCTTAGTGGACCAGCTTATGAATTATTTTGATGTTGAGAAACCGGCTTACATAAGCTTGGCTTCTATTAAACACTCAACACATAATTGCTGAATTGAATTGACTTCATCCTCTCACACATGTTACCTATGCCATATTAAGCAGGACACCAAGCTCCTATTGACTAGAGAACACAAATGGTTTTACTCCGAAAGTTTCACGATACAGCTGTAACGGAAGATCACTCTTATTTTGGATTTCAAACGGGAAGAGTTGTGTTGCCTCTAAAGATCATTATGACCCCTCTCATATACCAAAGTAAAACAAAAACAATCCAAGTCATTAAAGAGAATATAGGTTCTGCATCATTACATAGATATTCCCAACATTCACTAAGACAGGCTCAAAACTGAAAGACTGCCCCTGCAAGAAGTTGTAAAGGAAGGACCCAAGACTGAGCAAGGGTCCTGCAGCAGGAACCATGTATCTAGCACAACAGAGATGGTGAGGGACAGGAGCAGAAGGCCCCTGAACAGCTACCAGGGGAGATTGAGACCAAGGCCATCTAGCCACACTGCTTAAGGATTACCATCAATTCCTCAACCCCCCACCCCCCCAAAAAAAACCCTACTGTATACCTCCCTAGTGTACTGTCTTCAGATACTCACGGTAAAGTATACATAGTTCAAAAAACAAGAAACCAAACGAAGACCCAGCTCACAAGACCCTATAGCTCCCGCAAATTTAAATCAAGCTCATCTTGAACAGTTCTGAATGTTGTGAAAAGAGTTTTTTTTTTTTCTGGTTTTGCTCTGAGGCTTTGCATTTTTTGAAGAATTACAAAGTTAAGGCTAAGTGATATTATGATAAAGACACAAATCACAAAGCCCACAAATAAATACACAAACACAAAAAATTTCTAGTAGGTTACAGTGACTATAACACAATGTAATGCCAACCACTAATTTTGCAGTACGGCCAAGGCAACGATTTTATCAGCAATAAAGGAAGGCAAACAGATTCTTGACACAGTCAGAATTAAGCATTAATAATGTCTCCTTTTTATGTCTTAATTGGGTGTGATTTGCCTCTGACGGCACCTTTCCTTATCAGCACGGCAGGGCATCTCTGTGTTCCCTTTGAGGTGTCCATTGTTCTAATTACTCCTGCATGCGGGCCATCCTCAATGCATGTTAAATAATACCAGTAATGCATATTGAAAAAAAAAGCACTACATTTAGATATATTATAGATACTGTGTCAGCCCGGGCTTGCTTTCTTCCTTTCCGATTGTAGAAAACCGTGTGGCTATTTTACATTGATAGGCATTTATATTGATTGGAGGGGGAAAAGAAAGGCCTCATTACAAGGCTGTTAGCGGTGTAATTGGAGAGTGGCACCTTGCTAGGGTGTATTAGGAGACATGTTCGTCTTTAAAAGTACGTAGCATGCAATAGCAGTAGTTCAGCAGAATACGCTCTTTGTACTGGTAATTGCTTCTAATTAGACCCAGGCAGCAGGATCTTTTCCTTTCTACCTATTGGAAGACTAATATTGGAATATTTGGCATTGAATTTATTTTAAATCCTTGAAATTATTTAATTGTGGAAATCCGTATATTAGGATTTGCCTCTTTTCAGATTTTGGCCTAATGGTTAAAGGCCTGACTTTGAATACAGGCTCTGCCACTTACTAGCTCTATGAACTTTGGGAAATGTCTTTGTCTTTCTTAAGCCTCAGGTTTTCTTAGCTGAAAAGTGGGGTTGAGAACAGCATCCCCTAGAAAATTTATCAAAAAGAAAATAAATTTTGGATGCAGAGTAACAAGTATGTGAAAAATGGTGGCCGATATGATGTTGTCATGATGGTTAAGGACAGGAAGCAATCATCTAGAATCTATTTTTTCTTGCCTTCTCGCTGCTGTCTTGACCTTCCACCGATGTGCTTCCTACAATATCAGAAATCAGCAAGTAAGTGTTTCATTTTCTTAAAGACATTTAAAAACCCTCTTGTCTGAGTTCACCTTCTTGCACGTTCTTGAAACCCTGTCCACTCAGCTGGATTTCCTTCCTCTGTGATTGGGTTTCCTATGCACTTGTCAAGCTGCCTGAGTTCCAGGCTTTTGCTAAAAAGCAAATTTGGATACAGCTCCAGCACAACTCGAGAATCTTGGCCATTCAACAACTGACCTGCTCATAGTCTTCCTCTATGGAAATAAGTGCAGACAGTAAAATAGTACTCCTGGGCCCGGGACTGCTGTATTTTTTTTCTCCTATTTCTCACAGAAATTCTGGCTCACGAATTAAGTCAGGGATTTTTAGAGCCATCAACAGCATTAACACACTATTAAAGTCCCCATTTAACAGTGTGTTATGGTTCTAACAGAGACATCTAGTTTCTCCTCTCAAATGATGTGAGTTTAGGGGGACAATGACAAGCTCAAGAAGAGCAGATATATCTGGATCCCAAGTCTAGTTTTTCTAGTTTGTCACTCCGTACCTGTGTGAGCAGTGACTAGTTACTTAGATTTCTTGGAACTTCCATATTTTTCTCATTTATGCAAAGACTGTTGCCATAGCTACTTCTTAGGTATCTTTTGATGAGAAGTAAATGAGAAAATACATCCAAAGAAGCCAGCAGAATATCTACTTTTTTTTTTTTTTTTGCGGTATGTTTTTGAGTATTCCAACTATAAGAAAGTCCTCTAAACTTGTCTTCCCCTAGTGACAGAGTACAGACTACATGTGAGAAGCTATGAGGTATGTGTCAAACTAAAAACATTCCCACTCTCATAATATCAGAATAATCTAAGATTCCAGAAGAAAGAGCCATTTCTCTTCTTAGAATGCAATGCTTATCCTTGTATATTGACAAGTTTTGGGAAACAGTGGCAAAAGACAAAATTTTAAGACCTTTCCCTTCAGTCACTTAGGTCTTTGACTGATAACGGGCAACTCACATTCTGTCCCTTAGAATTCATCTGTCCCTGGGGCACCTGGGTGACTCAGTGGGTTAAGCAGCTGCATTCAGCTCAGGTCATGATCCCAGAGTCCTGGGATCCAGCCCTGAGTCTAGGCTCCCTGTTCAGTGGGGAGTCTGCTTGTCCCTCTGCCTCTGCCCTTCTCCCGCTCATGCTTGTGCACTCTCTCTCTCTCAAATGAATAAATTAAAAAAATCTTGGGGCACCTGGGTGGCTCAGACAGTTAAGCATTTGCCTTCAGCTCAGGTCATGATCCCAGGGTCCTGGGATCGAGCCCCACATCACGTTCTCTGCTCAGCAGGGAGCCTGCTTCTCCCTCTCCCTCTGCCTGCCGCCCGCCCCCGTCCCCCGCTTGTGCTTTTGATCTCGCTCTATGTCCAATAAATAAAATCTTCAAGAAAGATCTTTAAAAAAAAAATTCATCTGTCCCTTTATCTGCAAAATGGATGACCTCAACTTCCCATGGAAAGAAGTTTTGAAATTCCTCCTGTAAATACAGGCTTTGCAAAATAACACCAAAACAACCTGTAGATAAGACAGAGATGAATTTTTTTTGCTTTTTCGCACCACCTCCAGAGAGCCTACTAGTATTTCAGAGAGAGGCGGTCCAAATGAGGATATTCATGAGTTTTTGAAGTCTGGTTTAAAGTAGATCTGTCAATGCAGGGAGTTGATGAGGACTGGGGAAGCATCATGAAATAAGATTTAAGATTACTGGATACAGCCAGGTATACTGAGGCAAGATGCTTAGAGTGTTGGATGTAAACTGTCATTTAACAGTTTCTATTGAAGAGTTGATGAATCTTTAGGGAGGTTCTTGGAATTAAAAATAAAGTTGTTTGCAACTCTCATCTTTCTGAGTAAGAATCCCCCAGAATAACAAAGCTATGTTGACAAAGACAGTGGAATAGTAAAGTCATGTTAATATGATACCAATCAGACTGGCAAAATTTTGGCAGGGATGCTAGCAAAGGGGTACTCTTAAATTTTGGAAATGTGAAATGTTACATTTTTTTTAAGTTATATGGTATCCTTTTTTAAATATAAAAGTGAACATATATATTTACCTATTTTATGGTAGCAAAAATTGAAAGCAAAGTGAATGCTCATCAATAAGGGAATACATTACAGTACATTCAAGCCAAAGAATATTCTACAGTTGTTAAAAATAAGGAATTAAAACAACACTAGTTTTACTGGGAGAATTTGCATGAGGTCCTGTTGCAATAGATAGGATAATATGATTTCATTTCTTGTAAAAGAAACAAAACAAAACAAAATATGCCTGTGCACATGCGTGTGCATGTGTGTGTGTGTGGTATACGGTGGAAGGCAAAATGCAGCGGACAATTAATGAGATAATTTTATTATTCAGGCAATTGCAATAGAGAGAATATTCATTTTAATAAGGGACATCTCAAAAAAAAAGGACTGAAAAAAGTAGGGTTTATGGGTTTTGCAAAGACAAATAAACAAGGGAGTCATGAGGAAAGGGGAACAAGAAGACTCTGAGTTCTAAGGAAGAATCAAATGGGTTTTATCTCCTAATACAGGGGGGCAGGGTGATTCTTTGAGGTTACAAAAGGGTGGGGCAGGGATGAGTTTTCTAACCCCTGTGGAACTTCAGGAGCATAGGACAAAACAATTCAACATTTTTAGTATATTTATGTGAGTTTATGTATGTCTATGTATATATGTATGTTTATATATGTGATTGTATTATACATTTGCATACAGTGAGATAAGTGAGTACTCTGGAGGTTCAAGTGGAGAGGTCAAGCAAAGGGGGGGAGACATTTGTTATAAAGAAAAAAACATTTATAATGTGATCACATGGCTCACTTGTTTATATTATATAGATGTAATCCATTTAACAGTATCTATAAGAATGTTTGACTAATAGTAATATAAATAACATTAAGTTAAACAATATGTATTTTTCTGAGCATAAAAATAATACATAGAAAAGTTAGACAATACTCAAAGCATCTATAGTTTTAGCTCCCTTTCTAGAGCAAGTTTACAGGGACATACATGCTCATTTCTCAATTATGTCCTCAGACTTACAGTTAAAACACTCATTTTCATGAAAAAAATAGTGCCATATTTAAAAGAATTTTTTTTTCCTTTGGCACTATAAAAATTCTATTAGCATGGGATTTTATTTTTTTATTTTTTTAACTGATTATATTTTATTTTATTTTTATTGTTATGTTAATCACCATACATTACATCATTAGTTTTTGATGTAGTGTTCCATGATTCATTGTTTGTGCATAACACCCAGTGCTCCATGCAGAGCATGCCCTCTTTAATACCCATCACCAGGCTAACCCATCCTCCCACCCCACCCCCCACCCCCCCTGCCCCAGAAGCCTCAGTTTGTTTTTCAGAGTCCATCGTCAGCATGGGATCATTTTAGTAGGGTTAAAGATGCACACAAAACTTTGTCAAGTATTCATATGTTCGGTAGCCTTCGTCATCCTGAACATGTGTGCCTCTCTATTACTTCCAAAGGAAACTGTTTTGGAGTCTCAGTAATTACAAGAAAGGGATGCTAGTATGTTATCATAGAGGTTTGGTAACAAAGATATAATTTGAGAACAATCTCTTCCCCACAGCCCTATCATTAACATACGCTGCTGTATTCTTAAATCTCTAACTGAAGGACTTTGAAAGTAAATGATCCAGGCCTCAAAACCCTAAGTCTTACCAGGTCAATAGGTGAGAAATTTCCAAGTAAATGAAGTACAGCTCCCAGTGTTTAACCTGTTCTGTGTTCTCCTAATTTAGGTATCATTCTGATGTCATTTTCTTACCTTAGAGTCCCACCTACAGCCAGGACTTCTTTGGAAACTGACTCAATTTCTTTCCCAGATCAAAAGACGAGCAAAGAGAAAAAAGCATAAAGAAAAGACTCTTGTCCTCTGAACGTATCCTCCAAAAGGTATTGGCACAAAAGGAAGATTAAAAAAAAAAGAGGCTAGTCCACAACATAAAATCTTTCTTGATATAAGTGAGGTTTTACAGGCAGAATTTATTCTCAGTAAAAGTAAAAATAAAATACTTTTAATGATTAATTTAAAGAACCTAAGATAGTAAAAAAAAATAACTAAAGACATCTAGGGCATTCCATTCACCAAGAAAACAGTTTTCTCTTCGTTTTAGGTAGAATTGATTCTCCCAAATTTAGCCTAGTGGCACTCAATTTCTTCAACACACAGTTCCCTAATACTGTGTCTATCTTATTTTCTCCCTTTTTTCTTCATATCAGAATAAAAGTTTTTCTACAATAGTACATTTGAGATCCTATTTTTGAGTATGTGCAAAAATGAAACAAAGAGAACAAGCCAGTAAAATGAAAACT
Source organism: Mirounga leonina (assembly GCF_011800145.1). Lineage (NCBI taxonomy): Eukaryota > Metazoa > Chordata > Mammalia > Carnivora > Phocidae > Mirounga > Mirounga leonina. Next base: position 6,176,071 of record NW_023270615.1, on the reverse strand, counting down.
TGAAGAGCAGTTCCTGGCCTCAAAATGGGATGAACCCAGGAAGAAAATTGCAATTATTTGGCTTCCTACAAAACAAAACTAGCCCCTGCCCCCCTCCTCTTGCCTCTTCCTCTCTTATTTACAGTACAGTGGGACTTTTGAGTGAAGGAATGGTAAACAGTTAATAAAACCTTTGATGGGTATTAATTACTTTCTACTTAATTACCTGCCATGCGGATCTTGTTGAGCTATTGATTACTGGCAAACATACATCCCACTGGGGATAAGTGTGATTTAACTTCATCCAAGGAGTCAATTAGCCCAAGTAACATAGGGAGAGCTGGTGCTTCGCCTCAATAGCTGGGGTTTCTTGCCAAGAAGGGTAGATAAGCCATTTATTTGTTCATTAAAACACAGTACTACTATCAACAGGAGGCACTTACCAGGTGTTATTGAGATTGGTAAAAGGTCACTCTGTGTCCTCAAAGATTAGCTGCATGGTGCAGAAGCAATATGGACAGAGAGTTTTTCTTGCTTGAGAACTCCAGAGGAGCCGGTGAGGTTGTGGAGTTAACCCCCAGAAGGATGGTCCGTTCAGTTCTATTTGTATAACCAAACAGCTTTATCAAATACACCTCTACGCAGCTGTAGGATGAAAAGACAGTGCTACCTTTTGCTGGGTGACTTTGGGATCCCAGGTTCTTTTCTTTGATATGTTAGATCAAAAGATATTTTCTGAAACTTTACTTAATAAATTGCTGAACTCCATGTTAATTTTGTCACAGACTCAACAGGAAAAAAAGACTTAAAAGTTAGGTGTTTGGGGATGTGGAGAAGTGAGGGGAAGGATATGTGTGAGAGGAAGAAATATCATTCCATTGATCAATATTGGTTATTAATTTGTACCTTGAAGCTCATAAGAAGATTCATGAAGCTGATACATTTAAAACTCTATCCACTAAACTTAAAATTAAAATATTAAAAACCCCTTATTATAGAGGTCTTCAATATTTTTATGAGATAAAGTAATCCTATAAGATATATACAACTCTGGGAGTAGAGGGTCAGTGGTAGAAGAATATGCTAAGTGGTTAGTGGTAGAACTTTGGCAATAAATTATGTAAAACAGACTCTTTATTGTGAAACCTATAATACTTTAAAAACCCTAAAATATTTGACTTATAAATGATCTGTGAACTGGAAATGAATATAATTTGCTTTGTTGTGGCATTTACTGTGTGCTGAATCAAATAGGGCTAATACTCTAAAGTTCAATATTGCATACTTACAAACAAGAGTTACTAAACTTTGCATTGTTAAAAAGTTTATATTATCACTGTGTAACCATCATCATGCTTCATTTCATGGGCTCTTCATCACATTCATGTAATGTACAATTATTGTTATACACCCATTTTCAGGAAGTTGGAATGGAGGGTCAGAAGGCTTTAAGTAACTTGGCTAGGGTTACTGATCTCAGGTCTCTTGGACTCCAAATCTTCCTTCCACTGTCCCTTGCTAATCCTTTAGAAGGATCTTGCCACATGGGCCCCGAAGGCAGCAAAATGGCAACTCAGAGTGAGTGTGAATTTCAACCTCTGGGTTCTATTTAAACACAAGTGTGTGGGTGTCTGGCTGGCTCAGTCAGTGGAGCATCCGACTCTTGATCTTGGGGTCCTGAGATTGAGCCCTACACTGGGTGCAGAGGTTACTTTTTTAAAAAGTTACTAAAAAACAAATGCAAGTGTGATATTCTTGCCTTGCGCTTTTGCTCATCCTCCACCCCCCATCCCACACACACCCTATATGACTTTGCACATTTATTCTTTTCTGCCTCTCATTTTCTCTCAAGCATATTCATTTCTTTTTTCCTTAGGCCTTTTGTGTAATGCTGTATGTTTGCTGGAGTGAACACATTCATTTCTATCATGCAGTCTGATGATTAAAATACTTTAACCAAGAATTTAACTTCACTATTTCTCCCATTTATTTAAAAGTATCTCTTTCTAACTAAAAGGGGACTTTGGGACTTTGAAATGGAGAGGAGAAAATACTTAGGGTTTGTCATCATCAGATTTCATGTATTTGGGTGTTATTGCTCAATAGGGCACTCCTGCTGAAAGGCACAGTGACTATATTTCACCTGCAAACATTAGGTCTGAAGATCTTGCCAATGCCAATATTCACACTGATATCCAACTGGACTCAGACTCTCTGCTTCCAAGGAGAATTCTCCTGAAAGGCACTACATTTTGGACTGTAACAGTGAATCAAAGCAACTGTAGCTTCCAAAAAGGTAATGCTGGCTGTGGGCACTGGTTCTGAACAATTCAAGATTTTTACTTGTTTTGTTTTTAGAACAAAAATATACTCAGCTCATGGTTGTTAGAGAAACCCAAATTTAAGACTCAGGGAAATGAAAATGGCAGTTAAAGGTGGTACCAAAACCTTGCCTTTCCTCTGCAAGACCTTGATGAATAAATTATTTCCTAGAATTTAATTTTTCCTTTCTCCGACTTTCCAAAAACTCTACTTTTCCACGGAAAGCTAATGCATCCTCAAAAAATTCCTGAGCAGCTGAACATAACACTTCTTGTGCAGATTAGAAAATTGAGGCACAAAGGTGGTAAATTTCCAATTTCACAGGATAGAGATGTGATTTAAAACTGCTCTCTCTTCTACAAATATGTCTGTATTATATGTTATATATACATATACACACATATAAAATTTAAAAATATATATATGAAAACTTTTTTAGTAGTGCTGGTGGTAGAATAGGGACAGAATAGATGCACCTAACCAATGGGTTTCTACTAAGGCCTAGGATTGAGGTGGGTTATTTGTATATAATACATCATCTAAATCTCAAAACGATCCATTTAGGTTGTAAGGCACAGGGAAATAAGAAAATCTGTCTGAAGTGATATACGCAATGAAAGATTTAAGTCCCTATTAGTCTGACTCCAAACCACAATCTCGCTCCACTACACCTCCCTGCTTTCCTGGGAGATACTTTCTAAGCCCAGAAGACAGTCACTTTGCTCATTCCTCACAAGACCCCAGGGTTCTGCATGAAAAGTATAGAACAAATAAATCTTGACTTGTAAACTATGGTACGTAATGCAACATTTTCTAATTCATATTTTGAGCATCAAAGCAATGGTAGGCTAGAAATTCAAAATGGCAGCTGGCCCTTCATTATTTATTATCTTTTTCTCTTAACAGAGGAATGTAATACTCTATAAAGATATGACTTTCAAGATTATATGCAATACACACAGCGGTCCCCCCTTATCCGTGGTTTTGCTTTCTGTGGTTCCAGTTACCTGTGGTCAACTGTGGTCTAGAAGCAGACAATCCTTCTGATGTATTGTCAGAAGATCAACAGTAGCCTAACACTATGTCACAAAGCCAATTTCACCTAACTACAACTCATCACGTAGACACTTTATCATTTCACATCATCACAGGAAGAAGGGTGAATACAGTACAATAAGATATTTTGAGAGAGGTCACATTCATATAACTTTTATTATAATATATTGTTATAAGCATTCTAACTGATGATTAGTTATTGTTGTTAATCTCTTACTGTGTCTAATTTATAAATTAAACTATCAGAGGTATTTTCATATGGGAAAAGACCTAGTAGATATAGGGTTAAGTACTATCCATGGTTTCAGATATCCACTGGGGGTTCCTGAAACATATACCTCATTTATAATGGGAAACTACTGTGCTGTGTTGTGCCTCAATATTTTTAGTTATATTAATTATATACAACAGCGGGATAGCTACAGATAATAAACACAATTCAAAGGCAGCATATCCAGGTAAATTTTGCACAAAGTTTTGTAAAATCAAAGTTGCCTTCGATAAACAATTCAATAAATGTGCATTATATTTTATTACAATTTAATAAATGTGCATTACATTTATACATTTACATTTATAGAGATCATTTGTATAAGTGTAGTTTTGCTAAAATAGTAGAATGGCAAACTGACATTGTTTGGGTTGATCTCAGCATTGTTTAAATGCTTACAGATAATTTATTCATTTTTTAAATGATTCAAAACAAGGTGATTTCTGATTCCAGCCATGAAGGAATAATGGATATTGGATCTGATCTCCCCTAACCCCATAAAAAAAGAAATGGGCAAAACATATAAAGGGACTACTTTATGGTGTTGGAGAAGTACAGGGCTGTGGTCCTTGAGAGAAGGGAAATGATGCAGTGAACTCAGCATTCAGTTTCCTGAACTTTCTTAACTGCAGCACAGGAAAGTGAGGCCCAGGGTTCTTATGGAGCACCATTTGGGTGTGCTGAGTCAGCTGGAATTTGCAAGGTGTAGTAAAAGAAAGGAGGGCCCAAGGCAGAGATGAAACCCCAGCAATTTGTACATAACTTTTGAGTCTTTGGCCAAATGCTGTGCTTCAGAAGAGAGATTCTGGCAGTCGTCCAGTGCTGGGGGATGCTGGGTTTCTGACCAAAGTGAGAGATCTGACTAAATGTTCCAGGTAGGAGTTGAGAATCCAGGTAGGAGTTGAGAAATCAGAAGTCCATGCTTTAAGAGTAGGAATTACGGGTACATGAAATAACATATGTAACTCTCAAATGCTTTGTACTAAATAAAAGCCAGACTCTGCAGGTTACATAATTTAACATTGGATTTATATGGTATTCTTGCAAGCACCAATCTAACAGAGGTAAAAAAATAGTTCAGTTGTTCTTTAGGGCTGCACTTAAAGGGGAAGGCTGATAACAAAGGGGCACAGTAGAATTTTGGGGGGTTGTGGAACTGTTTTATATCAGGGCTTGGCAAACTTTTTTCTATAAAGGGTCACATAGCAAATATTTTAGAACTATGTGTGGTCCCTGTCATAGATCCTTTTTTGTTTTTATTTTTATAACCCTCTATTAATGTAAAAAAGGTTCTTACCTGAAGGGCCAAACATAAGCAGACCATGGGCCACATTTGGCCCAGAGGTTGTAGAGGATGATCCCTGCTCTATATTTTGATTTTGGTGACTATGATATACTCGTCAAAAACCCTAGAATTGTATGCTTAAAGCTACAAATTTCGCTGAATGTAAATTGTGTTTTGATAAGTGGGAAAGAATCAGGTAGAGCACATGCTCTAACCACAATAAGTAGAAAATCAAAAAACTCCGTATCTATTTATTTTTTTAAAAGATTTTATTTATTTATTTGAGAGAGAAAGAGAGAGCATGAGCAGAAGGAAGAGGCAGAGGGAGAAGGAGAAGCAGGCTGCCCACTGAGCAGGGAGCGATGAGATGCGGGGCTTGATCCCAGGACCCTGGGATCATGACCTGAGCCAAAGGCAGACGCTTAACTGACTGAACCACTCAGGTGCCCCTCCATATCTATTTATTAATTTGAATTTGTAATTAAAGCAATTCCCACAATGAAAAATTCAGATCCAAAGCGCCTCGTAAGGAATTTTATCAAATATTTAATAAAATAACATTACTAATGTTCTACACACTCTTTTATGTAATTATAGAGTAAAGATACTTCTCAAGTTATTTCATGAGGCCAACGTAACTCTGATGCTAAATCTAGCTAAGGGCATTATATATGAAGGAAATTATAGACAAATACCCATTGTAAGCATAGACATAAAGTCCAAATAAATATTATCAAATTGAATCTAGCAAGATATAAAGACATTAAATTATCATAACCAAATGGGTTTTATCCCAGCAATGAAAAGTTGGTTTAATATATGGAAATCAATCCATGTAATTCACACATTAACACATTAAAGAAGAGAAATCACATAATTTCTATCCGTTACAGAACACCACCAAACAACAAAGACTACACATTCTTTTCAAGTGTCGTATCTATACCAAGACAGACCATATTCCGTAAAACAAACCTCAACAAGTTTAAAAGCATTGCATTCGTACAGAGTATATTCTCTGATACTATAGAATCAAAGTAGAAATCAGTAATAAAGGGTAACAGAAAGATCTCCAAACAGCTGGAAACTAAACAACACACTTCTAAAGAATACATGAGTCAAATAGAAAGTCTGAAAGGGAAAAAAAAAAAGAATTGAACTGAATAAAAATGAAAACACAACACATCAAAATTCGTTGGACACAAGTAAAGTAGTGCTAAAAGGCAAATTTACAGCACTAAATGCACACATTAGGGAAGGTGAAAAGTTTCAAATCAAGAAAACCGATGTTCTTATCACAGGAACCTAGAAAAGAAGAGCAAAATAACCCTAAAACAAGCAGAATAAAGAAAATAATAGAGGTAAGAGGGGAAATCAATAAAAGTGAAAATAAATAAAGAACTGGTTCTTTGAAAAGATCAATAAAATTGATAAACCTCTCACCTTACACCCATTAGGATGACTGATATAAAAAACCAACCAAAAATCAGAAAATACCGTGTTGGTTAGAATGTGGATAAATTAGAACTCTTGTGCACTGTTGGTGGGATCGTAAAATGATATCACCACTGTGGAAAACTGTATGGCAGTTGCTTAAAAATTAAAAATACAACTACTGTATAATTCAGCAATTCCACTCCTAAGTATGTATCCTAAAGAACTAAAATCAAGATCTTGAAGAGATATTTGCATACCTATGTTCACAGTAGCACTATTCATAATAAGCCAAGAGGTGGAAGCAGCATAAATATCTTTCCACAGATAGTGAAGATATATGTGTGTGTGTATATATATAAGTTTTTAAATAAGTAACTCATGTAACTCAAGAGAAAAAAAGTCCAATTAAAAAATGGACAGAGAATGTGAATAGAGATTTTTCCAAAGAAGACATACAGATGGTCAACAAGTACATAAAGAGGTACTCAACATCACTAATCATCAGGGAAATGTGAAGCAAAATCACAATGAGATATCATCTCACACTTGTTAAAATGGCTAGTATCAAAAAGACAAGAAATAGCAAGTATTGGCAAGGATGTGGAGAAAAAGGAACTCTTGTGCATTGTTGGTGGGATTGTAAATTGGTGCAGCCACTGTGGAAAACAGCATGAAGCGTCCTTAAAAATTTTAAAATAGAATTACCATATGACCTTGCAATTTTAGTTCTGAGTATTTATCTGAAGGAAACAAAATCACTATCTCCAAAAGATTTCTGTACTCCCATGTTCACTGAAACATTATTTGCAATAGCCAAGGCATGAAACAACCTAAGTGTCCAGTGACAAATGAATAAAGAAAGAAAACGTTCCTATCCACATCCAGGCACTCACCCTCCCCCCACCAATATACAACTACACACAATGGAATATTAATCAGCCATGAAAAAAGGAAAAACATCCTGCCATTTGCAACAACAGGGATGGATCTTGAGGGTATTAGGCTAAGTGAAATAAGTCAGACAAAAACAAATACTGTACAGTCTCACTTACATGTGGAATCTAAAAAACAAAAACAAAAGCAAAAAACAAACTCACAGATGCAGAGAACAGATTGGTGGTTGCCAGAGTTGGGGGAGGCAGATGGGCAAAATGAATGAAGGTGGTCAAAGGATATGAACTTCCAGTTTATAAGTAAGTCCTGGGGGTGCTTTTGGTGGCTCTTAGTAACAATATTTGTTTATTGTATATTTGTATTGTATTGTATTGTATATTTGAAAGTTGCTAAGAGAGTAAATCTCAAAGGTTCTCACAACAAGACAAAAAATTGTAACTATGTGTGGTGACAGATTTTAAATTATTGTGGTAATTATTTCATAATATATGCATATATCAAATCATTATGTTGAACATCTAAAATTAACACAATGTTGTATTCCAATTATATCTCAACAAAAAATAAATTATCTATCCTATGAGTTAGCAATTACACACCTAGGTAATTTATTCAAGACAACATTTTTGTTCACAGAAGACTTACATAAGAATATTTATTGCAGTTTTGTAAATAATAGCTAAAAATTGGAAATAACTAAAAAATCTATTTATAAGAGAGTGGATAAACTATGGTATGTTCCATGCAACATGAAGGAATGAACTACTGATACACAAAACAATATGAGCAAATCTTAAAAGCATTAAGCTGAGTGAAAGAAGCTGTACACAGAGTATATATTTTATGAAATTTTAGATATAATCAAAAGTAAGTGATTATGATAGAATTCAGTTCAACAGTGACTTTGGTGGGGGGTGGCATTTGTTGGGAAAGAATACAAGGGAACTTTTTGTTTTGAAAATATCCTGTGTCTTGAGGATGTGGATTTCACCACTATATACATATTTCTACACTTATCAAGCTCAACTTACCAGAATTTATATTTAAGATATATGTATTTCACTCTAAGTAAATTATACCTCAGTTTTTAAATATAAAAAAATTTAAATATAAAATAAGGGTTTTTTTCTTTTTTTTTAGTCAGGTTTATTAGGGTACAATTTACATAGAGTAAAATTCATTTTCTTGGGGCGCCTGGGTGGCTCAGTCATTAAGTGTCTGCCTTTGGCTCAGGTCATGATCCCAGGATCCTGGGATCAAACCCCACATCAGCCTCTCTGCTCCAAGGGAAACCTGCTTCTCCCCCTCCCACTCCCCTGCTTGTGTTCCCTCTCTCGCTGTGTGTCTCTCTCTGTCAAATAAATAAATAAATACTTTAAAAAAAAATTCACTTTCTTTTCCCCTGCTTAATATCCATTACCCAGTTACCCCATCCCCTTACCCCTCTCCCCTCCAGCAACCCTCAGTTTGTTTCCGATGATTAAGAGTCTCTTATGGTTTGTCTCCCTCTCTGGTTTCATCTTGTTTTATTTTTTCCTCTCTTCCCCTATAATCCTCTATTTTGTTTCTTAAATTCCACATATAAGTGAGATCATATGCTAATTGTCTTTCTCTGATTGACTTATTTTGCTTAGCATGATAGCCTCTAATTCCATCCACATTGTTGCAAATGGCAAGATTTTGGGTTTTTTGATGGCTGAGTAGTATTCCATTGTACATATATACCACTTCTTCTTTATCCATTCATCTGTCAATGGACATCTGGGCTCTTTCCATAGTTTGGCTATTGTGGACATTGCTGCTATAAACATTGGGGTGCAAATGCCCCTTCAGATCACTACATTTGTATTTTTGGGGTAAATACCCAGTACTGCAATTGCTGGGTCATAGGGTAGCTCTATTCTCAACTTTTTGAGGAACCTCCATACTGTTTTCTAGAGTGGCTGCACCAGCTTGCATTCCCACCAACAGTGTAGGAGGGTTCCCCTTTCTCCGCATCCTCGCCAACATCTGTCATTTCCTGACTTGTTAATTTTAGCCATTCTGACTGGTGTGAGGTGGTATCTCATTGTGGTTTTGATTTGTATTTCTCTGATGCTGAGTGTTGTTGAGTACTTTTTCATGTGTCTGTTGGCCATTTGTATGTCTTCTTTGGAGAAATGTCTGTTCGTGTCTTTCTTGACTGAATTATTTGTTCTTTGGGTGTTGAGTTTGATAAGTTCTTTATAGATTTTGGATACTAGCCCTTTATCTGATATGTCATTTGCAAATATCTTCTCCCATTCTGTCGGTTGTCTTTTGGTTTTGTTGACTTTTTCCTTTGCTTTGCAAAAGCTTTTTATCTTGATGAAGTCCCAATAGTTCATTTTTGCCTTTGTTTCCCTTGTCTTTGAAGATGTGTCTATCAAGAAGTTGCTGTGGCTGAGGTCGAAGAGGTTCCCCTCCAGGATTTTGATGGATTCCTGTCTCACATTTAGGTCTTTCATCCATTTTGAGTCTATTTTTGTGTATGGTGTAAGGAAATGGTCCAATTTCATTGTTCTTCATGTGGCTGTCCAATTTTCCCAGCACCATTTGTTAAAGAGACTGTCTTTTTTCCATTGGACATTCTTTCCAAATTCTTTGTGGAAGATTAGTTGACTATAGAGTTTAGGGTCCATTTCTGGGTTCTCTATTTTGTCCCATTGATTTATGTGTCTGTTTTTGTGCCAGTACACCATACTGTCTCGATTACAGTATGTAATAGAGCTTGAAGTAAGGAATTGTGATGCCGCCGCTTTGGTTTTCTTTTTCAACATTCCTCTGGCTATTCAGGGTCTTTTCTGGTCCCATACAAATTTTAGGATTACTTGCTCCATTTCTTTGAGAAAAGGTGATGGTATTTTGATAGGGATTGCACTGAATGTATAGATTGCTCTAGGTAGCACAGACATTTTAACAATATTTGTTCTTCTAATCCATGAGCATGGAACGTTTTTCCATTTCGTTGTGTCTTCCTCAATTTCTTTCATGAGTATTCCATAGTTTTCTGAGTATAGATCCCTTGCCTCTAGGTATCTTATGGTTTTTGGTGCAACTGTAAATGGGATCAACTCTTTAATTTCTCTCTCTTCTGTCTCACTGGTAATGTATAGAAATGCAAGTGATTTCTGTGCATTGATTTTATATCCTGTGACTTTGCTGAATTCCTGTATGAGTTCTAGCAATTTTGGGGTGAAGTCTTTTGGGTTTTCCACAGAGAGTATCATGTCATCTGCAAAGAATGAGGGTTTGACTTCTTCTTTGCCAATTCAGATGCTTTTTATTTATTTTTGTTGTCTTATTGCTGAGGCTAGGACTTCAGGTACTATATTGAACAGTAGTGGTGATAGTGGACATCTGTGCCATGTTCTTCACCTTAGGGGAAATACTCTCAGTTTGATATTTGATAACTCTCAAAATGATATTCTCTGTGAGCTTTTCATAAATGGCTTCTATGATAATGAGGTATGATCCATCTATCCCTACAATGTGAAGAGTTTTAATCAAGAAAGGATGCTGTACTTTGTAAAAGGTTTTTTCTGCATCTATTGATAGGATCATATGGTTCTTGTCCTTTCTTTTATTTATGTAGTGTATCATATTGCCTGATTTGCAGATGTGGAACCACCCTTGCAGCCTAGGAATAAATCCCATGTGGTTGTAGTGAATAACCCTTTGAATGTACTCTTTGATCCTACTGGCTAGTATCTTGGTGAGAATTTTTGCATCCATGTTCATCAGGGATATTGGTCTCTAATTCTTCTTTTTGATGGGGTCTTTGTCTGGTTTTGGGATCAAGATAATGCTGGCCTCATGGAAAAACTTTGGAAGTTTTCCTTCCATTTCTATTTTATAAAACAGCTTCAAAAGAATAGGTGTTATTTCTTCTTTAAATGTTTGGTAGAATTCCCCTGGGGAAGCCATCTGGCCCTGGGCTCTTGTTTGTTGGAAGATTTTTGATGACTGCTTCAATTTCCTTAGTGGTTATGGGTCTGTTCAGGTTTTCTATTTCTTCCTGGTTCAGTTTTGGTAGTTGATACATCTCTAGGAATGCATCCATTTCTTCCAGATTATCTAATTTGCTGGCATATAGTTGCTCATAATATGTTCTTATAATTGTTTGTATCTCTTTGGTGTTGGTTGTGATCTCTCCTCTTTCATTCATGATTTTAATTATTTGGGTCATTTCTCTTTTCTTTTTGGTAAGTCTGGGCAGGGGTTTATCAATCATATTAATTCTCTCAAAGAACCAGCTCCTAGTTTCGTTATCTGTTCTACTGTTCTTTTGGTTTCTATTTCATCGATTCCTGCTCTAATCTTTATTAATTCTCTTCTGCTGAGTTTAGGATTTATTTACTGTTCTTTCTCCATCTCCTTTAGGTGTAAGGTTAGGCTGTGTATTTGAGACCTTTCTTCCTTCTTGAGAAAGGTGTGTATTCTATATGCTCTCAGGACCACCTTTGTTGCATCCAAAGATCTTGAACAGTTGTGTTTTCATTTTCATTTGTTTCCATGAATTTTTAAAATTCTTTAATTTCCTGGTTGACCCATTCATTCTTCAGTAGGATGCTCTTTAGCCTCCATGTATTTGAGTTCTTTCCAAATTTTCTCTTGTGATTGAGTTCCATTTTCAAAGCATTGTGGTTCAAAAATATGCAGGGAATGATCCCAATCTTTTGGGACTGGTTGAGACCTGCTTTGTGACCCAGTATGTGATCTATTCTGGAAAATGTTCCATGTGCATTCAAGAAGAATGTGTATTCTGTTGCTTTAGGATGGAATGTTCTGAATGTATCTATGGAGTCCATCTGGTCCACTGTCATTCAAAGTCCTTGCTTCCTTGTTGATCTTCTACTTAGATGATCTGTCCATTGCAATGAGTAGGGTGTTAAATCCCCTACTATTATTGTATTATTATTGATGTGTTTCTTTAATTTTGTTATTAATTGGCTTATATAATTGGCTCCTCCCATATTAGGGGCATAGATATTTACAATTGTTAGATCTTCTTGTTGGATAGACCCTTTAAGTATGATATAGTGTCCTTCCTCATCTCTTATTATAGTCTTTGGTTTAAAATCTAATTTGTCTGATATAAGGATTGCCACCCCAGCTTTCTTTTGGTGTCCATTAGCATGGTAAATGGTTTTCCACCCCCTCACTTTCAATCTGGCGGTGACTGGGTCTAAAATGAGTCTCTTGCAGACAGCATATCGATGGATCTTGCTTTTTTATCCAATCTGATACCCTCTGTCTTTTGATTGGGGTATTTAGCCCCTTTACATTCAGAGTAACTATTGAAAGATGTGAATGTAGTGCCATTGTATTGCCTGCAAGGTGACTGTTACTGTATATTGTCTGTGTTCCTTTCTGGTCTATGTTACTTTTAGGCTCTCTCTTAGCTTAAAGAATCCCTTTTAATATTTCTTGTAGGGCTGGTTTGCTGATTACAAATTCTTTTAGTTTCTGTTTTTCCTGGAAGGTTTTTTATCTCTCCTTCTATTTTGAATGACATTCTAGTTGGATAAAATATTCTTGGCTATATATTTTTCTCATTTAGCACCTTGAATATATCATGCCAGTCTTTGGCCTTCCAGGTCTTTGTGGATAGGTCTGCTGCCAGTCTAATGTTTCTACCCTTGTAGGTTATGGACCTCTTGTCCTGATCTGCTTTCAGGATTTTCTCTTTGTCTCTGAGATTTGCAAGTTTCACTATTGTATGTCGGGTGTTGATAAATTTTTATTGATTTTGAAGGAGGTTCTCTGTGTCTCCTGGACTTGGATGCCTGTTATGTTCCCCAGTTTAGGTAAGTTCTCTGCTATAATTTGTTCCAATATACCTTCTGCCCTTCTCTCTCTCCTCTTCTTCTGGGATCCCAATTATTCTATATTGTTTCACTTTATGGTATCACTTGTATCTAGAATTCTCCCCTCATGATCCATTAGTAGTTTATCTCTCTTTTTCTCAGCTTCTTTATTCTCCGTTTTCTCTTTTATATCACTGTTTCTCTCTTCTGCCTCATTTATCCCAAAACCAAAAGAAAAATTAGAGAGAGAGAGAATATAATCAGACAGGTGAACAGAATAGAGCAATACACTGGATCCTGTATGTATTTTGGTCCTTTCATTAGAAAACTAGATCCCAAAATTTAAAGAAAAACTTATATATGTATAAGAATAAAATTAAATACAATGTAAGATAGAATATAACCATATATATGAAATTTAAAAGACAATAAAAAAAGACAGGAAAAAAACAAAAGAAGGAATATAAACAAACAGGTGAACAGAGCAATACACTATATCCTGAGTGTATTTTGGTTGGTTTGTTAAAGAAACTACATCTCAAAATTGTAAAGAAAGAAAAACATACACATATACAAAAATGAAATTAAATACAGTGAAAGGATAGAATGTAACCGTAAAATTGAAAATTGAAAAAGATTTTTAAAAGAGCTGATAAAATTAGAAATTGGTTGAAAAGGAAAGAGAAAAAAATTAAAACTGAAAGACTAAAGAATTGTGGAGAAAAAAATATGGAATGCTTCATGAATTGGCATATGTCATCCTTGCACAGGGGCCATGCTAATCTCTGTATTGTTCTAATTTTAGTACATGTGCTGCCAAAGTGAGCATAGAAGTTAAGTTCTTATTACAGTTTTATTTACTTTTTTTTTTTTAAGTTATATGGAGGTTTTTTATTAAGGTCCTACTGGGTAGTTGGTTTGGGTGCTTACCACATTATAAAAAGTAATTAACTTACTAACTAAAAAATGTGAGCCATGCCTAGATGAATAATGAGACTGCATGATGAACAAGGATTATGATGAATCCAATCATATGTTCTTGAGATAGTCCTTTCATCATCATCATCATCATCATCATCATAAAAGGAGGCCTTTGGTGTTCTGATTTGACTCAAAGATACAGCCTGGACTAGGCAGAAGAGAGTGGATAGGTAGCACTTCTGTTTATTACCCTATTATTTTCTTAAGCATGGTTTTTGATTGGAGATGGATCTTAGATGATTCAGTTTTATATTTGTTGGTGGGATCTTGGAGCTCAGGCAACATAATGTAGCACTGATTAAGTCCACTGGCTATTGGTCAATTCTCTGGGTTGCATCACAGCTCAGCCACTTACCATCTGTATGATCTTGTGCAAGTTACTTAATCTCTTGTCTGAGTTTGCTCATCTGTGGGAGTGATAGTCTCTTTCTCAAAAGATAATACTTATCTCAAAAATTGCCTCGAAAATAAATAAGATAATATACTGAAAGATGTCTGGCACATAGTAATTACTCACTAAATATTAATTGTTATTGCTAATACTAGTAGTATTCTATACTGCTGATGAAAAGCAAAACTACTGTTTTGGAAATAAAATTAACAAATGATAAGACTTATACCATTATTGAAATGTACCAGAGAAAGTGATACCAATTTTCCAAAGCCATTGTTAAAAAAACCCTCTATAATATTTTCATAGGGCATGTCATTACTAAAATAGTGGTCTCTTGATGTGTTTATAAGTGTGTCTTGGCATAATTCAAAATATGACTGACACAAACAGGGCACAGTGCTCTGTTGAATGGAATTAGTTAATATTAACTACTTAAATATTGGAGAATTATTGAGCGCTGCTGAAATAATAAGTACCTGTGTCATCATAATTAGTGTTAATCTCCTCTTCTTGATAGATAACTATCATGTTCATAATTCTTCTAAGGTCTGTCATGATTCATGATAATAAAACCATGACCTTATTATAAAGAAGGGTAATTATTTTCCTCTTCACTCTTGCAAGTGGGCAATGATCCAATTCCTTGAAAAAGAATACAAAAATATCTAGCTGGAAAGTAAAAAGGAAGTCCAAGACTCATTTTTCTCTTATACATTTAAATTGCTGTCTTGCTTGATTCTGGCAATGATACGATAGATGTAGATTTTGCAAGCATATTAATAATTGGAGGCTTATCTTAAACTCACAGAGCTTAAAAGACATATATCCATAGAACCAAAGGCAGATGTAAAGTTAATCAAAGGTCTGAAGATTCCTGCTATTTTTAGCCGAGTTTTTTCAATGAGATTAAAGAGTTCAATAATAATCAATATTTCAAGAGTTAATTCTAAAATCTCCTTGCTTCTCACATAAAGAATTACAACAAGAGCACAAAACTTCAGGTGATCAAGTAGAAAGATGTCAAAGTTTGAAGGCATATTAAATAAACAACTGGGCCTTTAGTTTTTAAGGAGTGGCAGGTTATACTTTCTTAGGTGTGGAAAACTGCATACTGAATACTTTCAGATGGAATTATAACTGAGGAATTTATGGAAGTAAAAGACTCGATGTAGAACAAGATCTTCTCTTAAGAACAAATTTTAAATAAATCTACTTTAATTGAGCTTGCATTGGCTAACCATTTTAGTCCTCTCCATAGTTAGGACCCATAACTACTTGAAATTATACTTACATTATGCAGTTGTCTTAGGACCTTGAAGCTGGGAGAAAATAACTTTCCATATGTTATGAGAGTAACATGATTCCTCAAAAATCCTAAATAGAACTCTGCCAAGTAAGAGATGTATCTTGGAATCTACCATCTACCATTATTTTTAATTCTAAAAGCCTTTAAGTAAACTTTAAGTTTGCTTAAAACAACCTTTTGTTGCAAGGTTTGTGGGAAATGGTATCTGTCGGTGTGTCTATTAATCAATGGATTGATCTTATCTATTATTGAGGCCACCAGCTAAGCCTAGCACAGAAGCAGTTCAGTTTTATTTGAGTTACATTGGTAAGATATGACCATCAGTTAGGTTGTATCAGATCTTTAGATTGATTTGTCATTTAAAGTGAAATGTTGTGAACCTTTCATTCACAAAACAAAACAGCTGTATATGTGTCAGTGGCTCTTAACCAGAGACGGTTTGCTTTCCATCCTTCCAGGGCATACTGGGAAATGTTTGGAGACATTTTTTGGAGACCACTGAGGGGTATACTGGTGTCCTCTTCTGGGTACAGGCCGGAGAGGCTGATAACATCCTACAATGTACAACAGACCCCAGAACAAAAAATTTTCCAGTCCAAAATGTCAATAGTGCCAAGTTTGAGAAATGCTGACACACATGAATCAAGATGTATTCGAAGCCAAATTAAACTGATTTTACAGATCCGCTTTTCTTTCTTCCCATTAATGTGAATAATTGTTTATCACATTATAGATAGCATGCAGTACCTAACAGATTATTGACTAAGGATTTTCTTAGGTTTAAGCTACCGACTAAAATAAACCAATTATTTTTGTCTCTATTAACTACTTAATTAAGTGAAACACTGAAGAATAAATGTTTTCCTAACTTAAGAAAATAGCATAATGTGGAAATTATTTAATTTATTCAATTATAAAAAGGTTTCATTATAATTTGTTAATCATTTTTTATAGATTTGTTTATTTGTTGGTTGGTTTGTTTCCTTATGCTGCTTTCATGGTTTGAAATTGGAAAAGAGACTCTAATATGCAAGATTTTATCTAGAGTGTTATATCACTGGAACACAGAGAATGACTTCCTCAGATCATCATGGAATTGTCTGGCTGATATGACAGAATTCTACATATAAATTCAAAATCAAGAAACAGGCATTAGAATTTATTGCACGCCAGTCTTGTGTTTTAAAATATGCTTTCTCAAAATATTGCAGGAGACGTTATTGAGAAAAAGTCTTCTATTCTCTAAACTGGTGTTTTCAAAAGCTGTGCCGTAAGATTTTTTTTTTTTAAGATTTTATTTATTTATTTGACAGAGAGAGAGATAGTGAGAGCAGGAAGACAAGCAGGGAGAGTGGGAGAGGGAGAAGCAGGCTTCCTGCCAAGCAGGGAGCCCGATGCAGGGCTCAATCCCAGGACCCTGGGATCATGACCTGAGCCGAAGGCAGACGCTTAACGACTGAGCCACCCAGGCGCCCCGCCATAAGATTTTTAAGAAATATCTATCAAATACGTTAAAAACTTGTGCACTTAGTACTGTTTAGATATCAATCACAAGGCTAAACAATAAGATATTATGGAGGTAGATGTAAAAGAAGTAAAATACTCTCTTGGCGTTTACATACTGTTAGCAACCAAAAAATTAAAGTATATGGGACAATTCTGAGTAGCACAGGACAGCATTTCATTCAGTACCAAATTTCATCATAAACCAGAATTATAGTTGTTCAGAAAATAACATGACAATATATACGGAAAAACAAAGACGACTTCACATGTAGAGTTGCCCTTGGACTAAGATGCCAAAACACAAATGAGATTTGCTTAAGACCCAAGGCAAAACATAGGCAAGGTAAAAATAAAGATGTCAACAGGGTCTAAACAAAAGACAGGAGAGAGGAGAAATAATGTGCTTTCTAATGTTTACTTTGGTTTTTTTTTTAAGTTTTTATTTAAATTCCAGTTAGTGAACATACAGTGTAATATTAGCACTTTGTTTTTAAAATAAGGCAACGCCCCTATCATTTTCTTTGCTCTCCTTTAGAAACAGACAGACAGGCAGACTGATATAACGGATAGATAGATAATCATTTTAGTAACTGCATCAGTTTGTCAAGATGAAATTATTTATCGGGTAGATAATTTTGAAGGGCTGTTATTATATTTGTGTCTAGCAAGTAATCACTCTCAGTTTATATATCACTCTTGGAGCTAAAGTGTTCAGCTGCATAATTCAAAGTGTTATATCCAGTATTGTGTTAAGTATTAAAAATACAATTTCAGCCAGATAAATTAGTCCTTCTGATGAAAGAAATTAAAATTGCAGGTGTTTGACATAAATGTATAACACAATTTTTTTCATTTGATTAGTCTTAACAATTACTATGATTATTCTTATGTAATTGTGTTATATTACCAATTTATTAATATCTACCACTTACTTAGGTGTTGCTATGTGTTACACCCTGCTGAAAAACAAAATTCAACTTAGTAAATTTTAAAGATCTTATTGACTTTATTAGGTGATTCATGAATTGGGCAGTATCCAATTTAGCAGACAGAAAAAAGCTCTGAGGAGCTGTACAAAATGAAAAGACTTTTATAGGCAAAAGGGAGCATGAGTAAGGAAGTTGTACTAAGCAGAAAAGTAGACTGGTTATTGCCAGGTTATTTTCTTTACAGGGGATGGCAGAGGTTTATCAGCAGATTACCTAATTAGTGTTGGTCAGGTAGTTCCTGACTGACTGGTTTAAGATTCCATTTCTAGGGGAGCCCAAGCTGTAATTAACTTAGATCTCAGTTTGGTGATGGGTGCTTAGCATTAGCAACTCCATTTTGGACCTGCTGTCTTACCTTTAACAGACCTCTTTAAATGTAATCGAGGAAAATAAATATTGCAACATAAAACCATGTCTTGCCTTGTAAACCTGATGGCCTATGTAAAAATGAGGGCTCTTTTGTCCTCCTGAGACTCTTTGATAAGAATGAATTTGTAAAGATGGACTGTGCTGACTTTGGTGTAATTGCCACTTTTTCCTGCAAAAAGGCGAAGAAGAATTTGGAATTCGGGTGGGTGATGAGGAAAGATGTGGGAAGAAAGAAAAAAAGTCTGAGCAATTTGGCAGGAAGCAAGACAATGTGTCTTGGAAATGGCCCAGAAAAGTTTCAATTACAAAATATCTAGTATGCAATTTAAGGAGTATTCATCATCATCTATGTCATCATCATCTCTTTAATTTCTCCAAACCCATCTTCCATTCCCCAAAATGCATCACATACTCACAAATTCCTTGTGGGAGTAATTTACATAACAGAAGTAAGGGAAAAGACTGGACTCTACAAGTTGGAGGAGCAGCAAGCCCAGGGTAAGGTGAGACAATCCCCGGCATGAACTGGAAGTGGAAGCAGGAACTTAGATTCAAAGCTGACCAGGAGACGGTAGTAAGTACTCTGAGAATTTATAGGAATCATAAAGAAGCTATTGGACCTTCCTCAATTTACAAGATAAAAATTTGTGCTCTGCCAATCTAGATATTTTGCTTAAAGAGTGACCACAGGAAAGAAATGGATCACACATGTATAATCCCATTTAATGTCATGTTTGGAATCAAACGGTTTCATTTGATACCGAGTAATGTGAAATAGGAAATCTGAGCGATTCACCCTAAAGATCCAGCTCCAGTGAGACTTCCCCAAAGAAGCATTTTCAAAGCTCCTGTTTCCCTTTCTCTCACCAAAAAGTATTGAATCCCTTCTCTTGTGAATTCCATGGTTGTAAGTGAATTTAGTAAAAGTTATTTACACATCTACCCTCTCCTGCAGATAGAACTTCAGCTTTTCTCCCATTGCCAGGAATATGAATGTTGTTTATCAATGTTGAATGAGTTAATTCACTAGTACCACTGAGGAAGGAAATGATAATCTTCTGTTGTTGTTATGTTCTTATAATTCCCAATGCAGTTTCTTACCTATATCAGGTATCCAATAAAGGCTTACTATATGGATAGAGTAAGACATGTCAGATTCTGTTCAAGATTCCTCTTACGTTTTTGTTCCGGGAAAGCTTACAGGCAAAGTAGCTAGCTATCTTTCCAGTGGGATTCGAAAGATGCTAAATGTTCATCTGCCATGAAACTCTTTTCTCAAAGGTTCAGCCAAATGGTATGGTAGAAAAATGTGGTGTAGCAGATTTATTAGCTGCCCAACCTTTGGAAAAGCACTTGAATGTTGTAGGTAAATTGAGAATGTGGATATTTTGGAGGATAGTTGTGGATTTAAATCTGATAAAAATACCTCCTATTGTCTAACAGAGTTACAGGCTCATGGAAAGGATAGCAACAAAATTTAATCCCCTTTTCTTTCCCAACATATATAGAGCTCTTTGAATGAATGTCAAGACATTTCAGAAGCTCCCTATGCGATTTTAACATATTTCTAACAGAGCCAGTATACTCAATGACAAAGTCTGAAAAAACAAGTCATAGTAGCCAGCGTCACCTAAGGACACAGCTGTAAAGGAATGGGGTATAGGACTAGCAAGTATCTACGGTAAAGTTGTAAAGAGTCTAAAAGAAAATTTGACTCACTGTTTGGGACAGCTGTAGGTGATTCTTGCTTTCCAGGAGTCAGCATGCAGACACTGGCACCAAGCAAAGAGGAAAGATGGATAAGACACAAAAAACAGGTGAATGGAGATATAAGGTGGTAAGTTACTAGAGATAGCACTATTAAAACAGAATATCAAAGCACAGGATTTTTTTTTTTTTCCAGCTTTATAAACCCATCCTTCCTTTGTCTCCTGAGTCATCCTCAGGCTCAAAGCAGTAGTTAACTTAGGTTTAGCATCCGTCCGGCATTTATAGGCATTACATCCCAAGTATGACGAATAGAAGAACTGCCTTCCTGTTCCTTCTGCGCGTACAACTGGAACTGCAGTTGAAGGGAAGGGAAAAGTAGGATTCTAGAAAAAGAGAAAAAAACCCAAAAACCAAAAACCACGCATGCCACCATTATGCCTTCCCTGTCTTGTCTCCACTTCAAATAATTTCCTGCCATAAGGTGGAGCTATATCCTATGGAGAGAAAAGTATTGGCTATAAGATCTGGCAAAAGTCCACTTAGATCATTTTTCACTTGGCTTGTGATTTGTGATTTTAAGAAGTTAAAATGCATGGCAACCACCCCCCAAATCCACCACCAACTGATGTACAAAGAGTTGTTATCTTGGTGCAGCATGGATTTTAATGTGGCGAAAAGGTGTGTGAAGGCAAGCAGGACCTTGGTCTTTAGCTTATGATGTAAACATGGCTTCAGGGGAAACTCTTTGAAGTGCTGAGATCTGAGGGGGCGGGTTTTGAAGTGCCCCTGAGGAAGTACAGAGAAACCACAGGTATCTGATAGTGTTTCCTCTTGAGTAAATCATCTTGAGCATCAAACAGTGTGTTGACAAACAAAATAAGTTTTTTCTTAAAGTGTTTTATTTAAAAGAGTATATTGTGTTGAGTAGCATATTGCTAGAATTTAAGATGCTCAGTTATATTAGCTGGAAGAGAGGTTCTGCTCTCAGTTTGTGCTTGTGAGAGGTATGGCCATGAAAACCCCCAACTGTGTTATCTGTAAAACCCTGGCATCTCCACCCAAAGGAAAGAACGATCCCCTGAAGAGAGAAAGCACTGCAGGGTTTCCTGATAACACATCAAGGGTAATCTAGATAAAGGAGAATGGCTCAACAGGGGTGTGTGTTGCATGACTCCCTGGGCAGTGTTCTCCAACTGGAAATCAATTAAAGGGCAAGGTACACCAGCTCATAGTCAGTTTGGGATTTCCTCAGTAGAGATTTGCATAGAAACCTTGCAAACAACTGAAACCTATTGTAAAAATCCAAAGATGGGGTAGGTCTTGGTGGAGAAAAACTTCTATCCAAAAGAAACTGACTAATATTGGGAAATGTTAATCACCAAAAAACCTCACCTAATGTGCATCTCTGTTTTTCTGTATTGGTAATGCAACTCATTTGAATGTGTGCAACGTAAAGATCATTTGTAATACATTGCTTATTACCTTCCTAGGGAAGGGAAGCAGAATTTGCCACCCCAAAATATGCATCTTTGGCATAAGGATTATCTTGAGCTGGTTATTTTTAAGAAACTGCAGACACAGGAAAAGCTCTGAAAACTGAGTAAAAGTTATTCTTTTGTAAGAAGATATTTACATTTATAAGGAAAATCTCCATTTGTAAGGGTGTCTTCCTCTCTTTACCAGGAAGAGAAGGCTGACTAAATCTTTAGAAACTCTTATCAGTGGAGAAGGTGAAGACCTAAACCTGCATTAACAACCTTACTCTTGTTCACGGTGTTTTTCCTGAGAGCCTCCCATAAGGGACTCCACCCCTCACCCCGCCTTCTTTTGTCTTTAGCTGCAGATGACATTTAAGGTGGTGGCCTGGGCCCTGTTGGGGAGTTATTCCTTCTTCTGGGATCCCTCCTATGTATGTAGGAGGTATACATGTTATTAAACTTCTGTTTTTCTCCTGTTAGTTTGTCTTTTATAGGGGGTCTCAGCCAAGAACCCAGAAGATTAGAGGGAAAAAAAAAAAAAATACTTTTCCCTCCCTATGCTAGAGTCCTGTAAGATGTGTTGGTATTACTTCATCTTTCCAAATAATAAAATCAACACTCTTGAGGAGATAGCAGGCTTCCCTAGGAACCAGTCAGGACAAATAATGTCACTACTTCTACTTAAATGTTCATGCCAAATACGGCACTAGATACTTTATATGCACTATCTAATTTAATTCTCATCGTAATCATGTGAAGATTATACTCATGATTTTCATTTTACAGTTTTAAATACCTGCCCATAGCCACCCAACTACTTAGTGGTGGAACCAGGAATCCAAACTCAGCAAGTGTGATGTCCAAGTTCTCAAACCCCTGCATGTTCCCTTGAAGACGATTTGTTCTTTAGCTAGTTGTTCAACCAATGTTATTTATATTCCCATGCTTTTGTTTACAGGTTAGCTATCCTCTTTCTTTGAAAAGCTCACTCATGGGGCAGGATCCTTATGTATCTGATTCATCTTTGGTTTTTCACAGAGCTTTGTGCATTACAGTTTCTCAAAAAATTTTTTTTGAATATATAAGCCATAGTCCAGCTGGGAAACCTGTACATACAATGACTCATCCTTTTCATTTATATAATATCCCTCTCTCCCACATCTATTCTTTCTTTTGTATTTTCATTTTGCCCTGACAAATGCAAGTTTGGTTTTCTTAAAATGCACTCTTGTTGTTGAAATAGGGCTCGCACCCTTTCCCACAGGCTTTTAGTCTTATAACTTTGAAGGTCTTTCTGCTTTCTCTCCTATGAAACACACCTGTCATGGCTTTGCCTCCTTCACTCCCCTGAGTCTCAGAGCTACAGACTCACTCTGTTGGGGTTGTCCATCCGTCTAGAGCACCTGGGGTTTAAGGTGTAAGCAATCTGACTGTAATTGCTTCTTCCCAGCAGTTACTTTTTGAAGTGGCGAAGGGGGACATTTGGTTGGTTCTCTTTTTCCATCTACATAAATAGGTATTGGAGTCAAATCCAAAGAGCATGGCGTATTTATCTAGAAATAAATGTTACCCCCCATGATGAGAGTTTTTAGCTACACTTTTGTTTGTCTGACTCTTTTCTTGGCTTGTTTCACTAGAAACTTAGTTCACTCTTTCCTTCTGCATGTGATCTGTTGATTTCTCTGGATGAAATAAAACAGATTTTCATACTATCCACGTTTTTGTGTTTTTTTTCTTTTTTCTGTTAGATCTCTGTGTTGAATTGATCCAACGCATCACTGCTGTGTTGGACTTGACTACTATTTCTTAAGCTGTTGATAGAAAGCATTTCAGATATTCTCCTTTATTATAAATTTTTTTTAAGATTTCATTTATTTATTTGAGAGAGAGAATGAGAGAGAGAGAGAGAGCACATGAGAGGGGGGAGGGTCAGAGGGAGAAGCAGACTCCCTGCTAAGCAGGGAGCCCGATGCGGGACTCGATCCTGGGACTCCAAGATCATGACCTGAGCCGAAGGCAGTCGCTTAACCAACTAAGCCACCCAGGCGCCCTATTATAAATTTTTAGTTCCCTCAAATCTCCTTATCAATTTTTGGTAGAGAAGAACAGATGTGATAGTTTTCAAGACACAGAACGGACACAGAACGGATGGACCTGTAAGTATATTTAGCAACTTTTTGTTCAAACTGTGTTTTCCTTCTTTATGCAAAGAATTGTAGTATGGCCTCAGCTCTCAAGGAAATCTTATACGAGTAACACAGTATCTTCACAAAAATGTCATTGCAGAATTTCCAAAGTTTAAAGAAGTGGATTGAGATAAAAATCAAGTACAAAACATATAAAAAGTCATATAGTGAGGTGGGCTATAAATGTGTTCCTTTTCCACCATGATTTGCTTAAAATACCCTTGAATTCTAGTAGGTCCACTCAGGTATCATAGAGTAAAGATTAGGGCATGCTCTACTGCATGGGACAGGTCATATATTAGCATGTTTTATGAGAGTATCATTACCTCTGGAGAGAAAATAAGTCAATGCATATAAAAATCAGTGTAATGATGGAACTGCACAATGATCCCAAGTGATCTAATACAAGTTAAAATCTTGAAAAAAAAATAGGAAATGGCATACATCTCATAAGCTGCTGGAAAAAACTTTGTCACTGTCCCAAAGTAAGAGTGGAATTGTATTCATTATCTATAATTTATAATAGATTGTATCAGATTTTGAGTTCAGTATCTCTGTTATTCATATTTGTTGCCAAGCAGTGCATGGACAAAATGGAGATGCATTGATTTGAATTATTTTTTTTCCCTTGAAAACACTGATTCACTCTAATAGCCTACTTCCCTCACATGCTATCCTTACACTACTCTTACCAATTGAGCAACTGTCCAATTTATCATTTAAATCAGTATTCCTTTAGAAATGAAAGTGGGTACTATTAATAATTACACTAAGGCAACAGGTATAAACCGAGACTGTCTTTGGAAAACTGGGACACAGGATCCCCGTTCTTAGAGCACAGCTGTGTAATAAAGTCACACATAATGTCAGTGTGTCATTTTTCAAAGTCTTGGTGACACCAGACCTCATGTCCTGTTACTGTGATAACCAAGATAAAACTTGCAGGAACTGGAAATGCCATAACAAATCCAGCCCATATTTTTGTTATGATGATTTTTGGGGGGGGAGGGGGCCCTTAAAATCCGGAGAATCAGAGGGAATCTCCGATTAGAGAGAATCTGGATGTAACTGGGAAGAGAGGACAGAGGGCTGTTTGAAAGGGCGTTCGTTCATCTGATTCCAAGAGGACACACTTCCAGCCTCCTTTGAGAAGTCAACAGGAGAGGGAAAAAGAACATTGTTCTTAGATGATTTTGCTGCTCCCTGAACAGCTATTCCTTGGTCTCCTGTATTCTGTAACTATGCCCTGGGTGATCCCTGGGTATTCCACTTAATTGCATGCCATTTCATCCTTGTTCAGTAATTATACTTGTGCATAGTTATGAGTAAAGTGATTTTCCTATATATGCATTAAAGTTAAATTTTGCTCCTGGGGTTTAGTGCATGTGCCTTCTAGTGGCATCAGTAAGGAGCATGTGTGCTTCTTCCTGCCATGTGCGAGAGAAGAATATGGTCAATTATGATAGTGAAATTTACTAAATGTGATGATAAACACTTTTAAAAGCAGCTCAACAAATGATTATAGATTTCACACTTTTACTAATTGCTTCAATTTCTGACTGAAATAAAAATCTTCCACTTGCTTTAGTAATGTGGGTTGGATATCTCTAGAAAATATTACAAATATCCTTGAAGTACCTCTCACTATGCATCTCACCCTTTTATTCCAACCTTTTTATTCCTATAAATTGACTACTATTTCTAATTTTCCCTAGAGAGAAAAATTATATGCAGGGGTAAGTATGATCCCATATATATATATATAGCTATCCTAAGTGTCTTTCTGATCAATATTCTCCATTATTTCACAGAAATGTTCAGATTTTTTAACTCTTTAGGATCAAATGCAGATTTTGTTTTCATTTCTACTTTCTCACTACTTCACCTAATTAATTCTCCGCTCAAGCACTGCTATCTCAGGGAAGTTTTCCCTGATGTTTCTCCCTGTCCCCAGATTAGCTTGGTTATTTTTTCTTAGACTCTCTCAGGCTGCACCCTACTTTTCCATTTTAAGATTAACCACAGTGTATTTTGGATTTATGTTTAGTTGGTGTAGGTCAACTATACTCAGTAGAATGTAAGTTTTATGATGTCACGGAGCATGTCAACTTTGCTTGATGTTTTATTCACATTAAAGCACACTACATAATAAATGTTTGAAATCCATATGAAAGAGAGGATTAGAGGAAGGAAAAAGGAAAGAAAGACCTTTCCTTAAGATCCCTTCCAACATGGGTGCCTGGGTGGCTCAGTTGGTTAAGCAATTGCCTTCGGCTCAGGTCATGATCCTGGAGTCCTGGGATCGAGTCCCGCATTGGGCTCCCTCCTCAGCAGGGAGTCTGCTTCTCCCTCTGACCCTCCCCCCTCTCATTCTCTCTCTCAAATAAATAAATAAAACCTTTAAAAAAAAAAAAAGATTCCTTCCAACATTCTGAATGTTAATGATTCCATTGATCAGTAATGATTTCTTTGCAGCTAAATAGGGATATTTAGCTCTAGACTGACTTGTCAATAACTGAGTATTATTTGCTCTGTATTTTAGGGGAGTCTTTTATTACTTGTTGGTTTTTCCATGTGGAAACCAAACTCTGCATTTTCCTGTGTTCTTAGCTTTCTTCCTTATTATTGCTTTTCTTTCATTCCTCTCCACAGGCTCCTTCCCAAACCTTCAATGTCATTGTTCATGAGTATCTGTTTCATAGAGGTTGACGGAAGGCAATGCGAAGACTGAGGGCTTCATATCGTATCAAGTGTGCTGGTATAATAATACTATTATAGAACAAATGATACTTTACTATCTCAATTGGTTTATATACCTGTGTGTTCCCATTAGCTAATAAGCTACTCAAAGAAAGGTGCTGTGCTGTTTGTTTTGGATATCTTTCTTTAGCTTCTTTGGGCCTAATTTCTATCTTTTCCATTCTGCTCTGGGCTCCAGGAGGTTTCTGCTTGGGTTCGCCTGGTGGGAAGGACCAGCAGGAGATCATAAGGTGAGGACACAGTGAGACTGGGATTGATTCCCTCACTCCGGAATGATGGCCCATTCTATCCAGGGATCTCTAGATTCTGGACTTTAGGGCCATGGCTGGAAAGAGCACCCCATAGTTACTAGCTATGGGGCATTACATCATTCTTTATTCTTTAATCAATTCCTTTTCTTTGGCCCTGTCACAATGTACTATTTCCTGAATTCATACTTGTTTCCTCAGTGCCCAGCACAAGTCCTACACTTTTGTTGAATGAACAAATTAATTTTTATCCAAAATTCTATCTTACAAACCATGATTTTTGCTTAACTACCACTGTTTCAGAAACAGCAGGAATCCAAAGTAGACACTGGAGCATCCTGTGAACAGTGACAGAATATTAAAGTCCTTACTTGAGGCAACCTTTCCTTAAAATATAAATAAATGTTAGTTCCTAGACCATATCTTAATTGTGTGGCCTTACAGAGAAAAGACACACTCTTTCTGAATTATTCTTTGAATATTCTTTGAAAAGGTGGAACTTACTAAATTGCTTAAGTCTGATCCATTGCTAGTAATGTAACTAACAGTTGACAACATTTCCATCTTGAATTTCAATGAGGGATATCTTGGAAAGAATATGCAAATAAATAAAAAAAGAAATGAATAAAAGGGCAGTTTTGAACACTAGTTCTCTTATTTGTGGCATGTAGTATGTTGGATGTAGTGTTACGTTTTGGTCATAATGAGGGTACTTTTCAACTTTTTCCCATCTACGAGCCAAGTGGAGTTGCTAAAGAATGACTTCGTGCTCACAGGAAACAGAACCTTGGCAGAAAGAGTTTGAAATGTCCCTTTCTAGTTTTATGTTTCTTCACATGCTCCTCCTCTGAATACAGGTCTTACCTTATTCTGTTTACTAATTAAAAAAAAAAAAAATTACTCAGGTGCTGAGTTTTCTCCAGATACGCATGCATTTTTGGTTCCGCAGCCATTAGATATTTGCCATTATTTGAATTTCCCAGAAACTATAATAGATATTTTCCCCCCTTTATATTTCCCCACTACTCTGGTAAATTCCTACAGTGTTTCATGTGTATTTAAATGCTAGAGAGCAGCATTATATTAGAAGAGAACCTAGAGTTGAATATAGATAAGGAGAGCAACTGTATTTTGTTTCCCAGGTGCTCCCAGATAGGAAATGACTTCCTCGTGATTTTACAGTGGGTCTGAAAACAATGTGTGAAAAAGTGTGGACAGAGTACACGCAGCTTTCTTTGGTTTCATTTCTAAGGAGAACAGCTATAATACTTCAGGACTGTAAGGAAGACAGTGTATCGTGTTAGTTCCTTCCACAGTTTTCCTGTGCCTCAGGTAAAACCCAGAACAACCTACCATTTGTTTCTGGTTCTCAGTTTCCTCATGAGTAAAAAGTGGATGACCATAAAAATACTCCTATGGCTGCCGTGAGGATTAAAGAACTTAATGTAAGTAAAGCCTGTGAAATATTGCCTGGCATTTAGTAAGTGTTCCAAAGATGTTTATATTTTTATTCTGAAGTCCCACAGTATTTCCTGGAGCTTTCAAAATACATGGATATTTCTGCTTTCTATTTAAGTTGTTCTGTAAAGACCATATCATCTGCACAAGATTAAAAAAGGGAAGGTTTCATATTCTGTTCATATCTTCCACACAGTATGCATCCACTACCGCAATAATTCTTAATTTATCAGGGGTGCAATAAATATTTGTGCATAGAAGAGATGCATTTTTAAGGAGTGTTTGTAAACTTTGTGTAATTAGGAAAATTGATGACTTTGAAATTCTCCATGACTTGTTTCTAAAATAAAATAAATTTTATCATGCTAAATGATAAAATACAAGCTATAGAGTTTCAATTAGCCCTTGGAAAGCAGGACTATTTTCATGAAGTGTGAATGTTGCCTGAGAATGGAAATTTTGAAAACAGGAACTTAACAGAAAGTTAAGATTGTAAAAGGGAAACAAGACTGAGAAGATTAATCAAACCACAGTTCTTTAAGTGTCATCCCGAGGTGACCTACCTCGTAGGAACTAGCACTCAAGATAGAGCATGGCAAAAGAACATTCCCTTCCCAGGCTGTTCTCCCTGTGGTTAGATAAAATGAAAGGAAAAAGAAAATAAAGATACACATTTTACAACTAAGACTGTCTGAGAATCTTTGCATAGAGTAATAAAAAGAAAACTGGACTCTCTATGTGGCCCTGGGGGAGCTGTTTCTCCCTTCCCCATATGTTAGGGAAAACTTAAAAAAAAAAAAAAATTAAAGTGCTTTTAAACAAGATAATCTGTTGAGTTCTTTACAAACCTAATAAACTTTAATTATCATCATTATGTTTTTTCTCATTGGGGATGGACTGCTTTTAAATTATTTTCAATTATTGCATAACCATTATGCTTTGTGAACAAGCAAATAGAGGCATTTGTTAGATGTTAAAAACAATTAGCTTTGATTCTACCATTTGTGCACGATAAAGGACAGTGTTTATGAGTTAGAATTATAAGGACTTTGCCACACATTTCCATATTGCTCTGGAGACAGTGCTTTGTGGCTAAGAAGTTTTTCAACGATTTTGGTGAGCTTGAATTTTTTTTTTTTTTAACTAACATAAATGGATCCTAAAGTGTGATACCCCGAGATGACTAAATGTTCAGCTACTCAGCTGACAACATCTTAGCCCAGAATTCATACTCTGGGCAAGCAAGGTGAAGGACTAGTGGTTAAAGCTTTCATGTGTCACAATACATGTAAATCAAACCATCACGTAGTACATTTTAAACTTACACAATGATGTATGTCAATTATTTCCCAATAAAAGTGGAAAAACAAAACAACAAAAAACCCTTTTATGTTTGCACTTTCTTCTTTAAATATGTGTTTTCTTCATATTGCTTATTGATTTGCTGATGTTCAAAGAATTAGCAAGTATCTTTTGATTTGGGGTAGGAATAAAAAGTGATTTTAAATTCTTTTTCAACAAGATAGAAAAAGCATCATTGCTGTTTCCTGAAACTGCACTTACAAAATGAATTTCCCAAATTCAAAGATGAGGGCATGCAAGAATAGAAAACAAAGTTTATTTGACCACAGATAGGCAATATCTTAATTTTTTTTTTTTCTGTAGGATTTCCCGACCTGCTGTGCTTCATTTCTGATTCTAGAGCCATCATTAAGAAAAACCTGCTTTATTTTATCTGTGCCCCATATTGTATTCATTTTCCCCTAAGCTATTATGAACAATCAGGTCCCTAAACTGAAGCTCTTTTGAAAAGTCTGTGTCTTCAGTCTCTTTGTAAATATGCTAAGTTATTCTCTATCCTCCCTGCCACCAATGAGCAGACTTAATGGAGATAATATGCAAAGTGTTCTTCCTCTGCTATTTACACCTCTCTCAAAAAGGAGCATTATTTTCAAGTGAAGGTACTTAATATAAAGGTGGGAATGTTGAAGAATCACCGTGCAATTGCATAGCTCATCGAGATGTGCTGCCCTAGCCCAATTCTCATTTTGATTTATTTAAGTTTGGAAATAACAGTATTAAATTAGCAAAGACAAGCAATAAACAAAGCCCTGGAGATGAATTAGCCATTGTCTCTGGTCCATTAATCTCCTCTTCAATTCTAGAGAACTGTGGCTCACCCAGACCCGAAGATCAAATAAAATGCCTAATTGGGAAAATCCTAAACAAGTGTGTCCTGGGGAGCTTGAATTTATTTGTCACCCACTCAAACAACTGTGTTGTTTATATAAGTCTTTAAAACCCTAATACTTTTCTGCTACTATATCTTAATCCCTGGTTCTTTATGCTCAGGAGGGCAATTTAGAGTTGTTTTCAATTAACTAGAATGGAGAGGGGCACTTACTCCAAAAACAGAGAGCTATATAGTGAGTATTTTGCCAAACATGCTGAGTGGTTTAGATCTCAGCATCAGGTTTGGGACATGCTTTGGAATCTCCCTGAAGATAATGATATCTGCTCTTTGGCGCTTTTAATATCAGTAATAAATGATGGAACACAGTCACAATTAAGGACACAGGATGGCCAGAAGGTTGAGATGTTAAGGCTAAAAACAAATGTGAAGTAAGGAGCTGAGATAATTAGCTAGAATGGCAATCCCTAACAGGCAATATTTCATTTCAAATATGCAGATAATCTGCAGATAATGGAGATAAAACTTTTTAGTTAATACAGTGAAAGAGAACGAAAATCAATGTGCTGAATTTTGTTGACAAAGGGGTGTGGCATTCATTTTTACAGCTTAAAATGCACAAATACTTTTTGTCATACAGAAAAAGCCAAAGAATTAGAAACTGGAAATCAACTGATGAGTAGAGAAACGTTAATATTTACTATGTCCCAACAATCATTTAAATGCAGTAGTTACGGTACATAATAATTTTACAGGGGTTATGTCATTTAATCTTCACAGTGAACCAGGGGCAGGTAATATTATTAACTCTATGGTATAGATGAACAAATAGCAGCTTCCAGGAGTTAGGGATTCACTCAACATCGGTCAACTGGTGGGGATCAGAATTCATTCTCAAGTCTGTCTGCTTCTAAAGCTTGTGCTTTTAGTACTAAACTGCATGGCCATTATCACCAAGACTGCCAAATTGATAACAGAATTTGCTGACTGGTTAATTTGAGGAGAATAGAAATTAAAAAGTGTAACTGAGCCTAGGCAAGACAGAGGTGAGTTAGGATTTGGGGAATATAGGAAGGAATTCTCTAGTTAGCAATATTTATGCCACAGTCAAAACCCACTTAAGTCTTCACTGCATGTTTGCTAAACTGTTACTTATAAGGCATTTCTTTACATTGTGTGGTATTTCTCTAGCCTAGCTCCCAATTTTCAAGCACATTAGTAATCTTTGCCTTCAGCTGCAGTTATTATTATTGGAGCAAAATATTAATGTGCTTGTGAAGGTTGCATATGAAATCAACTTGTGTGTTATACTGACTTCATTCCTCTATTATTGATCAGCTATACATTAATTTGTTTTAAAAAGAAATACTCACTGGAACAGGACAGTATTTTAGATGAAGAACAGTGTAGAGGATAGGGGTTATGTGGTGATAAACAGCCTGATAAATTAGGCATAGCATTTTTGAATATGGTTGCTATATAGGCATGTCCATAGCCATTTCCTTGGATAATTACGTATCAAATGGATCACTTAAAATATTTCATTTGATTTATAATAATTGCACTGCTATTTAGAAAGTATGGTTTACTTGTGTTTCTCATCACAAGAAACACAATTTATAACTATATGGGGTATTAGATGTTAACTAGATTGATTGTGGTGATCATGTCACAATACATACAAATATTGAATCCTTATGTTATAGCTGAAACCAGTATAAGGTTATATCTAAATTCTATCTCAATTTAAAGAGTACTGCTTAGTTAACAAGGGACTTTTAGGTACAGAGTTTTACATGATTATCAAAATAGCCTGTGGGTTATATGTTCTTATTGTTTCTACTTTACAAATGAAGATATAAAAACACACAGAGGTCAAGTGACTAGTTTAGCCATAGTAATGACATAACTCCTTAAAACCGGAGTAAGGGAATAAAGCATCAGGATAAGAGGGATTATCAAAATATTTGAGTGGAACATTGAGATGTTTTATTTATTCCACTTTACCTTGTATATGAAAGCGTCGAATTTGGTTACGTTTGAAGCAGGCGAATATGCACTTTCAACTCTTAAGGAAGTGAGGGATATAAAAAGGCGGCAATCTTGCTAAGAGACTGAGTTGAATCTCACATAAAATTTTTATCTAGACTAAAAGTTTCTAGGGATAACTTATGCAACAGTTTGAAACATTCAAAGAATTAAAGACATTTTTTTGAGTGGAATTCTAATCAGAACGTCCAACCTTAAAAGTGATAAACATTTTGCCTCCAAACTACATACCGGTTCACACATTACCAATTAATTATGTATCATCGAGCAACAGATGCCTAAAAACTTTATCTGTGGTCAACAACTTTAAAATTAAGGTTGATCTCCCTCCTCCTCCTCCCTCTGTGTGTTTCTCTCACTTCAAAGAGCGTAATCTCCACATGTGTTAATTAACAGAAGAACTGTGTTTATCTGCTATTGGAAGGCCAGTGAAGTTACTCTTCTGATGCTGAAACCGTGACCCAACAACGTAAGCAGGCAGGTCAGGCAGATGACAGATGATTTAGCCTTGTGCATGAGAATTAATTACAGCTAGGGGCACCTGGGTGGCTCAGTCAGTTAAGCATCCAATTCTTGATTTCGGCTCAAGTCAAGATCTTAGAGGTCCTGGGATCGAGAGCCCTGCATAGGGCTCTGCGCTTAGCAGGGAGTCTGCTTGAGGATTCTCTACATCTCTACCCCCCACCCCCCACCCCACGCTCTCTCTTTCTCTCTTTTCCTTTCTTTCTCTAAAATAAATAAATACATCTTTAAAAAAATTAATTACAGCTTGACTTTGCTCCTGTTTGGGTCTGGTTGTTTTAGCAGTGTGTAGCTGCCATCTGCCTTTTTAGAAGCATTTTGTAAGAGAAGGAATATTAATCTCATTGGCTCTTAATTCATTTTAATAAAACATTAACAAAATTAACACAAATTTATCGATTACATTCTATATATCGACCCTGGTAGAATCTGGGGATGGAAATGTAAGTAAAAATGGACATAGTCTCTGTTCTCATGAAATTTATAGTCAAATATAGAAGACGGACATTAATCAAATAATGTAAAATAAATAAGTGTGAAAAATACGACTTTACTAAGTGCTACAAAAGATACTGCATTCTGTACTATGAGAATATAGGGTTGAGGAAACTACATCAGTCTGGAGGGTCTAAAAGTTTCCTTGGGAAAGCTACAATTGTTTGAGGGATGACTGGGAGGCAAAAAGAAAAGTGGAGAGCATCTAAAGAAGGATACAGCACATTCAAAGGCCCCCTCTCAGGAAAAAGCAAGGCACACACAGAGACTGAGGAGCACAAAGCGACATAAAGGATGATGGATGGACAATGAGGCTGGAAGGATGGCTACGTGTCCAACCCAGTGGGAGTTTGGTTTATGCATCCCAAATGGCCACTCACACATACATTCGACGCAATGACTTCTAATTTTACACAAATGACATTGTAAGGTATGATAGTTCATTTTATAGTCAATTTGGCTGGGGCCCGATGCCCAAATATTTGGCCAAACACTATCCTGGATATTTCTGTGAAGGTGTTTTCTGGAGAAGATTAACACTTAAATCAGCAGGCTTTGAGTAAAGCAGATTATCTTCTGTAATGTATGTGTGGGCTTCATCCAATCATTTGAAGGCCTTACTAGAATGAAGACTGACCTCCCCCAAGGAAGAAGGAAATCTGCCAGTAGACAGCCTTTGAACTCAAATACAACTTCCCTGGGCCTCCAGCCTGCTGGCTTACCCTGCAGATTTTGATCTGCCAAGCCTCTACAATTGCATGAACCAATTCCTTAAAATAAATCCTTCTTGATAGATAGATAGATAGATAGATAGATAGATAGATAGATAGATAGATAGATAGATA